>NC_133461.1:53374375-53717500 GCF_048565385.1 Saimiri boliviensis
AGATTGCACCACTGCACTCCAGCCTGAGTGACAGCGAGACTCCATCCGAAGAAAAAGCAAACAAACCAACCTTGCTATAACCTAGGAAACGAGCATTCTAATAAGTTGAAAAATCTTTCTTCTACAAGTATATTTCATTAAAGAACATGATTTGGTTGGGCACGGTGGCTCACAACCTGTATTCCCAGCATTTTGGGAGGCTGAGTGGGGAGGATTGCTTGCAGCCAGTTCAAGACCAGCCTGGATAACATAGTGAGACCCCATCTCTACGAAAAATATTGTTTTAATTAGGTAGGTGTGGTGGTACATACCTGTGGACCCAGTTACTCTGGAGGCTAAGGTGGGAGGAACCCTTGAGCCCAAGAGGTTGAGGCTACAGTGAGCCATGATTACACCACGGCACTCCAGCCTGAGTGACAGAGTGAGACCTTGTCTCAAAAAATAATAATAATAGAAAATCTGATTTGTACACACCTTTATAGTAATCTTTAATTATAGCAAAACAGTTTACAGCCATGCCACCCTGAACATGCCTGATCTCATCTGCTCTTAGAAGCTAAGCAGGGTCAGGCCTGGTTAGGACTTGGGTGGGAGCCCACCTGGGAATACCGGGTGCTGTCAGCTTTAAAAAAACAAACACTGGTTTGTTAACTAAACATCCGTTTTTCTTGACAGCAAAAAGAAGCTCTGTGCCCTCTATGGGAAGTGGACTGAATGTTTATACAGTGTTGACCCTGCCACGTTTGATGCTTACAAAAAGAATGATAAGAAAAATACAGAAGAGAGGAAGAACAGCAAACAGGTGAACATCCTGTAAGGTGGTATCGAAGGAACAACTGGACTCTTCAATGTGTGCTAATCCTTCTGGAGTTGACCTGTTCCAGGGACACAGTTTGACTTTCTTCTTCCTTGTTGCTAATCCATGTCACTTTTCTCTTTTTATCTTTTTAATGATCAGATATTTGCTTTCACAGATAATCGACGTAGCCTTGTATAGGATACGGACACGTACCTGTTTTGTAACTGTGGAGCAGTTATATATGGGGCTTTGCTTTAATTCACGTGACTTGGAATGTTGGAGTTCATCTTAACGAAACAAATTTTCTTTTCCTCCTGTTTACGTGCACTGAAGGTTGAAATTGTTTGAAGATTTAAAATTTCCTGGCCAGGTGCAGTGGCTCACGCCTGTAATCCCAACACTTTGGGAGGTCAAGGCACGTGGATCACCTGAAGTCAGGAGTTTGAGACCAGCCTGGCCAACATGGTGAAACCCTGTCTCTACTAAAAATACAAAAATTAGCCGGGTGTGGTGGTGCGTGCCTGTAATCCCAGCTATTCGGGAGGCTGATGCAGGAGAATTGTTTGAACCTGAGAGGCGGCAGTTGCAGTGAGCTGAGATTGTGCTATTGCACTCCAGCCTAGGCAACAAGAGCTAAACTCTCAAAAAAAAAAAAAATTCCTCCAAAATTCTCTCTGACATTTTCATGTTTATCATCAGTTTTGTTGCCTTCTTCCTTATCATGAAATTACTGAAGTTAAGACGGCCATAGTTAAAGGATTCATCCCTGGGCTGCTGTCTTCTTCTTACTAAACTTTCTTCTTTGTGGGGCAGTTAGATCCCAACAGGAGAGGCACACGGCTTCTGGTTGCATGGTCCCAGGCGGGCTTCAGTGGTTAGCAAACTCCTGCCCCTTCCCTCCAGGCGTAAATGCTCAGAGCTAAAGAGGACTGCACCTCTTCAGACAGGAAATACTTGTTTGAGGTTGGATTCCATCCCAGCAGCCAAGATAATGGTTCTGAGTGCAAACTCTGGGTTAGTATCTTAGCCCCACCACTGATGAGCAGTAGAAGCCCCGATTTCTCATCTCTCTGTCTCAGTGCCTTCATTTGTAACATGGGCATTGTAATAGCACCTATCTGTTAAATGAGTTAGCAAACATAATGCACTCAGAACAGTGTCTGCTCATAGTAAAGACTGATAAAGTCATTTCTGCTGAAAGTACTTCCTCAGACAGCCATCTCGAGCATCTTCTGCGAGCTCCTTAGAAATGCAGGCTGCCCAGCTTTCCCTCAGACCTACTGAAGACCAGTCTCTGGGGCTCTTCAGCGTTTCTTATGCATGTGAAAGTTCAGGAAGCCCTAAGATCCCTCAACGTGGAAGGTGTATTTATGAGAGTCTTTCTTTGTAGATGGAGTTAACCTTGTGCCCAAAGTGAAAAGTGGTTTTTTAAATGGCCGGAGCATTCTGCTCTCCTGTGGCTGGGAGAGCACAGGAGAGCAGAAGTGAGACCTTGTCTCAAAAAATAATAATAGAAAATTATTTGTTTCTTTGTTTCCCTTCAGTTGTGTGTGCACAGTTCTGCCTCCCTCCTTACATCCCATGTTCCCGCCCCTAAGAACCGGGCACGGGCTGTGCTCCACAGCCAGGAGGAAACTGACGTGACTGAGAAGGGCAGGTCCGGGATTCTGGGACCTCCAGCCCAGACTCCTCAGCTGTAGCTCCTGCTAATAGGGAGCACCTTGACAAAGACGATCTCCCCAACACACTTGCCTTCCAACTCTCTCTTTACAGAGTGGGGCGGCCAAGAACACTGGCAAAATTCCAGGAAACAATTCGTTGTATCCCCTGAGTTCCCAGTCTGTGAAAAAGTGGTTTTTCCCCTTGGAAAGATCAGGTATTCTCACACATCCCCTGCCTTTCTGGTCTATCGTTCCCGTGTGCAGCTACCTGCCATGGATTTCTGATGTCCCCGAACAGAGATGCTGCGGGAAGTTTGTATCATTAGTGTTGTCATCTCTGTGCTGTTTTGTAAACTGTATCTTCACTGAACTTGTCTCAGCTAGTAGTTCCAGATTTGTTCACTGTGTGATGCTGGGGTTTGCACAATGATGAAACCTCCTAATGATTTCTCAGAATGTATCCCTGTCCTTAGGGAAATAGATAGACACTTACAAATTGTTATATTTATGTTATATATATTACCCTTCCAAAGCCTTAATTCGTATGTTGAAAACAGCAGTCAGGACATCTCCTGGAGGGATTGTTGCATAAAGACCGCGTACACAGAGCACTGGCATAGCTGGGACCTCGGGCAGGGGAGCCTGAGGAAACATTGGCTTCCCGTGTAGCCTGACATCTTTGTAAATTCTCTTTTCATCCGATGCACTAGGGATCCCTCCTGGTTTTGTGCCATTGATAAATTTAGTTGACTTTCCCAAGAGCATAACCTTTTGTTGTTCTCAGATTGTTCCTCTCTAGTGTGTGAACTCCACGACAGTCAAGTAGTGACTCTAGCACTCCAGTGCTGGGCCTCCAGAAGCTCCTCAGTAAATACTCAAATGATGCTTTGGGAGGCTGAGGTGAGAGGATTGCTTGAGGCCAGGAGTTCAAGACCAACCTGGGCCGCATAGCAAGACCCTGATCTCTGTAAAAACATTACAAATAAAATTAGCGGGGTGTGGTGGCACACACCTGCAGTCCCAGCTACTTGGAAGACTGAGGCAGGAAGATTGCTTGAACCCAGGAGTTTTGAGGTTACAGTAAGCTGTGATTGCACCTGCACTCCAGCCTGGGCAACAGAGCAAGATCCTATCTCAAAAATAATAGATAAAAATAAATACTCAAATGCATTATTTTTGTCTTTAAAAAGGAAACAAGCCTTAAAAACATAAAACAGTATGGGAAAGAGTGATGATGATAATGACTTGAATGCAGATAACTCTAAATGGCACAGCCCTTGAAGCTCAGGAGACTCTTAGCACCCACTTGGGCATTCAGCAGGTATTCATTGGCTTCCCACACTGTGTTAAAAGGATATAAGAGTTATTACTTTTCCTGAGGACTGAGGAAAAAAAAGGCAAAGAAAAAAAAAGGTAAGAATTAGAAGGTCACAGTGTCCCTGCCCTCATGTGGTTTACATTCTAGTGGTGTGCAATAAACAATGGTTTACAGTTTGTAAGTATATATATTTTCCTAAGGATAGAGATAACGTTCTGAGAAATCATTTCATTATTGAGCGAGCCTCATACAGTGTACCAACACAAACTTAGATGGTGTATGTATTCTAATCTGTTTTTTTTCATGTGGAAAGCCAGAAGTTCCAACACGGTTACTGAATATCAGTCATTTCCCCTACTTGATCTGCAATGCCAATACCGAATGCCGATTTCTCTACATGCTCTGCTGTAACCTTAGGGGACTGCCATCGTGTTTACAGTCTGTTGTGGACTGAAATGTCATTATGTGGTGCTAGACTGTCTCTTAAAACCTTTCACTTAAATTATGTTCATTGGTTGGTTTTTCTAGATGAGCACTTCTGAGGAGTCGGATGAAATGCCAATGCCAGATTCTGAAAGTGTATTCATTATCCCTGGAAGCGTTCTCCTGTGGCGAATAGCCCCACGACCTCCCAATTCTGCCCAGGTGAGACTGGGCTTACTGGCTGTGGCCTCACTGTCTGTGTTCAGCATTGTGATGCTCTTTCCTGGCACGTGCAGGGCCAGCCCAGGCAGCATGGAGACACGCAGGCTGGCAGCCCCCGCTGGCTCTCGGATGCTCCCTTCTTGTCTGAGCTCAGTGCATCGTGAGTGCATCATGCTGTCCATCCCTCTGGCATTCTGGCCAGGAGGATGGGTTGGGTAGGACTTCACTGGGGCTTAATAGTTACTTAGCAGTAAAACTGGTCCTTGTTAAATATAAGCTGGTGCAACCTAGTCAGTACCAGCCCTCCAAAGCTAGCAAGGATGATTTTAATGAAGATAAAAGAATGTTGCTTTTTGCTTAGAGTTCTATTTCAAGTTGATCATGATAGAGGATATTTACTCTGCAAAGCCTGCTTTGAGATGTTTTTGAGACAGATACCCACAGATGGTGCCTATTTTGGTGAAAACATTGAGATTATGTATGATCTGAGAAAGACTGACCATTGTTCCACCAAAGGGAGTGGGTCATTGTCAAGTCAACCCTCTTCTACTTTCAGGGCTTTTCATTTTGCATGATGCCTTGGCACATGTTAATTGTATCCTTTTGCTTCTTTTCAGATGTATAATTTTACTAGTTTTGCAATGGTTTTGAACGAAGTAGACAAGGACATGGAGAGTGTGATTCCCAAGACAGACTGCAGGTTACGACCTGACATCAGAGCCATGGAAAATGGAGAGATAGGTAACTAGCATCCGCCAAAGCTGCCAGTGAAGACTCATTTCTTGGGGGTTGATCCGTTGTTTTATTCCTGGTGATTGTTAGCATCACTGGAGTACTAGCATGTTTAGTCTCTCTTAGAGATGGTTTGAATTAGCATTCAGTTTAAATTCAGTAACTTTTATTTTAAATTTGGAAATCTGAGCAGACCTTATTAGCTCATATTATTTCGGTAATACTCCCCTGAGAATTTAATATACTGGAGATGGCCAGAGGCATATTCTGACTAATTATGTCACTGTCTACTTCAGAATTTATGTAGCACCTTGTCAGCCTCAGAGGAGAGTGTGGCCTCCCCTTGGTTAATTGTAACTTACATGTTTTTGTGTGTGGGTCTAAGTAGGTGTATATACTTACGGAGTATGTAGGATATTCTGATAAGTGGCATACAATGTGTAATAATCACATCAGAGTAAATGGGGTATCAATTACAACATTTAAAAAATTAAAATTTTTTTTTTTTTTTTTGAGACGGAGTTTCGCTCTTGTTACCCAGGCTGGAGTGCAATGGCGCGATCTCGGCTCACCGCAACCTCCGCCTCCCGGGTTCAGGCAATTCTCCTGCCTCAGCCTCCTGAGTAGCTGGGATTACAGGCACGCGCCACCATGCCCAGCTAATTTTTTGTATTTTTAGTAGAGACGGGGTTTCACCATGTTGACCAGGATGGTCTCGATCTCTCGACCTCGTGATCCACCTGCCTCGGCCTCCCAAAGTGCTGGGATTACAGGCTTGAGCCACCACGCCCGGCCTAAATTTTTTTTAATACAGTCTATCAACTCTGTCTCCCAGGCTGGAGTGCAGTAGTGAAATCTTAGCTCACTGCAGCCTCCGCCTCCTAGGTTTAAGCTATTCTCATGCCTCAGCCTCCTCAGTAACTGGGACTACAGGCGCATGCCACCACGCCCAGCTAATTTTTGTATTTTTAGTAGAAATGGAGTTTCACCATGTTGGCCAGACTAGTTTCAGACATCCTGACCTCAGGTGATCCACCCATGTCAGCCTTGCAAAGTGCTGGGATTACAGGTGTGAGCCACCCCACCCAGCCCATTTTTGCCTTATACTGTTAAATTTCTTCTAACTCAGTGGTTTTCAAAAGGGGGGCATTTTTTCCCTAAGGAAGCATGTAGCAAAGTCTGAAGACTTTGGTTGTTACTTCTTGTGAGGGACTACTGGTGTCTGCAGGCCAGGAATGCTGCTAATATCCTCTCCCACACCAGACAGCCTCTTATGATATGGAATCATCACATCCAACATGGCATAGTGCCACAGTGGAGAAAAAGTGAGCAACAGCATTTTGGAAAACTGTTTATATTTCTTTTTTTTTGCGGGGAGCGGAGGGGTGGACAGACTTGCTTGTCACCCAGGCTGGAATGCCGTGGCGTGAACTGAGCTCACTGCAACCTCTGCCTCCTGGGTTCAGGTGATTCTCTTGTCTCAGCCTCCCAAGTAGCTGGGATAACAGACATGGGATTACAGGCACCACCATGCCTGGCTAACTTAACTTTTGTATTCTTAGTAGAGATGGGGTTTCTCCATGTTGGCCAGGCTGGTCTTGAACTCCTGACCTCAGGTGATCCGCCCACCTCTGCCTCCCAAAGTGCTGAGATTACAGGTGTGAGCTACCGTTAAATTTCTTAAGAATGGAATCTGAAGGAGCTCTGTGAGGTCTCACTAAGAATTTAGAATAATTTCACATTTATTTAGTTTATACACCCAATTTTTCACTGATGGATTTTAACACAGTTCTTTTGGCCTTAAGAATAAGCAGGTTGTTCTCGGCAAAGGCAAGGTTGTTAAGAGCATAGGTGGTCAGAGATGCTGCATCTGTGATACCAGCTCTGCCTTTTACTAGCCCAGGTAGCTGTTACATTTTTTGCTTCATTTTTGACTCTGGTATTTGTGTTTTAATAAAAGGGAAATGATGCTGATACATGTAGATGGTTCTCTTGTGAAGTTATTGTGCTTAATACTGTGACTGGCATCCTCTGCGTAGAGTGTTAATGCTTTCTTTGTATTGATGATATTTTAGATCAAGCTAGTGAAGAAAAAAAACGACTTGAGGAAAAACAAAGAGCAGCCCGCAAAAACAGGTCCAAGTCAGAAGAGGACTGGAAGACGAGGTGCGTGCCTGAGTCGGGGTGTGAGGCTGCTGTTGCCAGACACTGTGACCCCAGAGCAAGGGCCTACCTAACACAGACCCTGCCGACTTGTTCCAGGCCTGAAAAAAAGTTATTTCCACTGACTTATCCATTCATTCATCCATCACTGATGGACATAGGTTGATTCCCTATCTTTGTTACTGTGAATCATGCTCTCATAAACGTGGAGATGCAGGTACCCCTTTGATACATTGAATTCCTTTCCTTGGAATACCCTGTAGTGGGAATGCCAGATCATAAAGCAGTTAAGTTTTTTTAAGAAATCTCCATACTGCTTTCCATAGTGGCTGTTCTAATTTATATTCTCACCACCAGTATATGAGCTTGTTTTTTTCTGCATCCTCACCAGCATGTATTTTTTTTTTTAATAATAGCCATTCTAACTGGTATAAGATGGTATCTTGTGGTTTTTATTCACATTTCCCTCATAGTGATGTTGAGCATCTTCTCATATCCTTTTGGCTATTTGGATGTCTTCTTTTCAGAAATGTCTATTAATGTCTTTTGGATTGTGTGTAGCATGGTATATTAGAAAAATCAGTCGTCTTTTTTTTTTTTTTGAGACGGAGTTTCGCTCTCGTTACCCAGGCTGGAGTGCAATGGTGCGATCTCGGCTCACTGCAACCTCCACCTCCTGGGTTCAGGCAATTCTCCTGCCTCAGCCTCCTGAGTAGCTGGGACTACAGGCACGCGCCACCATGCCCAGCTAATTTTTTGTATTTTTAGTAGAGACGGGGTTTCACCATGTTGACCAGGATGGTCTCGATCTCTTAACCTCGTGATCCACCCGCCTCGGCCTCCCAAAGTGCTGGGATTACAGGCTTGAGCCACCGCGCCCGGCGAAAAATCACAGTCTTAACATTAAACCTAAATTTGCCAGCAGTGACTAGGTTGGGCAAGTTATTTAACTGCTTAGACATTCAGCTTCTGTGTAAAACGGAGCTTTAAGAGTCTGAAGGGCATTTACTCTGAACCAGGTGCCTTATATACTGCTGTGGGTGTGCTATAAATTTTAATTTCCTTATCCTAATTTACTCCTAACTGCTTAAAAGAATGTCTTGTGGAAAATAAGAGCCAGCCTAGAGGATACACCAGTTAGACAAATACGTTGTTCAAACCACCCTATTAGAAGACCCTGTTTCTGTCAAGTAGCTTAGATGCCAGTGGGAAATCCATATCACTTTTGCATGGTATCATTACTTCTTCTGGAATATTATTCTGCAGACCTGTTCCCTAAGCAGAAAAACAGCATCACTTCAGCATCTCTTTGAAAATCCCTCCCTCACAGAATGAACGCTGCAATAGAAAAATACTACAAGCTAGTGAAGAAACAGCCTGTGATTTTGAATCATTTCTCCTGTTAAGTCTTGGCCTTTTTCTTTTAACAGGTGGTTCCATCAAGGTCCTAATCCCTACAATGGTGCACAGGACTGGATTTACTCTGGCAGCTACTGGGACAGAAACTACTTCAATTTGCCTGACATTTATTAAAATGGATACAAGTCAGGGTGTTTGGCTAATCTATAAATAAGTCTTAAACCTATGTTTTTAAATTTTTTCCCTTGGTTTCTACTTATCTTTAAAAAGAAGAAACACTCATGTGATAACTGCATTTCACCCAACAAAAGTAGGTTATAAGGTGATAATGGTGATGAAAGTCTTAGGAAAAATGCATAATTTTGCTACAAAATGTACTTATTTGGAATACTATTTTATATAGAAGTAAAAGAAAACTGCTGGGGAATATGCTTTTTATGTTTGCTGTTGCCATATTTACTGAAGGTTTATACCTAAATGTAACTTTAGCTTTATGGAACTATATAGTAATCCCAAATCAAGTTATTTTGAGTATTTTTATGCTGTCATGCTTGAATGTTTTAGATGTAACCTTTGACATATTTAGAACTCTCCTCCTATACAATGTTTACGTGCACAAATGTAGAGGTTATGTCATTTTGTGAAGACTCCATTGATTAAGATGGCTTTTATTCATACTAATCCTCCCAATTTTACCCCTTCCGTCTTCCATCTTCCAAGAAAAAAAGATGCCTGAATATTCAGAACAGGTATTTCATTTGAAAATAGTTCTAAAGAATTAAACTGGAAAAGCATTTCGTTTACTTAGCTCTGAATTTAGTTTTACAGTTTTCTGCAATCAGTATCATTAAAATGTTTAATTTTACGTTTGAACTGAAAATAGGTATAAAATCTAGCAATTCACAAAAATGCCCTAGAAATACAGATTTTAATCACATTACATAATGACAAACCTTTTTAAATCCTTCCATTTCCAGTGGCAAATGCCACTAGAGAAATTAAGTTGCACTCATGTATGTAAGTATCAGACTATATAAAAGGAGGTCTTGTGCATTTCAAGTTTGCAAGGTACCTGTGTACTTAAAATATGTGTGGAGACCGACTGTATAGTAGCTTTGCCCCTTTAATTGGGGTCCATTAATCATTTATCCACCCAAACTCCAGACTGAGATATTGCTCCCAGGGGCCTGAGGTAGCTGCCAGTACATGATTTTAATTGCTGTCTTGAAGTTAACAAGTGTTATAATGAAATAATCTACCTGATGCTAAATAAAGCCTTTAGAATGTTCCCCCAAATTGTGGTTTCTTTTAAATATACTAATGTTGTCACTTAATATTGTCAGAAGTGTCCTTTCAAAGAAGTCCTTGTGGTACCACAGCTCCAAGAGCCAAGGAGATAACCAGTTACCTGGTGTACATAGTGGTAAGTAGGTATTTAGCATTCAGTTAAACTTGGTCACTGCCATATTAATTCGGTGTAAATCCCAAATGCAGAAGTAAGTGGAAATACCTGGCTAGAAAATTCATTGCTAGATCTGTTAGAGCGGGAATGGTTTAAACATATATATACACATAGAAACTGGAAAATGATACTGCTTTATAGGTCTAAAAAGATGAACTTTTGTGTTTGGTTGGTTACTTGTAGCCCTCCTAAATTACAAAAGTAATACAAAATTGTATGCTTGCATGAAGTTTATTGATACATCACACTTGGTGGCAGACTCCTCCCTGAATGTTGACCCTTCAAACAGCGTCATTGCTGGATCTGTTAGGAATAATGCAAATTAAAGTTAAACATGCAACTGAACATGTGAAATGAGTAGAAAATCAGAAACGCAAGGTCTACCCTCCTAGTTAAACTAAGCTTAACTAGTTACCTATGTGCTTTTGCATTACAGTATCCTAGCAATTTCATGCTGAAAACAGCCATTTTGACAATTCCACTAGAAGTCCATTAAGAGTTTAAATAAGCATGCACGTAGCCCTCAGATGGTTTGTCTTTCCTTAAATATAGTAATTGGTCCTTGAGCCTGCTAATGAATGAAATGTAGCTTTTGTCCATCTCTCAGATGTTCAACTTAAAATTCCCACAAATTATTTTAAGTAACTAATTGGTATATAACACTTCTGTACTTTCAACTCATCTCCCCACTTCCTCTGTTGACCTTCCCCTTAGTGCTAATCTTTTTCTACATAGCAATCTGAGGGAATCTAATAAAAACAGGAATCTGATTTTATCATTCTTCTGCTTAAAACACTTGTGCTGGCTTCCCGTTGAACATTCAATCAAAATCTTCATCTTATGCAATCCCCCCATCCCCTCCCAGCCAGTCTCACTGTGGCCTACTTTGCTGTCTCTGGAACCCGTGTTCTTTCCTGCCCTAGGACACAACCTGGGCACACCCTGCAAAGCTGGCTCCTTCTCATGCTTGGGTGTCAGTTTGTATCTGAGCCTGAACACCGTATCTATCTAATAGTGACACTTAAAGGCAGGCCTGCATCAGTACCTTGTTTTCTCCATAATACATGTTGTAATATACTTTTCTGTCTGTCTCCCCCATTAAGATGTAGGTTTCATGTTTTGCTTACTCTACTGTTCACACATGGGGGAGGAGGGCTAGCATAGGGCTTGGCATTAAGTATCAATGAAAAACCTAAAAATGACTTGTGAGTGATCAAGCAGTCTCATCCAGTTAACCTCAGCTGTTACTTAGCTCTATTCTGCTTCTCACCTGTCCATCTACTGTCTCTTACCACATGAATTAAGTGCTCTGTTACATAATCAAGACTTCTGTCTTACCTTGCTCTTCAGTTTTTTCCAGCTCCTCCCTAAACATGCCAACTAAATCGTCCTGTTTTAAAAATCCATCCCCTTTTCGCATCTACCACTGTGTTAGACAATGGACTAGGTATTCAAAGGCAACTGAGTTCATTAGTTTCATGTATTGGGCATCAGATCCTTGGTGCAAGTCATTGTGGTACAGTGCATCTGCCTCCTGTGCATTTATTAGTAACTGGTGGTTAGGAAGTTAGAGACAGTAGCCGCAGGAAATTTATCTCAAACTGTTTTTAGCTATCTAAATCTCCAGGTCAATAAATCAAAATGCTTAAAACACGAGTTTTTTTTTTTCCTACCTACATATTATGGTAGGAAAGAGTACCTACCAGTTTTCACTTTCTGCTTTGCGAACTTTGTGAGCAGTAGCCACAGTTATCTCCCCAGCAATACCGTAACTTCCAAAGGGAGCACATTTGTCACCAGATCCTGAACTTTTTTTAGCTACATCTTCTACTGGGAAAGCAACAGAAAGAAAAACAGGGCTTTTTGGCTTGGGGACATCTTGTCCACTTGGAGGATTAGCATTGTGGGGACTTAGAGTATGTTTCTGGAATTTCCCATCTGCAGGAACAGCAATGGGCACTTGTACTGCAGCGTATCTCTTCAAGACATCTGACTGCGAAACAACAGCATGCCCAGGAAGAGGTTCCCATTCCTGTGCTTTCTGAACATTTGAGCCTACTAAGATAAAAGGTGGGGCATTGATCTTCTTTGTGTCGTCCATCACATAAATTGGAGAAGTGACTGTTGGTGGATGCTGCAGAAACTGAGGATCCTTAGGATTAGATATGTAGAGGGTTGCTTGGGGGAAAGGCCCAGGTGCAGGTGGCGGTGATGAGTGACTTTGTTGATTCTTATCAGTTAGACAATAAAGGGTCCACATGTTGGAATATGGTGGTGGCTGTTCTGGTTCGCTTGCTGCCATTGCTATAAAAAAAATTTTTGCAGGCATTAAAGTTTTGGTCTATCAGGCACTATGCATAGTAATGTCTTTGTAAGTCTCTTTTATATATTAAAACAGCTGTAGTGATATGTACCACAAAGCATTCTATAGAGAGGGCTGCATAATTTTGTTTGGCAATGTGAAAGAGATTCTCTACAGTAGGGAAAACAGGAAGTGTTGTGGTGGCCAGTGGGAGGGACGCTACAGTTGTGTCTGAAGAAGCAAACCCATTCTAAGTTGCTGTTTCTAGCTACTTCAACTTTAGACATGGCTTCTATAGGATCCTTGTAGAGGAAACTGGACAGTCAACACAACCTTTAACTTTACCCAAAGTCAATTGAGTGTAGAGTGTGTTAAGCTATTAAAGGAAGTGTTAATGCATCTACATAGTGTTTTCTTTCCTAAAGAAGTTAGCACTAGGTATCATCTTCACCACATAATCAAAATATCTTTGGCCCTATCACAGCCACCATTATCTCCCATTAATTTGTTACCACACATACAAAATCACATAATCTAGGACTCAGAACCCCAAAGAGCACCACTTTTAGGCAAGACTTGAAATCATAGGTCCTAGGTGGCAGTGAAAGGCTGGTTGGTCCCACAGGGGTTTTTCGGGTTGAGAGAAAGAGGTCTAGGAGTGCCATCTATCCAGAATGCAAGTATACAAGCCAGATCTTCAGTTGTTTCACAAGGAGGGAGGTTTTGATAATCTGAATTTTTTGGTTACTATCCCTTTAGTATTGTGGACAACTCCATTTTACTTTAGAAATAGTTAAGCATTTGAAAACAGTGACTTGGTCTGGAAGTACTGCTTAAGCCACAAATACAGCACCAGTTCCACACACTCCACTCCCAGCACTGTCCTCTGCCTTTCCAGCTGTGCAGAATCCCGGTCACACTGCCAGACAAAATATGATCTTTTCTGAACACCTGCTTTGCCAACACTTTTTGAATCCTTCTGGCTTGGTTAAGAGTTTTTGCAAAAGGAATGGGGGGATTGGCTCATGCATGTCCCTTCTATCCCTAAAAAGAGAAGGGCCCCTGCAATTATCCATGAGGCAGGAGGGTGAGCATACCAAATGCCATAATTAGATAGAGATGAAGGTCACATCATGTCTGTATCACAGGAAAACATGGTGATAGTTCAGCAACCAAGAAAACAACTTGATTTTTGGCACTTGCCAGGGAGAGGGAACTGATCAAAGGAAGCCAATTATGTGAACTGCATCTATTGCTGTTCCAAGTGCCGGGGTATCTTTTCTGCTGCTAATACTTCCCTGCTCCCCTGACCTTTCCCCTCTCCATGTAGCTATGAAGCTGTTTCCTCAGCTGCAGGAAGCTCCCAGGCAGAAAACAAACGCATGGCCCAGCACCCCAAACCTGGTTACAGAGGTCTCCTGACTCAGTGCGAAAGCAAACATGCCACCATTTTTTCACTTTTTAAAATGCCACAGCCTATGTAAATGCACTGCTATAGTTTTACATTCACAAGAGGAAATTTCAAACCAGCACCCCCTAATTAGTTTTGCAATCAGCATATTTAGATCACATGAATATATTTTGTACCTGACAAGAGGCTATGATGTTGACTACATAATATACCCAAAAGAATAACATTAAAGGGCTATATGACCAAACTTTGAGGCCAGGCTTTGGGGACATCACTTTAAAATCACTCATCTCATAGTACTAGAATTTCAGATACAACAAAGCCTTTACATAGCTTTGACATTTAAAAAAAATCTGAAAATAAAGACTGACCAATCTGCAGGGAGCCTACACAGATGGCTACCTGAAATGCAATTTGTAATGGAAATATCCGATTTTCTTACCTGGCTTCATCAAACCTTATTCAGCTGTTGCTTCCCCTTCTGGTTCGATTTCTGGTGCAGTAAGACCTTCTGGAGCAGAAGGGAAGGGGCCACTAGATGATTTTATAGATGTACCTGAGTGCACTGCTTCTGCAGCTTCCCCAGAGAGCACAGGTTTGCCTTCCATCTCCTGGGGTGCAGAGTTTTCCCCGGACTCCTCCTGCCCAGTATTGTCAGAGACTATTGAAGTGATCGCCACTTCAAAGTGCAGAGATTTTTCAGAGCCTATTTTGATAGTGCCCTCTGCATCCAGGGGTTCTGCAGGTACCTCAGGCTGACCTTTCAAAGATGTGTCTGAGAGCAGAGCTGTTGCTTCTGCCTCCATATATACTGAGGGATATTTTTCATTCTCCTCCAACTGTGCAAGTTTTACAGATTCTACAGATTTTTTAGACATGCCAGAGGTTGTCTTTTCTACTACAGGTTTGGGACTACCTGGTGGTGACTGCTCATTTTCTTTAAGACAAGCAACTTGATCAGTGAAAGGGATAACTATTTGTTCTGGCAGTTGCTCAACATAAACAACTCCTTCAGTTACAGGCACATCATTATAGATAGATGATATACGAACAGTTGACATAACCTCAATATCAGCCTGCAAAGGGACCTCAGGAGCTTGATCATAAGCAGGAGGTTCTTGTTCATCCTGCAAGGGGACTGAGGAAGCCGTTGATAGTTCAGCCTCATTTTCTTTAGGTTGAGAACCCAAATCTACATGGACAGATGTTTGGCTCACAACCTGCACTTCTAGTACCTTTCCAGAATACACAAGAGGAGCAGCCACCATGACATCTTCAGCAGCCTCTGAGCTCGGCACCTCCTTGATAACAACAGGCATACTGGTTGCCACATCCACCATTAAAACATCAGATTGATCAGAATGAATAGATGAAACTTTACCTAACATCTGAGCAGCAAACTGAGCTGGGTCAGCTGGGACATAGGCAAACTCTGGTGAGACAGCTGTTGGAGGTGGTGAGGAGGGTGGGGTAGCAGTCTTAGGGGTAGCTGCTTTGGAAGAAGAATCATGAACTGCTTCAGTTTGCTCAGCACCTAGCTCAGCAGAAGTTGATGATGGAAACTGGGTGGTTTTGTCATTATATCCTGTTCCGGTTACATTGTCCTCCTCTGTGTCTGTAGATTTTTCCATCCGTGTAGGTACTTTAGATTCTACAGATGTTTTTTCTGGTTCTTTTAAACATTCTACTTTCTTCGGTCGTATTGATCCTTCTGACCACTTCTGTACTAAAACACACAACCAGATGGGTTAATTAGCATCTATGCCCAAAAAAAAATATTTTTAAAGAAGGCAATAATAGGGGTGTGGTGGCTTATGCCTGTAATCCCACCACTTTGGAAGGCTGAGGTGGGAAATCGCTTGAGCCCAGGAGTTCAAGATCAGTCTAGACAACAGTGAGACCCCAACACTGTTTGAAAAAAAGCAATAATGGGTTGAGCATTCAGACATGAGTACAGACACAAATACAAAAGAGTTTTTGGCTTTGTTTTCCAACATCTATAATTTAGTGTGGGTAACAAAACACTCCTGTCCTTATCTACTCCAAGACCCTCGGTTCATTTTCTTAGAAATAAGTGACTTAACAGGACAGTGACAAAACTAATAATCAGATATCATCATAAGGAGGTCAGCATCAGGAGAAAGATCATAACTTTTTGCATAGAAATAAGGAAGCTGCAAACCTCCATGGAAAAAGCTTCTGATGAAACTTCTACACAAAACTAGGGGAAGAAGCTGGGTGGGAAGGAGACCAACTTTCATCTTTGTTGGTGTAGTAACTTAGGAATGACATAGATGCTGCTTATTAATAAAGGGATTCCTCCATTTAAGCAAATTGGTATATGAAGTTTAACTTAATGAACTGATAAGCTAGAGGACTATAGGATTTTTTTTTTTTTTTTTTACATTAGGAAAGTCACATATTCTAACCTAAAAATGGTAGCACCTGCCAGTGATGTGTGATCATGTAGCCAAAGTCAGACAACTGACCCAGCCAAGAGGAAAAGGAGGGTATCTCTAGATCTGAAAGTGCAAACTTAAGTGAATCCTCAGGCATGAGGAAAATTCTCATGGGTTGGAAGGACACAAAAGCTCATGACATACACAAAATCCTAGAGCTGGAAAACTGCTGTAATATTTTATGTGCATCACCCACACACCTAACTACCTTAGTCGTTACTCATTAAAAGTTTTCACATCTGCTTGCTAAGAATTTTCCTTTGGGAAGCATTTCTCTAATATAATGAAATTTACAGGAAAAGCAGAATTTGCTTCACAAGAATATATTAGGCTTGAGTAAAAACTTTGTCTGGAGACATGTTTTCAGTAGGTTCAGCTGCATTCCGAAAAGCAGTGCCCTGATGTCTCCTTTGACACTGGCTGATGTTTTACAGATTCAATTAAGATTTCTAATTCTGGTCATGGACATTATACCAAATGCTCACATACAGAGAAAGATTCAAAAAGAGAAAGCCACATCTGTCATTACCTCCCTCTGCTTAAAACAATAACCTTATTTTCCAAATCATTCACCTCTTCAGGACTTTCCCATGCACTTTTCAGGAAAGCCCTTTTACCCACCAACACATTTGACTGCTTGTGCTACATGTAAGACTGTTTTAGGCACTGTTGTGGATAGAAAGACTATTAAGATGAGACCTCATATTGCTTACATTTAATAGGGAAAATAAGATAAACAAATACAGGTTAAAAAGTACAAGTACCTAGGCCAGGCACGGCGGCTCAAGCCTGTAATCCCAGCACTTTGGGAGGCCGAGGCGGGTGGATCACGAGGTCAAGAGATCGAGACCATCCTGGTCAACATGGTGAAACCCCGTCTCTACTAAAAATACAAAAAAAGTAGCTGGGCATGGTGGTGCGTGCCTGTAATCCCAGATACTCAGGAGGCTGAGACAGGAGAATTGCCTGAACCCAGGAGGCGGAGGTTGCGGTGAGCCGAGATGGCGCCATTGCACTCCATCCTGGGTAACAAGAGGGAAACTCCGTCTCAAAAAAAAAAGTACAAGTACCTAATTGGTACTAATAAAGATCTTGGGAGTTCAGAGGAGGGGGAAAAATCTTATTTAAGCCTGATCGTGGGAGAGTTACTCTTATATTTAGAATATAGAAAGCTACAAAAACATCCCATCATTAACAGGAAAAAGCCAGATAGATAAGCCACAAAATCATAACTTTTCTTGAGTCCAGCAGAGAGCTGAAGTCAAAAGGTAACCAAGTAATCTGATTTCAAAAGAGGAACCAACCCCTCCAAGGAGAAGAGACATAAGAACAGTCTCAGCTACAGCAGGACCCAGAAACAATATGTTGCCATCACACCAGCTGTTAAGAATGTACCAGCTATAATCTTTTTTTTTTTTTTTATTCAGCTATTGAAACTTGTGTATGCTCTGCGAAGTTCTACCAGCTATATCTTAACGTACTGGCAAAGGCCAAAGGTGCACTAGATGTCAGTCTGGGATTGCCTGGGACTCCAAACCCAAGGAAAGTTCACACTCATTAGCAAACATTTTCCACAGGCCTCAAATAAAAGATGGAGGCAGGTGGAAGGCCAGAGAGAGGTTTCCTACCATCAGAGCAGAGACAGGAGACACTGGCCCGAGACTGAGCACAGATAGAAGGCAGAGTTTGACTACTACATGGACAGAGGGCAGGAACACTGAGAAAGCCCCGTGTCCAAAACCCAGGTGCACAGGTCCAGCCTAAGCCTAAGGCCAGAACAACAGGGAACCTCCTGCCCTGCCAACCAGCCCAGCACTAAGAAACAGACACCGGGCTGCCACCAGGGGAGGGGGCAAGAGCTTGGCGACAGATGCCTTTTGTGGGGTACATTGGCAGAGAAGGCTGAAAGCTGAGAGGGAAACACATGCTGAGAAATACCCACTGGTACCCATCTCCACCCACAGCAAAAGGTCTTGGCAGCCCTCTCCTAGAAGGACTTGAGGCCTGTAGTACAGTGAAGGTAATGAAAGCAACAACAAAACCCAAGCCAAACTCCTAACCAGATTGACCTCCTCACACCCACACCAATTCAAGCCTTCCTATTTTCCCCGCAATAAGGTCTTAAATTCCCCAACCACTGATTTACTTAACATGAGCATTTTCAAGAACGCAGCCAATCTAGGAACTGGATTACTGCAATCCCTACAGTGCCTACACTGGACCTATCTGACAGCTTGCTTGTGATATGATTTAAGCAACTCTGGAAAGGACCACGTGTCCTTTTAATTAAAAGTGTCTCACAGGTTCATGGTGTCTGAAATTATGTCTAGGAGATTATTAAAATGATCTATTTTTTAACATTAAAAAAGTTCAATATTTTTTGTCTCTAGAAGTGATTAAACAAAAACATCCCTTATAACCACCATTTTGGAAAGCTAAAGCATTATATAATTATGAATCCTTAGCAATTTACCAGGAAATTTATGATATTATTTTCTTCCTTGCAACTTTTCTCATAGTAAAAAAGTTAATGAGAAAACCTAGGTTCCAGTCCTGGCTCAGGACTGGAACACTTGAATCTAATTCAAGTGTTCTGAGCTTCAGGCCTCCTCATTTGCAAAATGGGGACTATAACTCTGACTTCATGGAGTTTCTGTGGACATTAAGTGAAAAAAATGCATCTGAAAACACTGAATAAACTGTAAATCACATATAAACAGGGAAAGAATGGATCAATACCCAGTTAAAAAGAGATACAGAAAAGTGTGGAAAATGTGGTATCAAATTAAAAACTCAATCTCAAATATCTTTAATTCAGCTTAAAAGCTATAAATCTCAAATATCTTTAATTCAGTTTTGATTAAAATGAAATCGGCTATTTCCTAAACTTGGTGGTAAAATACAGGATGTTTTTTCTTTATATATATGTGTGTTATATACTTATGGATTTTTTCAATTAAAAAAATTGATACCAGATGCCTTAAACTTTTATAGTGTTTTTGAAAATGCAAACACTAGGTCGGGTGTGGTGGCTCACACCGGTAATCCCAGCACTTTGGGAGGCTGAGGGTGGGCAGATCACTTGAGGCCAGGAGTTGGAGACCAGCCTGGCCAACATGGTAAAACTCTGTCTCTACTAAAATTACAAAAATTAGCTAGGCACAGTGGCATATGCCTGTAATCCCAGGTACTTAGGAGGCTGAGGCAAAAGAACTGCATGGGCCCAGGAGGCAGAGGCTGCAGTGAGCTGAGATCATGCCACTGCACGCCAGGCTATGCAACAGAGCTAGACTCTGTCTAAAAAAAAAGAAAAATGCAGACACTAGACCAGCCATTTGGCTTTGTTTGGATTATCTGGAATACCTTGAAAGAATATTGGCGATTATATACTTACTAGTTACCATACACATCTAATGTACATCTATATTGCGGTCATGTGATTATTAAGAAGAGAGTTTTTCTCTAATGTTTTAATGTCTGCTTTAAATACTTATAACAATTGCTGGCTTGTAACCTTGAGATTATGTTGGTTGTAGCCTAGATTTGCTAAAGATTGATCTTTCAACCTCATGAAGATTAACCCACTATGACTTCGGTGATCTGGTTCTACTTAAAGCTGACAAAACTATACACACTAAAAATTAGGAACATAACTAAAGGCATTCCTTCTTGTAAAGAAATTCCTTCTTAAGTATAGTAAAATGACTCGAATTTTATATTCCTTTTTTTTTTTTTTTTTTGAGACGGAGTTTCGCTCTTATTACCCAGGCTGGAGTGCAATGGCGCTATCTCGGCTCACCACAACCTCTGCCTCCTGGGTTCAAGCAATTCTCCTGCCTCAGCCTCCCGAGTAGCTGGGACTACAGGCGTGTGCCACCATGCCCAGCTAACTTTTTTTTGTGTAGAGACGGGGTTTCACCATGTTGACCAGAATGGTCTCAATCTCTTGACCTCGTGATCCACCCGCCTCAGCCTCCCAAAGTGCTGGGATTACAGGCATGAGCCACCGCGCCCGGCCTCAAATTGGTTAACTTTAAAATTCTTTGCAGAATCCTGATTTTCCATGAAATCAATAAGATAAAGAGATAAATTCCAAGCATACAGTATTTTTTGAAATAGGCACAACTCACATGGAGAGTCAGGGTACTAGGGTACATAACTGCACAAGAAGCATAAAGAAAAGGACATATTCTGGCATGGAATGGGATTGCAGGCATGAACCACCATGCCCGTTTATAAACTTCTCTAAAAGCATTTCTTATAGAGCAGGTAATGCATTTGTCTCAGTTTTTGTCTGCCTGAGAATGTATTTATTCATTTTTTAAAGGATATATTCACTGGGTATATATTCATTCTAGGTTGGCATTCTAGGTCACTTTATGCCATTCCATTGTCTATTGGCTTCGGCTTCTATGGTTTCTATTAAGAAATCAGCTATTTGTCTTATTATTGTTTCCCTGAAAAGTAATGTACCCTCCACCTGCTCTCAAGATTTTGTCTACCTTTTTTTTTAGCAGTTTAGCTATGATGTACCTGTGTGTCATTTTCTTTGTATTTATCCTGCCATGGGTTCACTAGACTTTTTGAATCTGTAAACCAGTGTCTTTCAGAGTGGAAAAATTCTCAGTCATTATGCTCTCAAATACTACTACTTTTCCATCTACTCTTCTCCTGTGACTGCAATGACATACTTTTTAATTTTTAATTATTTTATTTTTTTAGACAGAGTCTTGCAATCTGGGTCACTGAAACTTCCGCCTCCCAGGTTCATGTGATTCTCATGCCTCAGTCTTCTGAGTAGCTGCAATTACAGGTGGACACAGACTTTTTGACAATGTCCCATATACATCTCTTACATTCTTTTCTATTTTTCTCTTTGCCTTAAGTTAGTTGTCTGTTGGCCCATTTTTCAGTTTCCTAATTTTGTCTTCTAATAAAGCCATATAACTTTATAATTTGCAGTTATGGAATAAATGTTTCTTATTTTGTAGTTTCTAACTCTGTTGAAGTTCTGCATCTTTTCATCTGTTTTTCATCTTTTAAAAATATCAATCATGGTTATTTTCCATCCATTCATGTAGTAATTCCAGTATCTGGATATTCTATGGGTCTGCTTCTAGTGAGTGTGCTATGTTTTAGCCCTTGATTATTAGTCACTTCTTCCTGCTTCTTTCAGTATCTAGTAATTTTTTTTTTTTTTTGAGATGGAGTCTTGCTCTGTTGCCCAGATTGGAGTGCAGTGGCACAATCTTGGCTCACTGCAATCTCCGCCTCCTGGGTTCAAGCAGTTCCCTGCCTTAGCCTCCTGGGTAGCTGGGATTACAGGCACCCGCCACCACGCCCAGTTAATTTTTGTATTTTTAGTAGAGACAGGGTTTCACCATCTTGGCCAGGCTGGTCTTGAACTTCAGACCTCATGATCCACTCACCTTAGCCTCCTAAAGTGCTGGGATTACAGGTGTGAGCCACCGCGCCTGGCCAAATGTCTAGTAATTTTTAACTGTATGCTGGAAACTATAAATGACACATTGTAGAGGCTCTGATTGTTATATTCTTATACATGGTACTGATTTTGTTCTAATGGCAAATCAATTTGATCCTCTGGAGATTTGATTATAAATTCTGTTAAAGTGGGCATAGTTCTGCTTTGTTCTTACTCCTAGCACATTGTCTTTATTCATAGTGTATGACCTTTCTGAGGTCTAAACTGAATTGCCAGGGTTTCACAAAAATCTCTTATTTTTGGCTGGGCCCAACCTGCAAAGCCTCTCCTAACACTCAACGGTTTTGATCTTTTGACTTAGCTTTCAGTCTCCCAATGGCTCTTTTCTGCTAAACTTCATCAAGACTTAATCTACATGAGGAGCTTAGGAGTTGGACAAAAACCCAAGGGAAATTTTTTTTGCAAACTTTTGGAGGTCCTTTTCTGATAATGCCTCCTTTCTGGTACTGTCACTCACATCCCAGCCATACTGGAAGACCCAAATTCTGCTTTTCTGTCACCTCTCCCCCTATAGATTTCCCTGCACAAGAATTTGAAAATGTCCTCAGGAAGAAAGCCTCTGTGAATATGGGCTGAATTTCTAGGAATCCTTTCTCCCAAGAATCTAGGTACTGGACTTTGTTTTATATAATTTCTATAGTTTTTATGTCTGTTTATGGTAGGAGGATAAGTCCAATACTGACTTCTCTATCATAACCAAAATGAAAATCTCTCCCTCTCTGCTGAGTTTCACTTAGCACAGCATCTGGAAATTGGCAGGAATTTAAATATTTGTTAAATGAAATAATGGATTGGACTTCAAGGATATGAGGATTTGAATGGTTAAAAAAGGATTGAAAGGAACTCCTGAGAAGAGAAGGAACATAAGCCAAAATCAAATGATTTGAAATTTCACATTTCAGATGACAGATTATCTAAATATATGGCATACGGGGTCTATGAAATGAGACAGATGATCGCAAAGGTAAGGTAGACTGAAATCATAGAAAGCTTTGCATGCCATGCTGTTGTAAAGGGATCAAAATTTACATACTGTGACTTAGATATGCCAGAAAGTATTACTTTAACTGCTCTCATCTTGCATTAAAATACTCATTTCCCAATGACAGAACTTGATCTGAGTTTAAAAATCTGTCCCTTGTAGTTTAAAAGTCTCTTTTGGTTAATTAATGAGTCTTCTGGGCTACTGTTCCTTTACCAAAGGTTCTCCTCCTTTGAAAGAGGAAATCCGAGTGCTGGAGTAAGCTCTGTCTCTGATCCACATGTCCTTCTGTGCTGACTCTCCATTACCTCTGGTAAAGGCATAACTGGTTTCTGGTGTTTTTGTTCTGTTTTGTTTGTTGGTTTAGAGATGGGTCTCACCATGTTGCCTAAGCTGGTCTTGAACTCCTGGACTTGGCCTCCCAAAGGCTGGGATTACAGGCGTGTAATCACGCTCTGCCCTCTGGGTGTTGGTCTCTGACATTACTGAATTCAGTGCTCAAAATGTTTCCATTTTGTGGAAAGTGTGCCCTATTTATCTCACTAAAAGACTGGCAGATCTCCTTCCTAATTTAGTCCTCTGTAGCACTTAAGGCCTAGCTGCCAATTTTTATTTTATCCTCAGCTTGGATGTTACCTGCTATAGCTCTCTGCTTATGTCACCTTTTCCCATCCTGATTCCATGCTCGTCATCACTCTCATTGGGATAATCCAAAAATATCAAGACTCCCTAAAAAACAAATACAGTGGCCAGGTGTGGTAGCTCACACCTTTAATCCCAGCACTTTGGGAGGCTGAGCCAGGCATATCACCTGAGGTCAGGAGTTCCAGACCAGCATGGCCAACATGGCAAAACCCCATCCCTACTAAAAATACAAAAATTAGCCAGGTCTGGTGGCATGTACTTGTAATCCCAGCTACTTGGGAGGCTTAGGCAGGAGAGTCACTTAAACCTGGGAGGCGGAGGTTGCAGTGAGCTGAGATTGTGCCACTGTACTCCAGCAAAAACAAAAACAAAACAAAACAAAACCCACACAGGCCATAGGAAATCAGTAGTATCTCAGGCCCATCTCAGAAATGACCCTCCATTATTTCCAGCCTATTGCTTCAATACACAATTCTCTCATTGAACAGATATTTACAGAATGCTGGCACATGACAAGTACAGTCTAGGTACTGAATGTGGCATATGTCATGCTAAATGCAGGCCATGTGAACCACATGGCTTCTCTGAGACATGGATTCTTCTAGATAGCATCTAGGAAAGCAAAGAACAAGACTTCTGTTCAGGTTTTAGAAAAAAAATTTTTTTGAGATGGGGTCTATGTCACCATGATGTGCAGTGGTGCATTCTTGGCTCACAGCAACCTCCACCTCCTGGGTTCAACCAATTCTCCTGCCTCAGCCTCCTGAGTAGCTGAGACTACAGGTGCCCACCACCACACCCAGCTAATTTTTGTATTTTTAGTAGAGATGGGTTTTCACCATGTTGGCCAGGATTGTCTCAACCTCTTGACCTCATGATCCATCCACCTCGGGCTCCCAAAGTGCTGGGATTACAGGCGTGGGCCACCATGCCCAGCCAGTTTTACGGAATTCTGATCAGAGAATGTATAACTACCTTATTTATCCCAGTTTCTATCTCACCTAGCACTTTTTAGGCTCTAGCCACACCCCAGTACCACAACCCCACTGCCTAGAAGGACTTTCCATTTCCCTTTCCTTTACAGCAGGAACTGGCCTTACTATATCCTATTTCTTTTACTCCTCTACTGCTTATGTAAAGTAAAAATTTGATTCTGCTAGCTTTGGTTTTTAAAATCCAGCTCTGGAAATTTCAAGAAAATCATTCCCTCTCAACAGAAACAGGCTCTTGCAAGATTCCAAATTATGAACTTTGTAAACTCAAAACTGAGTAATGACTTTCTTGCTCCAAGCTTTATTTGCCTTTCCTCTAAACTCAATGAATACTTCAATGGGTAGATATCAACAGAGCAAACAGGAATAATTAGGAGATATGTGAAATCTAAGTATACTAGTTTAATATTTTTCGAAGTATCCCTACAACACTGAAGAGTTTGGATTTTGTGGATAATAGGGAGCTATCAGAGCTTCCAGATTAGAACAGAGTGATATATCCAGCCTACAAAGCTAAAAAATCAAGATGTCCTTCCCTTATGTCTTGACTCTGTCTTCTAATGTCTCTGACCTTATCTTGGCAAACTGGTTTCCTGTTTAGCTTTACTGATTGGCCATACCTGCTTCCTGTCCAGTCCCATATTCCCTTAGTCTGATATTCTGACCCCAATTCTTGTCTATACCATTTGCTCATTGATTTATTTGGCCTTCTTTCATCTAAACTATTCTCCAACTGATTAATCTGACTACAATGGAAAAGCATGAAGGACCAAAGCCCCTCTCCCACTATCATCATGTGATCAAACTTTTTCTAAGTTTAATGAAATTCTTACCTTGGTACAAATTATCACCACCCTGCTTAGGTAAATGCAAGACTTCAAGAAATAAAAGGGGCATTTTGGCATAATACCCATCCCTGTTTAGGGAATCAGGATAGCTGTACTTGAAGAAATGCCCAGAAAGGTTGCAGAATAGTGCCAGAGCCTCACAAACTTTAGTATGGATAAGCCTGAAATACATATATATCCCTTGTTCAATTATGAATGGATAGTTACAAGTATGTGTAACCAACTATCAAAGTAAAATAAGGCATAATAAAAGCATTGGCATAAGAACTTAAAAGCTCAATAGGAATATTTCAATACAATGATGATGCATAACTGCTTTGGTGCTGCACAGTAATTGCAATTGGGCCCAATGATCAGCAGCAGTTCCTGACTATAAGTATTTTCATGTGGCCAAGCCAAGAATGTCCAGGATCACTTAGAAAAGTTCACAAGATAACTAAGGGATTGAGGTAGGCCAGGTCTCCTTGATTCTTCAAAAGAGGTGGCTATTTCTTATCTCTGTGAGATAAGACAGGGATGACACTGGAAACAGGACTCAATTTGGCTTTCAGGGATGAGAGATAATAGTGGTGATGGGAAACCACTGCCATCTTCACTGAGTGATGAAAAGATCAGAATCAGCACAATCTGGGCTTCAGATTCCACACAAAAAGGTAGCGGGGTGGTGGGGACAAGTGAAATTAGCAGGAGACAATATGGGGAAAAGGGAGCTCAAATTCCTCTCGCTTCACTCCTTGAGTATTCAACAAAAGCAAATGATACAGGCAGGGATATTCTTATCTCCATGCTTTCCATGAATACAGGCAGCTTGGTAGTAATACTGCTAGGCAGCAGACTCACCAGTTTAGGAGTAACTTTGGAGGATACAACATCCCCACAGAGCACTCTTATGAAACACATCTTTCATGCTCATCTTATGTGATATCTGAGAGATGAGGGAGTACCAGTGCACCAGGGATGACAGTCAGTTCTTGCCCACATCACCAAGTTCTAACATCTAGTGCTGTCTTTAGGCTGATCTAGCTTCCTGCTGAAGAGACTGATGGACCAGAATAAGGGTAAGCTGATTTAGTCTTCAAAGGATACTTCATTTCCCAACCTTGCAAGTCAAAGTCTGAGAGGGCCTCAATCCTTGGGGCCAACGGAGCATGTAGGGTATTATAGGTAACAACATTGTTATTTAAAACTGGGATCCACAAAGGGGAAGTTCTATTTAACAAAAGAAAAGATACTACCTGTTATACCTACATGTTTGTTTTTTTTGTTTGTTTGTTTGTTTTTTGAGATGGAGTCTCACTCTGTCACCCAGGCTGGAGTGCAATGGCCCGATCTCGGCTCAATGCAACCTCCGCCTTTCCGGGTTCAAGCAATTCTTCTTCCTCAGCCTCCTGAGTCACTGGGACTATAGGTGCACACACTGCCACGCCCAGCTAATGTTTTGTATTTTTAGTAGAGACAGGGTTTCACCGTGTTGCCCACGTTGGTCTCAAACTCCTGTACTCAGGCAATCCACCCACCTCAGCCTCCCAAAGTGCTAGGATTATAAGCATAGGCCACCATGCTTGGCCTATACCTACATTTTTATTGTGGAGAACTGACCAACCATGCAACCAAATTTACCCAGAGCTTCTACAGGAATAGCAGTTAGGGAATTAAACCAGTAGCAGGGTGTCACTCGGGAGGAAGTGCTCTACAAAGTAGGATCCTTGCCTGTATATTACTAGATAGTACCTCTTTAGCCCAGAGTAATGCTTTCCTGAATGTAGGTGAACTCACGCAGTCCATGACAGGACCTAAGTTAATGGATTATGTCCAGTAAGAAACCATTTGGGATAATAAAAGACAGACAAATGAGCCAAACTGAACAAATAAGCCAAATGGTAATGCTGAACTCTTATTTTTCCTGATCATACCTTCCCATATTCCTAGTAAACTACAATAAGCAATGTTCATTTCTACTCTACTGCCTAAAGAGTAATCTATTTCTACAACTATGCTATGAACTTGCTTTCAGGATTACTGTATACCATGTCAGCCTCCTCAATATCTTTAATTATTGGAGGAGAAAACTGGCAGTATCTCCTTTATCTCCATTAAAGGATGGCTGCTCCGTTAATTTTGTTATTCTGTTAATTTTGAACCCTGAGATTCAAAGATATTAACCTACCTAGACCAGAATCTAATTTGTTTAGTCCACTTGCTAAGCTGAACAGTGGATAAATCCTTCAGTAAACAAATTCAAAAGCAACCAGTTAATTACCTTCCACCATAAAGATTCACTGAATCACCATTCTCAAACAGCCAGCCTGCACACTCAGTGCCTAGTATAGAGGATACAAGTACATAGACAGTAGTAACACTGACTAATAAAGAAACCAAACTCACTGCCAGGGAAAGAATTAATGCTCTTTCACTTGTCTGTATATCCTGCTGATGGTAAGCAAGTCCCAGACCTGTTTCCTGTGCTGAACTGAGAATGCCATCAGGTCCGGCAGGAAAGAAGCCAGACTAGATGAGAAAATATTCCTGAACCATAATGCTTCATTCTCTTGCCCCTTCAAATGCTGATCCTTGCTATTCTGGATCTTGAGTACCTCTTTCACTGCAGACCCAAAGCCTCAGTTTTCCTAGTTAACATTTTTCCTCTAAGATTTTCCTAGTTCATACTCCATAATCTCTCTCTACCTTGGATATCTATTAACATCACCAAAGTGACAGTATAGAAGTAGCTAACAACTCATTGAATCCTTTTTTCTCTATGATCATTCCAAAATGTTGGCCAGCCAATATAGTAAGAATTCATTATTTCTCACACTAGCGAGGAGTCTCCATATGGCTTCTTCACAAAAGTATTTGAAAAGCTTTTTCTTGCCATTCTTTCAGATATGTACATCTTCCATGGGATCTGACCATTATATCCTTTTTTGTTTATAGTGATCTTCCCAAATTTTCACTATGTAAACTTTGCCTCATTTCTCCCTGACTTTTTCATTGCTTCTGTCAACTGAGTTTCATACTGTCACGTTCACGTTAGATATTAGACATTTACATATATACACACCAAACACAAATTTCTTCTAAGCAAATACATAGGACTATGTCACAGTGTCTGAGATGTGCTGGAGGTGACCACTATCCATGAAAAACCTCTCTATAAACAAAGACACTATTTGAGCAAAAAGTGTGATCAGAGACACCTATCTCCCGTCCTCCAGCCTGGACTGCAATTACACCATTAGGGAGAAAATGGGTGGTTGGCCTTCACTTAGTAACTATCTGGGCTAGGCACAGTGGCTCACCCCTGTAATCTCAGCACTTTCGGAGGCTGAGGCGGGCAGAACACTTGAGGCCAGGAGGTCAAGACCAGCCTGGCCAACATGCCGAAACCCTGTCTGTACTAATAATACAAAAATAAGCCAGGTGTGGTGACACATGCCTGGAGTCCCAGCTACTTGGGAGGCCGAGGTGGAAGAATGGCTTGAACCCGGGGTCAGAGGTTGCAGTGAGCCGAGATCACATCACTGCGCTCCAGCCTGGGCAACAGAGTGAGACTCCATCACAAAAAACAAGAAAAACTTCCAACAAAAGTATTTAAACAACCTCCCTAAGTAATCTCATAAAATCAAATTCTCCTCACCCCTGTAATACCAGCACTTTGGGAGTCTGCGGCAGGAGGACTACTTGCATCCAGGAATTCAAGTTCAGCCTGGGCCACGGCAAGACCCTGTCGTTATCAAAAAAAAAAATAAAGAGATGCAGTCTTTTTCTGTTACCAGGTTGGAGTTCAGTGGCAGAATCTCGGCTCACTGCAACCTCCGCCTCCCAGGTTCAAGCAATTCCCCTGCCTTAGCCTCCCAAGTAGCTGGGACCACAGGGGCACACCACCACGTCCAGCTAGCTTTTTGTATTTTAGTAGACACAGGGTTTCACCATGTTGGCTAGGATGGTCTCGATCTCCTGACCTCATGATCCACCCACCTGGGCCTCCCAGAGTGCTGGGATTACAGGCATTAGCCACTGCACCCAGCCAAAAATTTTTTAAAAATTAGTTGGACATGGTGACCCACAAGTGCAGTTCAAGCTACTTGGGAGGTTAAGACAGGAGAATCCCTTGGACCCAGGCTGCAGTGAGCTATCAAGGTGCCACTGCACTCCAGCCTGGGTGACAGAGTGCGTCTCTAAAAAAATAATTTTGTTTTAAAAAGGATCAATGTGATCAAACATAAAATAATTTGTGGGCACCATTCTTGAGTTTGAATGTATGCTAGTAATGATGCAATAATTTATAAATACCTTATTAAAACTATTGCTACTTGTGGTACTTACCTTTAATCTGATGAAACTGTTTAACCAGATCCTTTATATCCAGAGAAGAATTCCCTGAAAGAATACAGGAAATACAGATACATAAAATTCCCAACTTAACATGTTTTCTTTTTCAAAGTAGCAAACATATAAATGAATAATGAAAGAATACAGGAAATACAGATACATAACATTCCCAACTTAACATGTTTTCTTTTTCAAAGTAGCAAACATACAAATGAATAATGAAAGAATACAGGAAATACAGAGGCAGAAAATTACCAACTTAACATGTTTTCTTTTTCAAAGTAGCAAACATATAAAGGAATAACAAACCTTCTCTATACATAGTAAGTTCTTTAAAATAAGCTACTGCAAACTGGTTGATGTTTGATGGGTTGCTTTTGATAGTGGCTCTGCTAATTCCTTCGAGTAGAGTCTTGAGGCCATAGGGTATGCCAAATCTGGACGTTGAAGAAATCATTTTGGCAGGATGTCTGTAACTCAACTAGAATGAAAAAAAAAAAAAAACAACCAAGTCTTATAAATAATTAATTTTACTAAAGTAGTTCTTATGAGTTAACTATACTTTCCAAGAATAAATTATTTCCTATTAAAATTACTAACTTTAGTTCTAATATTTAGGTATTCATTTTAATAAAATGGACTAATTCTTGATGGTAGTTAAAACACACACACACACACACAAACTCTACTATCAATAGCTTACTAAGTGCAGATGAGCAATCTAGTACCATTATAGAAATCCACAGGAAAAGCTCTGCCAAGACCCTGAGGACATAAAAAACAAAAACAAAACCTGCTCTAAAACTCAGTGAATATTCTGTGCAGTTAACATTTCATGTATGTTTCTAAACAAGTCCTTCCAAACCACAAAGGCACTGGCCCTTCTGTACTTATATTAATCAAATGTTACAAGACAGTTTTTAATATCTTTTTTCCTTATTTTTCTAAATAGATCCTCAGACATGTTGCTTATCTTTAAGTGTGCATTTTTTAGGTTTTTTTTTTTTTTTCTAGCCTGCTTCATACCTGCAGGAATAAGTTTGTTTTTAACATTAATCAGAGTGGGTATAATTTATTTGTGGCATTATTATACCACCCACTGTCATCTGTACCTTTCTTTTCTAGTATCTCCCTTACCCTCTGTGCAAATTTTCCCTTATGTTTCCCTTTCTGGCTTTCTGACTTTTAAGTATTATCAAACGTATTGCACAGACCAATCTGTAATTCTCAGAGTTGCAGAGGCTGCCACCTTAAACTGTGTCAGGGTGTATGTGTTCTGACTCCTTCTAAAATATCTCAGGCTTCTAAAGAAGAAAATTAAATATTTAAGAAAATCCCTAAAGTGGTGAGGGGAAAACTGACAGGAAAAACAGGATAAAGGACAGGTGAAGTTAATACCCCAGTGCATGCCTCAGTGCCTTTACTTTGATAAAGATGGGTGTCAAATCTGTCCCTGAGCTACCAAGCTGCCATCACAAAATAGGAAACAGGTGGTTAAATGATTCAGGTTTCCTTAAGTGAAAAATCAGTTGCTTGGGAGAACCACAGCTATTCTGGATACTGAAACCCAGGAGAAATTTCTCCCCCCCGAGTCCTTATAAAGCAAATGGTGTGATACAATGAACCATGTCCTCAACAACATCCCTAGAATAAATAATGAGTTTCATGGGGCTAAGTGGCATAGTTTAGTTATAACAATTATAGAAGGGCCCAGCTTCTATTATAAAGTAACTCATATAGCACAGCAAAATGTTGAATACTTAAAAGCACATCTCATCTTCCCAAAGGTCAGGACAAAATAAATGTTTGGTCAAAGCACACCTTTAATGAAAACTTCCTTTCACAGTATCATTCGACAGATTTACTGAATTAAACCATCTTTAAAAAATCAGAAGTGATCCAGCAATCCCACTGCTGGGTATATACCCAAAAGAATGGAAATCAAACACTGAAGAGATACCTGCACTCCAGTGTTTGTTGCAGCACTGCTGACAATAGCTAAGATTTGGAAGCAACCTATATGTCCATCAACAGATGAATGGATAAAGCAAATGTGGTACATACAATGGAGTACTAGTCAGCCATTAAAAAAGAATGAGATCCTGTCATTTGCAACAAAGTGGATGGAACTGGAGATTATTACCTTAAGTGAAATAAGTGAGGCACATAAAGAAAAACATTACATGGTCTCTTATTTGTGGTAGCTAAAAATCAAAACAATTGAACCCATGGAGAGAGAGTAGAAGGATGGTTACCAGAAGCTGGGAAAGGTAGTGGAGGCCTGGGTGGGGGAGGGGGAAAGTGGGGCTGGTTAACGGGTATAAAAAATGAATAAAACCTACTGTGTGATAGCACAACAGGATGACTATAGTCAAGAAGTTAATTGTACATTTAAAATAGAGTGTAACTGTATTGTCTGTAATATAAAGGATAACAGCTTGAGGGAACAGATGTCCCATTCCCCATAATGTGATTAACATTGTATGCCTGAATCCAGACATCTCATGTACCCCATAAATATATACACCTATGACGTACTCACAAAACCAAATAATTTTTTTTTTTTTGAGATGGGAGTTTCGCTCTTGTTACCCAGGCTGGAGTGCAATGGTGCCATCTCGGCTCACCGCAACCTCCACCTCCTGGGTTCAGGCAATTCTCCTGCCTCAGCCTCCTGAGTAGCTGGGATTACAGGCACGCGCCACCATGCCCAGCTAATTTTTTTGTACTTTTAGTAGAGACGGGGTTTCACCATGTTGACCAGGATGGTCTCGATCTCTTGACCTCGTGATCCACCCGCCTCGGCCTCCCAAAGTGCTGGGATTACAGGCGTGAGCCACCGCGCCCGGCCCAACAAAGAATTTTTTTAAAAAATTGAAAGTGGGGCTTCGGCAGGCCCACATGCTAAATGCTAACGGGCACAGGCAGCACTCATACGCATCCTTTTCTTTCAGTACCCAAGGTGGGTAGTAGACAGGCCGTCAAGGCTCCCAGAAACCACGATGGCGCCAACCACCTTTCAGGAGGCGGTTAGCAGTTGGCGCTACCAACAGTGGGGACAGCAGCCATGCACTCCATGCTCCCCTGTCCTAGTTCTCACTGACTTTGGGAACGTGTGGGGCCAGGGACGCGAAACATCCTACAGTTCAGTTCCCCACAAAGAACGATCCGGAGCCAGCTGAGAAGAATCAACGGGTAAAATCATCACAAACGACCAGGGTGAAGAGCGGCAGCTGAACATTCTCCCCAGACCTCTCAACAACACGGGTCCACCACCAGCACCAGAAAACCCTCCCCCGCCCAACTGCAAACGTCCCTGCGCCCACGGCCACAGGGGTCACGGCGTCGGCAGGAAACGCGACGCCTTTCAGGAAGCGAGCGGGGACCTCGGAACCACAGGTAACGGACACCGCACTCTCCAACTCCTCCCTAAAGCGAGACTCCGTCAAAACAAACAAACAAAAAACCCCAAAAACCTCTGGTGTGTGCCCCCGCTAAAAAAAAACAAAACCCTCCGGTGTCTGGGCCCCAGCTGTGTCACCGCTCCTCGTTTGGCACTTGGTTTGGTCTGTTTGGGGGAAGAGGGGCGGGAGACGGAGGAAGCTAGGCGCGCTCATTTCGCCTGCACTCGCTCAGGAGGCGGGCGGCGGACCCGCCGAGGCCCCGACTCGCGAGCGCCGCCACAGCGCTGGCAATCCGCCGGCCGCACTCCCCGGGGTGGGCGGTGCCGCCCCACAGGCCCCCAACTCCGAGGACCCTCTGCTTGGGGCCCCCACGACGTCTCCAGTTACGCGAGACGGCCTGAGGCCAAACTGTCTCCGAAGCCGCAGGGTGCGTCTTTTCCCCAGACTCTCCCCACCTTCTTTCCGGCTGCGTTCTTAAGAGCTTCCTCGTTACCCGCTTGCGGGCGGCTCCTGAGGAAAGCCGAGTCTTGCGTGCCTTTTTATATCTCCTGAGGCGCGTCAGCGCGTGCGCCACAAAGCTTCGCGCCACAAAGCCCCGCACGCACGCACGCACGCACGCACGCACGCACGCACGCACGCGAGGGGGCGGGGCCGCAGCGGCTGCCGTCAATGGGAAGCTGAAAGCTAGGAAGGCCGTAAGGTGGCCGGCGAGGGAGGCATAGTTCCTTTTTTCTGGCTAAATCTGAAGGGATTTAAGTGAATTTATTTCCAAACAAACGGCCAGGAGTAGCTCAAAGCGACGCCTCTCCCTCTTTGGTCGTTAGGCCTAAAATTAAAGCTGGTTTGGAAGGAAATGGATTTATGCTGGTGCTGTCTTGCTGTCGCTGCCTCGCCGTTTCACACACTGCTCCTGGCCCCCGAAACTATAGCTGTCTTCCGTGACCTTTGGGAAGAACGATTTCTGCCACGGTGTAGACATAAAGAGTGAATAACTTTATGCAACAGAGTACTTTTTCTTTTGGGAAACTCTCCTGTGGAATGGGAGTTCAGCATGAATCCCAAAATCTCCTGATTCTCCATAGTTGCGATCAGACACCATCTATCCCTCAAAAGCACGCCGTCAGGGACAGGTTGCAACTGGAAGAGTTACTGCGTGTAACTTCCACTCAGTTTTACCAAACTAAAGGAATGTTGTTAAGTTTAGAAACGCCCGCTCTGTGCTCTTTCACTCATTTAGGCTCAGGTATTTGGGCGGGGGTTATTTAAATAACACCATAATCATGATCATTGGAGTACAAGCAGACTTAATTTTGATCCGCCTTCAAATGTTTAAAAAGCAACTACTGTGGCCGGGCGTGGTAGCTCACGCCTGTAATCTCAGCACTTAGGAAGGCTGAGGCGGGCAACTGATGAGGTCAGGAGATTGAGATCATCCTGGCCATGGTGAAACCCCGTCTCTCCTAAAATACAAAAAAAAAAAAAAAAAAATTAGCCAGTCGTGATGCACCTGTAGTCCCAGCTACTCAGCAAGACTCCGTCTCAAAAAAAAGCAACTACTTTAAACCAAAGAGAATCACCAAGGCAAATACCTAACAACAACAGCAACAACAACAAAACCCTATTTTTTTAATTCAGAAAACATTAGGGCTTCCAGAGCACTTTGCAATAAAGGGCAATGTTAAGGCCTCAGCATTATCTGGGGCCATTCATTAATCCATTTAATAATTACTGAGAGCCAGGCAAGTTCCCTCTTCTTGGGAAGATTACATACTTAAAAAGAGAGAAATAGAGAGACTACATCTCACAAAAAAAAAAAAAAAAAAAAGAAAAAGAAAAGAAAAGAAAAAGAAAAGAAAAAAAGGGGGAGAAATGCTTTTAAACTGTGTTGGTGGGTCTGCCGATGATACAGTTTTCATCCCTCATCAGTTGCCTCCAGCACCACTCTGGTAATGTAAATAAAAGTGGGATGAGGTTGTCATGACTTCTTATGGCTTGGTTTATGACTCATTGGGCTATCAGAGAAATAATGAACTGAACTACTAAAAATCCTAAGTACAAACACTGAGACCTCATCTATGTTGTCTTTTGGAACTGGAGACATTTATGGTTGTTTAACCCAACCTGGGTGGGTCATCTCAAGCATCTATTAGGTGTACGGTATCATGCAGAAATACCTGTAACTCTGAAAATATAAGATTTTACTCTTTCTTCATTGCAATGTTTTGGTTAAGTTACTCTGAAATCCAAATTGTTTCAATGAAAACATCTAACCAAGAACTTTCAAACCATTGCCCATCTGCTGCTTTCATTTCTTGAACTCTTAATGATTTGATGTGGCTTCACAATGTTGGCCTTGGCCTCCTTTTCAGTCACCAGTATTTTATTTGTCGGTCACCAGTGATTTAAAATGCAACTGTCTTCTTTTCTACTACCCCTCCCCCACACCCCAAATCCTTACCCTGTGGAAGTCCATGGTTCTGGGTGTGGCCTCTGCATACCTCTCCTATTTCATCTCTCACCATGTGGTTCCCACTTGACCCTCCAGTCTTGAACACACATGGCATTTGTCACCTCTGTGCTCTTTGCACATCAGGTTCAAGGCCTTGGATGCTACTCCACCAAGTGTTTTCACCTGACTGGATCCTGCTTATCCTTTAAAACTCATCTCAGAAATCTCCTACTTTAGGAAGCCAGTGAGTTAGAAGCATTTTCTCAGTGGCCCCATGATGTATGCTATGCTCTATGACTTACCCTTGCTATATAATTCTATATACTTCTGCCTGTGTTTGACTCTTCTCCCAGTTTTACTAAATACTTAACAAAAGATAAATAAGGCAGTGTTTCTCTAATCCACATCACCTGCATAAGAAATCATCCCAGGAGCTTGTTAAAAATGCCTTCCCAAGCCCTACCTCAAACCTATCAAATCAGAATCTCTATGTAAAACACGAAAATTGACAACCACTGGCCTCTGGGAAGAGGAACTAAGCATTACATAGAGGTCACCTGGGTTTCAAATGTGTTGCTTCTATTTCACACCCAAGTCAACTAGGTGATACCCTTGCTAGTTTTCACAAGAAAGCCAGTTAAACTGTGCTCTTGGTGATTTCTGCATACTTTACTGAGGAAGGAGCATATCTGTTATGGCTTTTTCTCTTGCTCTCCTATCCTTTTCTCTTGCTGCATTTCCTCTTCTAGCTTCTAAAGTATCTGCCTCAACTATATATCTTCTTGAATGATCTCAATTTAACAATTGTCTTTCTACAACATATACCATCCACAGAAACCAAAACAGTACATCATGACTTTGTGAATGTGTATCTTCATAGTGTAAAGCCACATTTGAACACCTGCCACCACGATTTACTCAAGGAAGAAATCCAATGGAAAAGTTTAAACAGCAAAGAAGAGTGTGAGTGTGTGCACGCGCATGCACGCATGTGCTCATTTTAAAAATCAGATATGACTTGTCCTTTCACTTTAGTTGGCAGAGACAGAAAAGTGCAAATTCGGTAAATAATTGACTTACACAATATGTGACAATAAATATTCTAATTTTCTGTGACATCTAAAAGTTATAATTCTTTACTCAGTAGAAGACAGCTATCAAGTGCTAAAATAAAAAAGATACCTAATCCATTGAAGGTAAAATCTTAGTTATATTAACCAGCAAGGTATATATTACATTATTATTACTAGACCATGCCTCCAAGTGTGTCAAATTATAAAAATGTGTTCAGCATACATAAAATATACATTAGAGATTTCTCTCATCATAGGCACAATCTAATACAAAAATATATTTGACATTTATAAACTAGAAGATCCATTGAGAGCCTCCAAAATAGGAAAGGGGAAGGAGTGAGTGATGACAACATAAAAAAGAAACACACATAGATGCAAATAGTTCCACTTATATGATTATTGTCTTCATCAGCAAAGGGTTAAGAGCAGTTTACACCAAACCAAGTTACCAGGCGGATCACAAGCAGTTCACAGGTTGGATGAGTCACAGCACACAGGCCAGAAAATGTACTCAGACTTCGGTCAATCTAATGGGACAGTGTACTCACACTGTGGTTTTGTTGTTTTGGAGTCTAGAAGCTCCATCTACCCACTCTTCATGGTCTACCACCATGTTAACACAGATGTTCCAAGGGGGCCATCTGTACCAAGCCTAGAATAGACTCTTAAAAAAAAAAAAAAAAAAAAGACCTGGCTGGGTGCAGTGGCTCATGCCTGAAATCCCAGCACTTTGGGAGGCTGAGGCAGGTGAATCATGAGGTCAAGAGTTCAAGACTTGCCTGGCTAAGATGGTGAAATTCCGTCTCTACTCAAACACTAAAAATTAGGTGTGGTAGCAGGCACCTGTAATCCCAGCTACTCTGGAGGCTGAGGCAGGAGAATTGCTTGAACCTGGGTGACAGAGGTTTGCAGTGAGCCTAGATGGCACCACTGCACTCCAGCCTGGGTGACAGAATGAGACTTCATCTCAAAATAAATAAATAAAATTTTAAAAAGACCTACACTTTGACTAGTAAAGAAAACCTACAGGATGGTGTTGCAAAACACAAAATTGTCTATCCAGGTAAGTGAGCTGAACACAAACTCATCTGAAGTCCTGATCTCTCTATGGGGAAATAAACGTAGTTTTGTAAGCAGGCAGAAATAAATCTTCTGAAAAAGAGTCAATTATGTAATCTTTGAATATGGAATAATAGTTCAAACAATATTTTAAACTGAAAATTCAAGAACGAACTCTGAAACGAGAATGCCATGATTCAGAATGCTCCCACGATCACGACAGAAAAGCTTGTCACCTATGCTGCACGTTAAGAAGAGAACAAAATGGCAATAGCCTTATTTTAAAGATTCATAATGTTGTTCTTCCCTTCAGTCTAGATAAAACCAGATATCCAATATTTTTGGACACCAATTTTTCTCTTCAGAAAAAAGTTCCCTTCTTGGCTTCTGGAAGCTCTCATACACTGAATATAGGAGAGCAATCTCTTCTCTCTTACTATTATGTAAAAATCCACACCGAATTCACATCAAGAGAAAGTCATTGTGAATAAACACTTTGGAAACAGTCTACTGAAAAGTGGGTAACAGAGATGAAGAAACATGAATATAGTTTTGCCAAAGTCAGTGAGAAATAACTTCTTTCAAAGAAATTATTATTATTCCTTCAAAACAAGGTCAAATCAGATTAAATTTGCCAACATTCTACTTGCTTTTCTCATGTTTTATTTTGAAAAGAAATATTAAAATATTAATATCATGAGATCATGCTTCAGCCAAAAGAATTTGTAAATAATGATACTCTAAAATGATACCCTTTTGCTCAATAAAAATTTCTTTAAAAACCTAACCTTAAACATTGAGCCAAATTATGGCAGAGATTCTTAAAAGTGACTGAGGTATTTAGATTCTTCAAAACCACAGGTTTGCAGTACTGGGCACGGAGGTAAATTAAATGACAATAAAAATTAGCAATGAAGGATAAAAAAATAACTTTGAATTCCTTTTATAGTATCTAAATAACCTGAGCTAAGGGGAAAATGATTAAAACCTGGCACTGTGTAGCCCAGCAAATGTTCCACCAGCAAATATTTTGAGGCAAAAATCTATGTTCATTCACAAATAATCGTTCAACTCATTTGTTAAAAGATTTCCAAAAGTTGGTAATTTGACAATTTTCAGAAAGAAAGGAAAACCCTCAAAATGTAGATATTATTTGTCTAATCTATAGACTATGCCTTCTAATAGATTAGCAAAAGAGTTACACTTTTAGTTGTAAAATCATCTTCTATTAATATTTGCTCCTACTTGGTTGGCTTTCGAAGGAAAAAAAGAGTGTCCATCACTTTGAAACTTTCTGTAGACAATCTGGAGATGAGTGTTTCTGTTGACATAACTTCAACTGAAGATTTTGTTCTTTTAATAAGTAAAGCATGGAATTCTGGCCTATTAACATGAATTATTTTTATAATAAAAAGAACAGATGGTCAGGAAATCTGCTTTCTATTCATTGCTCTGCTGATAACAGGAATAATTAATTGGGATAAGTCAATTAGCCTTTCTGTGCCTGAGTTTCACTGTCCGCAAAGTGGGGTTAAGAATATCTGTGCTATGTTATTCACTGGAGTTGTGAAGATAAAGTAAAACGCTAGAAAGCACTTTTATTTTTTCAAAACACAAATATAAATGCTATGTCATGATATTGTTAATAATTTACAGATATGTTACCCATTCAGATATGTGCTTACGGTAGGTGTTCCTACAGGATCTTGGGTTGGATATTTTGTTTGACTTTTAAAAATAATAAATCACAAAACTAAAATGTTTGAGCAAGGTCACTTAACCCTCTCCCCAGGTGGTTAGTTATAACCATCATCCTCCTCCTCAACATCATTATTACTTTTTAGCTACATGTTTAAAAGAGGAGATCTTTAATATGTCAGCTTAAGTGGGAAAATGTGTCCCTGGCACAGGTGGTTTTCAGAAGAAAAGCCGATCTTCACAAGAGCTTTGTCCTCTGCTTTTATTTTAAAGTGCGGACCCTGGGTGGGGAGGGACAGAGCAGGTGTTCCGGGTCTGTCACTGAGGAACTAATTCCCTCAGAGAGGCCAGAGCAGCATGGATGCGGACATGCAATCTGTTTTCAAAGTCGTAGCCAGAGAAATCCTCCTGTAAGATCAAAGAAAGATATTTATGCCCTCTGTTAGCTAAGCTTGCACAGGGTACTCTGGTATAAAGCACGCTAAGTTTTGTACTCCCAAAATAAAATCTCTATACTCCTAGTAAAGACTTCCCATCCACTTGATTTTCATATTACTCAACCTCAAACTTTGTATTCATTTTTGAAAACAGCAACTGAATGTCAATAATGTTCTCTTTGGACAATTTTCCTCATGTTATTCTTGAAAAAGTAGTGTTACATTGTGCTCAATATAAGTTACTGTTAGAAATTCTTAACTCAAGAACATAGTTATAAAATCTAAAGTTGTTTTCCCACCCAAACTCTAAGAGTGTTTCTAAAGCAGGATGAACAATTTCATAGGAGTTCCTTCTGATCTTACCATTTCCCTTAAAACTCAAGAGCTCACTGATTTAATTAGTTATCATTTTTCCTTTCCAGAAATATTACCAACCAGAACATCAATGCATAAACTTTCCTGAATTCAGACTCAGGTGTACACTGTACTGGATAAGACAGGCCACTGGAGAAAGGCAGATTCAGGATATTTACCTTTGCTTGAAGAAGTAGAGTTCTGCCTCTTCCTACAGTCTATAAGAGAAACACATTATCTCTTAAAATCTGTGTTTATATATATGCAGGCAGAAAACGGTATAAGGAGGCTATGTTAATTAAAACAATTCACAGTAGACACAGCAGTGAGTCAACTGTTCATTCAAGTATAATGACTCCAATATTCTTTTTCTTTTTTCTTTTTTTCAGATGGAGTTTCACTCTGTTGTCCAGGCTGGAGTGTGGTGTGCAGTGGCAAGACCCTGGCTCACTGCAACCTCTGCCTCCCATGTTCAAGCAATTATCCTGCCTCAGCCTCCTGAGTAGCTGGGTTTACAGGTGCCTGCCACTACGCCCAGCTAATTTTTTGTATTTTTAGTAGAGACAGCATTTTGCCATGTTGGCCAGGCTGGTCTCAAACCTCAGGTGATCCACCACCTTGGCCTCCCAAAGTGCTGGGACTATAGGTGTGAGCCACTGTGCCCAGCCCCAATATTTTTTAATATAAAGATGTGGATTTGTCTACATGAGGACATTACGTGATATATAATTACTTGATAAATAATTTTTCATAGTCTATAAAAGGTAACCTCTAAAATATATTAGGTTAAAAATCTTACTGAACAACCTTAAAATTAATGGTTAGATAGTGGTTATACAGCTATAACCTTTCTTTCTTTCTTTTTTTGAGACAAAGTCTTGCTCTGTTGCTCAGGCTAGAGTGTAGCGGCACAATCATGGCTCATTGCAACCTCAAACTCCAGAGATCCTCTTACCTCAGCCCCCAGGTTAACTGCGACTACAGGCATGTGCTGCCATGCCTGACTGTTTTTCCCTTTTTTTTTTTTTTTTTTTTTTGTAGAAATGAGAGTTGACTTTGTTGCCCAGGTTGGTTTTGAACCTCTGGGCTCAAGTGATACTCCTGGCTCAGCCTCCCAAACTGCTGGGATTATAGGCATGAGCCACTGAGCCTGGTCATATTTTATCTTTTAAAAACTGTGTTTTTCCTATACCTTTTCTATGTTTAGATGCTTAACACTTACAAATACTTAACACTGTGTTACGGTTGCCTACAGTATTCAATATAGTAACATGCTGTGCAGGATTCTAGCCCAGAGCAACAGGCTATAGGTACAGCCTGTTTGTGTAGTAGGTGATACCATCTAGGTTTGTGTAAGTACACTCTGTGATATTTGCACAACGAAGGAATCGCCTGACAATGCCTTTCTCAGAATGTTGTTAAGAGACGTATGACTGGCCGGGCGCGGTGGTTCACGCCTGTGATCCCAGCACTTTGGGAGGCCGAGGCGGGTGGATCACGAGGTCCATAGATCGAGACCATCCTGGTCAACATGGTGAAACCCCGTCTCTACTAAAAATACAAAAAAAAAAAAAAAATTAGCTGGGCATGGTGGCGCACGCCTGTAGTCCCAGCTACTAGGGAGGCTGAGGCAGGAGAATTGCTTGAACCCAGGAGGCGGAGGTTGCGGTGAGCCGAGATGGCACCATTGCACTCCAGCCTGGGTAACAAGAGCGAAACTCTGTCTCAAAAAAAAAAAAAAAAAAAAAAAAAAAAGAGATGTATGACTGTAATTTGAATTCTAGGGAAGAAATTACCTCCTTAAAGAGAGTAAGATAGTATTACTAGCTTCTTGGACTCATCCTAAGTGAAATCAAGGAAAACAAAGTGAAGAAAACTGTGTTGAATCAATTTGTTTTAAATGAAGGATGCTTTGTGTTTGCTCACTTCTACATTTTTGTTGATGAACATTACTAAAATATACATATATAAGACCTTACCTCTGGTTTGTCTAATAGAAGACAGCCAAGTTCATAACAGGCATAAGGCTGAACGTACAAGTTATTCTGACGACACAATTCATCTTTCACAGCCCGCTGGAAGTACTGAAAGGAATGCAAGTGTTATTGGATGAATTCATTTTCCTACTTAGCATAAGGCTTATTACAATCTTCAAGAGGTGGTGCGAAGGGGGACTCATACTCTGTTTTCTAGATCAGATTTTTTCTTCTCTCCTCATCTTCATTCCTTCCTATCTGCATCTTAGAAGTTCTTTACATGTTGCCTGATGTGCACTCCTCAGAATATATCAGACTACCTAATCTGTGCTACTTATTTTTCCAGGGCACATATTAGCCTCTATTGATTTTATTACTGAGAACATGTTTATCTGTATCTAAGAGTGTAAACATCCCATTTTATATTTAAAACAGAAAACACACAAGGCAACTACCATCTCTTGATATGTGTCTTGATTGTATCTTGTGAGCACTTAAGCATTTGATCTAAAATAAGCTATTTAGGGCTGTAATAACTACCATAAGCTCACAGTGAAAGACTAAAGTTACAAGAACATTATTATCTAGGATTTAAAAGCCAAAAGTCTCCTAATACTGTACACTGATTCCTTTTTTTTTTTTTTTTTTTTGAGACAGAGTCTTGTTCTGTCACCCAGGCTGGAGGGCAGTGGTGCAATCTTGGCTCACTGCAACCCCTGCCTTCTGGATTCAAGCAATTCTTGTGTCTCAGCCTCCTGAATAGCTGGGATTACAGGCGTGTGCCACCACACCTGGCTAATTTTTTATTTTTAGTAGAGATAGGGTTTCATTATGTTGGCCAGGCTGGTCTCAAACTCCTGACCTCAAGTGATCCACCCGCCTTGGCCTCCCAAAGTGCTGGGATTACAGGCGTGAGCCACTAGACCCAGCCACTGTACACTGATTCTTTCAAAGTGTAGTCAAAGTAACACTGATACATACTTCTTCAAAATAACCAATCCCACAAAAAAACTTTAGAAAAATCCTTCCAACTATATTTTAAAATAATTAATAATTCTTTCTTATATAATATATACACAGACTGTCCTAAGCTAACAACTCCCTCGCCGACCCCCAGGACTGCATCAATAATCCACAGTTAAAAAGACTGGCATGTCTGATCACTTTTGTTCTTATCTAACTATGAGGCTTCATTCAGCTCCTTCAAACTCGTCTGCTTCCTCATATCCTTCTCTCTCACGTAGAGACTGTCATCTTTGATAAATACTAATGCCGGAAAAGGAGTCCGTATATAAAGAAGCATTCTAAGAATCTAAAGTAAAAACTAGTATTAACCATCATCAACTTCTAGCATCTGAGACAATGGCATTAATCGAATCAGTTGGATAAAGTTCATAGTGGGAGGTTCGGTTTTGTTTAGTGCTTTTTCATTTTTCTTATTTACAAGCATATATGTAGGTGTTCAGGATTTATTTTCTTTAGCCCTGAAAACATTAATAGTTTACCTGAACAGCATCTTCTGAGTTTCCTAGGCATTTGTGTATGGCACCAAGAAGCAAATACTTTAATCCAACAACAGATGAATCATCCACTGCATGGCAAGCTTGAAAAGAAGGGGAGTGAACAGAGGAGTAAGAAAATACATTCACTTAATTCCTTCAATATCATGAAGAGTGAAGTGAATATTTCAGTTCATGCTGCTGCCTCCTAAAACTCAGAAGGTACCCATTCCTCATCCATTAGTGAGTAGCCTAAGACAAAGAAAGGCAAAAATGCCAAACTTCAGTGTCAAGAAAACTCAAATTGCAACATATCATTACCTTGTGAAACATGCCAATCTGAAAAGACACATACTGTATGATGGTAAAACTATGAATCCAGTAAAAATATCAGTGGTTGCCGCCAGGGGTGAGGGGACGGGGAGGGATGAGTAGGTGGAGCACAAAGAATTTTTAAGGCAATGAAAATACTGTGTGATATCATCACAGTAGACACATCATTATACAATGGTCCAAACCCTACTGTTTGTTCACGGAGTGAACCCTACTGTTAACTAGGGGCTTTGGGTGATTACGATGTGTCAATGACGGTTCACAGACTGTAACAAATGTACCACCCTGATGTTGGTAGTCAGGAAGGATGGGGTGGGTAGGAGCGTGTGGGGACTCTGGACTTTCTGCTCAATTTTGCTATGAACCTAAAACTGCTCTAAAAAAGAAAGTTCTGCGAATTTCTTAAAAATAACTTCACATTAAACTGCCATGCCATAGGCACCTTTCTTTTTGTATGAGGTACTATACTAGTCAGCGAGAGGGGATCAGAACTGAGCCCTCCACTTCAACAGCAAGCCGTGGGGGATGGACACACAGGTTGGAAAATGTTACGGGAGTTTTCCAAGGAAATGAGAAAGATGCAAAATGGAAACATCATGGAACTAATGAGGAAGAAAGGAAGTAATACAATTATTTTCGAAGACTAATAAAGATACTGTGATTCAACAAGATATATAACTTACTGAATATTATGCATGTATTTATCTTTTATATTATAAGTAAAAGTATATATATATATATAGGCCAGGTGTGATGGCTCATGCCTGTAATCCTAGCACTTTGGGAGGCCAGGGTGGGTGGATCACAAGGTCAAGGGATCGAGACCATCCTGGCCAACATGGTCTTTACATGACCATGTAAAACATGGTGAAACCCCGTCTCTACTAAAATAAATCCAAAAATTAGCTGGGTGTGGTGGCGGGTGCCTGTAGTCCTAGCTACTCAGGAGGCTGAGGCAGTAGAATCACCTGAACCCAGGAGGCAGAGGTTGCAGTGAGCCAAGACTGCGCCCACTGCACTCCAGGCTGGGTGACAGAACAAGACTTCATCTCAAAAACAAACAAACTATGTGTGTGTGTGTGTGTGTGTGTGTGTGTGTGTGTGTGTGTGTACACACAGAGAGAGAGAAAGAGAGAGAGAAACAGAGAGAGAGAGAGAGAGAGCTCAAGTTATAGAACAAGTAACTTGAAGGCGAGAGGAAAAGGTAAATGTGAAGAACAGAAGCTGATCTTGCAGAAGCAGGAGTTGCCCCAGAAAGCCAGGCTGGGAATACAGTCATAAGAAAAAGAATTCAGGCTCTTACGGCAGCAACATTAAGGAAACATTAATGCAGTTCATTAACTTGTTCATTCATTCATTCATTCCTCATTCATTCAATTGTTTTTCAGCACTACTGTTTGCGAGGCAGTTCTAGGTGCTTGGAATACAACAATGACAAAACAAACAAAAAATTCCTTCTCAGAGAGAAGAGCAAGTACAAAGCCACAGAGGCCAGTTGTGTCCAAGAGCAGGGAGGAGGGCTGTGCTGAGCAAGGGGGAAGAGCAGGGAGGGACAACAGCCTCAGGGGTTACAGACTGGGAGCACTGCCTGCCGCTGAATGGACTTGGGCTTTTACTCTGAATGAGATGAGAGACCACAGAGGATTCTGGGAAACACAGTGACACAACATGATTAGGTTTTAATAGGATCACTCTGCCGGCTGGGTCTAGAATACAAACATGTTTACAATGTAGCTGGGCACGGTGGCTCACGCCTGTAATCCCCACACTTTGGAAGACCAAGGCAAGAGGATCACTTGGGCCCAGGAGCTGAAGACCAACCTGGGAAACATGGCAAGACCCCCATCTCTACAATTTTTTTTTTTTTTTAAATAGCTGGTGTGGTCCCAACTAATCAGGAGACTGAGGTGGGAGGATCGTTTGAGCCAGGGAGGCAGAGGGTGCAGTGAACTGTGATCACGCTACTGCACTCCAGCCTGGGCAAGAGAGCATGAACCTGTCTCAAAAACAAAAACAACAAAAAACAACGCAGAGGAAGCAGCAGTGGCGAAGCGCAGGTGGGTGGGGAAAAGGTTATGGATGAAACGACAAGGATGTAGGATTCTCACTAGCTCGGCTGGGGCAGGGGAGCTACAGGTGGGGACTCTGATAAGCTGAATGCACAAAACTGGGAGGGCATGATGCAGAGTCTAATAAATGCCTATGACATTGCCGCTATCAGTTTTTTCTGGAACATAACTATTTCTCTACAAAGATCTTCATTGTACTGATGTGGTTGGATCAGTTTGTACCATTACTGCTTGCCATTGAGGAATGATATAATCTAATTAATAGACCTCGGAACTGGGTTAAATTTAGCAAATATATTAGAGAATTATCTCATGCTCACTTCAGATGCTGTCTGTCTTCCCCTCCAGGCACACATCTTTGTGGTTAGTTTTTCATTTTAATACCTGGAACGGGGTTCAGAGAATTTTTTGTCAAATCTCACTTAACTGATAGTTGTTCCTGTGAATGTTAATTACTGCCTGCCTTATATTTGCATTTTAATTTATCTTTAAACATGTGATCCTGTACTTGTACATTAAAAATATACTTAATATTCTTTATTGTTCCTTTGAATTGGACATTGGTAGATGTTCTATACTTGTTCCAATAAGAACGGGGGTTTGAATTATGCAAATACTTTAAAAATAAATACACCAGCCAGGTGCAGTAGCACACGCCTGTAATCCTAGCTACTCAGGAGACTGAGATGGAAGGATCACTTGAGCCTAGGAGTTTGAGGCTGCAGTGAGTTATGAATATACCATTTTACCCAGCCTGGGTGACACAATGAGACCTGTCTCTAAAATATAAAAAAAAAAAATTTTAAAACAACGTAGCAGAATTTAACACAGCCAAGAATATTCTGTTTCCTTTCCAGCCTCCTTGGGAAGGTCACACATCTATTCGACTCACAGGGCCACTGTACAAAACTTCTGTTTTGTTTTTTTAAGACAGAGTTTTGCTCTTGTTGCCCAGGCTGGAGTGCAATGGCAGGATCTCAGCTTCTTATGGAGGAGTTTCGTTCCTTTGATCTCTGGAATAGCAACACTGGCAACTGGCAATGTTTTTTTTTCACATTTGAGGGAAGGCCTTTGTTTTTTCTGAAACCAGGAGGCAGAAGTTGCAGTGAGCCGAGATCATGCCACTGCACTACTCTAGCCTGGGTGTCAAAGCGAGACTCTGTCTCAAAAACAAAAAACCAAATACAAAAACAAAAACAAACAAAAAGAAACAGGCAAAAGGGATTTGCAGGGTCTGATAAAAATACGTGGCTCAATGGATCATGCCATAGTTGGTCAAAAACAAGAGTAACTGGAGAAAAGTCTGAAACAGCGGCTTACAAACTCTTTCTAGAATATTAGGTCTAAACTGTCAATACTAAGTTTCTTGGGAAAAGGCAGCACATACATGAATAAGAACATATTTCTTTTCCTATTTTTCCTTTTTAGGCAGGATCTCACTCTTATCATTCAGGCTGGAGTGGTGGAACATGATCAAAGCTCACTGCAGACTCGACATCCGGGGCTCACGTGATCCTCCCACCTCAGTTTCCCAAATAGCTGGGACTACAAGTGCCCACCACCATGTCCAGATAATTCTTTGTATTTTTAGTAGAGACAGCATTTCACCATGTTGCCCAGGCTGGTCTCAAACTGCTGGCTGAAGCCGTCTGCCTGCTTTGGCCTTCCAAAGTGCTGGGATTACAGGCGTGAGCCACCCCACCAGGACACACTTTAGCATCTTTTAATTTATGTGAATCACATCTATAGGAAACAAAGTACTCTCACTGGGGGAAAAAAATGTATGCTTCCAGCAACTTCCACAACTACAGAATTAATAACATTTATAACAAAAGCATCACACGTTTCAGGCAAGCAGATCTATACACAGCAGTGCTGCCTCCTCCTCCCATCACCTAAGTGACAGGATTTCTTTCATCACGACACCCTTTATCTAAGAAGGAGAAGTGTATACTCTCCCTCAGTCGGATGAGAAAAACGGGAAACTGAAGAATGAGCACTGACAAAAGAAGCCAATGTGTCCACTGCAGAGTTCTGGGTTGTTGTTGTTTTTTTTTAATTAAATTTCTTACCTTGGCTCATCCTCTGCAGGTTGGGGAAGGAACAGTTTGGAAGAGCTTTCCACAAGTACAACACTTCGATGGACGCCAGCACACACAGCGCTTTGGTTGGGGTTTGCTTCCGAAATCGCTCTGCCTGTAAGGAGTTAGAATAAACAGGCTCCATTTTTCAAGAACAGATTCAAATAAAAAATATACCTTGGACACTTTAAAAGCACATAGTTCATCATCAGTGTGAAGGATCTTCTCCTTCAAAGCTAAGAATAACAATTCCTCTGTCTATAAGAAATGTTGCTTTCGATTTTTGACATACTGAAAATTATGCCTTTCATTCATGATTCAACTGAACCTACTATCAAGATGCAGGGTACATTCTGAAAACTTGGGGGTGAAACTAGGTTCATGTGCATTTAGAGCAACAGAATGTATAAAGCTTGGTTACAGCTAATAATTCAACGGGCTTCTATGGAGGAGCTAAGAGGGGACGCCTTTTAGTTACAGTTCTCTTGATTTTAAAATTTTCTATTTAGTGCCAGTGCTCTCAGCTGTACATTATTACCTAATTTATACTCAGAAACTTCATTATTCCTTCAATAAAAACATATAAAACTAAAATAACTGATAAATCAGGATATAAGACATTATGTAACTCAAGGTAATTCAGCAAAATTGTATTCGCAAAAGTACAGAATACATTAGGGACACATCTACAGTCTTGGGCCTTTCTGCTGGCAACCGTGACACACACTTTTGCTTTTTATTACGTCAAAATGTGAGGCGTTCCCTATTCTCAACCCCCGACAGCCTGCATTTCTCACTAGGCCCTGCCAATTTCCATTCTTCCGAAACCGCCTAATTCTTTAGACAAATCTTCCTCTTTAGAGTTGTGTTCATTAGCTCTGCAGAATGTATGATGTCTCCGTTCATTTAAAAAAAAAAAAACCTATACTCCAGTTACTCTTTAGTTCATATACATCTTTTGAGCTAAAGACTTCCATGAAGGGAAACCACTGTGAGTCTTAACCCAATGTTTTGAGGCACTGTATCTGCAGGGCTGGTCAACTTTGAAAAAAATCTGCTTTCATTATTTGCAGCAAGGCAAGAATCTTCTATTCAGAGCAGAGGTGCAATCATGGAGAGAATTCTCTCCATGGTGGTAAACTGTACTTTACATGGCAAGTAAATCGGCAGCCTTAAATACAATTTCCTGAAGCTTGCCAAGGGGGTGTTGGTTACAAACGTCCATCGTAAGTAATACACCAGATAAATAGGCTCCAACATACCTTTTTCACTGAGAACTGTTCAATCTGATTGTTTTTCCTTTTGAAGAGTTTCTGAACTTCTTTAAAGACAATCTGTGCCCCATCCACATCACCAGTGGCTCCCTGACAAACTGTAAGAAACCGTAATTATATTTCTGAAGTTTAAGTCAGGGAAAATGCCACTAAGGGATACCTGAAGTGATGATACTTAAAAAAAAAAAAACAAAAAAAAAAAACAAAAAAAAAAACAGGAGCAAATATGTTTAAAGACCATTCCACAAAGGGCTGGTTTGTGAAGGGCACTTTGGGAAGCTGAGGTGGGTGGATCACCTGAGGTCAGGAATTTGAGACCAGCCTAGCCAACACGGTGAAACCCCATCTCTGCTAAAAATCCAAAAATTAGCCAGGCATGGTGGCACATGCCTGTAATCCCAGCTACTCAGGAGGCTGAGGCAGGAGAATCGCTTGAACCTGGAAGGTGGAGGTTGCAGTGAGCTGAGATGATACCACTGTACTCCAGCCTAGGGGACAGAATGAGACTCTGTCTCAACAAAAAAGAAAGACTATTCCACAAAGGACTGTACCGCCCTGCTGATCACTTTTCCAGGTGCCTGTGTTCCCAGAGCTTTGAGGGAGCTTGAGGAAAGCCATGGTCTTTGTCCTCTTGTTGGGGAGACAGGTTCTCACATACCAAAATCCTTAGCTACTGTCTCAGTGTACAACCTAGTTACATTATAGCCCACATGCTCCGAAAGCAGAATAAATAGAAACCTAAGAAAGAACAATGAAGAGCCCAGAGGATCGTGAAAGCTTCATGGTGGAAGGAGGATCTCCCTGTCCTAGGAAGTCATGAATCCATCCTGTCCATGTTCCTTGGCTGCCTACTACCTATAAGCCACCAGCAAGACTATGAAGAAGAAACACATGTGCTTGAACCCTGAAGAAACTGAAATTTCAATGGAAGAGATCACACTTGCTCACACAAGCACATGGGGCCCCACAAGCTGCAACGCATGTAGTGACAGGAGTCATTAGGGTAGGAGAACTAAAGTGCTTTTTAGAAAGCTCAGAAAGTCGGCCGGGCACAGTGGCTCAAGCCTGTAATCCCAGCACTTTGGGAGGCTGAGGCGGGTGGATCACGAGGTCAAGAGATCGAGACCATCCTGGTCAACATAGTGAAACCCCGTCTCTACTAAAAATACAAAAAAAATCAGCTGGGCATGGTGGTGCGTGCCTGTAATCCCAGCTACTCAGGAGGCTGAGGTAGGAGAATTACCTGAACCCAGGAGGCGGAGGTTGTGGTGAGCTGAGATCCTGCCATTGCACTCCAGCCTGGGTAACAAGAGCAAAACTCCATCTCAAAAAAAAAAAAGAAAGAAAGCTCAGAAAGTCAAGGGATCATTTCTCTTTGGGGCGACCAGATGCTGTAAGGAGCTAGGAGAAGTCAAGCAGCATCTTGAGGAATGAGTGAGATTTTGATCATCTGCACACCCTCTTCTCACCTCAGGCCCCAAAGACTTAATGATCCTCCCTTTGCTGTGTCTTCTCTGTCTCTTCTGCAAACTTCACACTGGCTGCAGCACCACCACCTGCTTGAAACTTTACCACCAATCTCTGTCCTTTCCTCTCAACACTGATGGTGCTGAATCCATTTCTATCCGTTTTTGTTAGATCACATGTGGTTTTTCACTTCCCAGTTGGAATGTACTAAAGTTGATTTGCTGGTTCATTCTTCTTTTTTGAAAAGATGGAGTCTCACTCTGTTGCCAGGCTGGAGTGCAGTGGCATGATCTCAGCTCACAGCAACCTCTGCCTCCCAGGTTCAAGTGATTCTCCTGCATCAGCCTCCCCAGTAGCTGGGACTACAGGCACACACCAACATACCCAGCTAATTTTTGTATCTTTAGTAGAGAGAGGGTTTCAACATCTTGGCCTCCACCCACCTTGGTTTCCCAAAGTGCTGGGATTACAGGTGTGAACCACCGCGTGTGGCCAGACAGTTGCTTTAAAAGATGCAGATGCTTAAAAGCATAGGAGTCTCTGGTTTATCCTAAAACATGAGGCCTAAGCAGAGCTTAGGATGATGGGCTCTTCCATTAAGACTAAGTATACACAATCCCATATGTAATATTCTAATCTTTTTTGGTAACTTATAATTTTGATATAATTTCAAACTTACAGAAAAGTTGCAAGAGTAGTAGAGGTGTATGATCAAGCAATTCTACTTATAGGTATCTACCCAAAGGTATTGAAAGCAAGGACTGGAACAGGTATCTTTACACAAGTATTCCAGGTAAGCACTCCACACACACAAGCTAAAAACACTCCACATGTCCATCAATGAATGAATGAACAATATGGCATATACATACAATGGAATATTACTCAGCCTGTAAAAAGGAAAAGAGATCCTGACACGTGTTACAACATGGATGAACCCTGAAGCCATTCTGCTAAATGAAATAAGCCAGACACAAAAGGACGAACATATTCCACTTCCTCACAAGATAGGTAGCATATTTAAATTCACAGAAATAGAAAGTAGAAGCGTGGTAACCAGGGTCTTGGGGGAAAAGTGAATGGGGAGTTCCTGCTTAATGGGTAGAGTTTGAGTTTGGGATGATGAGAAAGTTCCGGAGATGGATGTGGTGATGTTTGCATAACAATGTGAGTGTATCTGACGTCACTGACATGTACACCTAAAAAAAGTTCAAATGGTAAATGTTGCTATATATTTTACCACAACTTTTAAAAGTACAAAACTATTGACAGAGTCACACAAAACATTCACATGCTGGGGAACTAAGCCCTAGTGGCACTGTCTGGGGCCCCTGAATGCCCATCCCCTCTAGCTCACAGCCAGCCCAAAAGGCAGCTCCTGCATGATGGTGTGATGGGTGCTCCTTCCCTGCCTCATGTAAAGTTTGTATTCACCCACATCTTAACCTCTCTACAAAATCCCCATGCAGAAACAGAGATCAGAATCTTTCATGCTTATCCTCTCCTATCTGTAATATGGTCCTGGGATTTCCAAATATTGGGGGAATAAATGTTCCTCTATACAGCCACACTGTACATTTACGTAACTGAGGCACAACAGAGATGAAAATATAAACAGCTGTCCACCATTGACTGTGCAGTCCAATGACACCTAATGGCTGCTGAGTTGTGTGCAGACCTCTTTACTCTGGGGTATTCAATCTGGGTTAATCCACTCTTCAACATATTAAACACAATGAGTCACTCAACAAATAGCTGCTACTTTCATCTGAGATGTCAAATTCTATACAACAACACTTTAAGTGTGAGAAATAGCATATTATGCAGTATATGAAAAAGCTTATTCAAACATCAGGGACAGAGCCATGAGAACATGCATGTCTGATGGGGAACACAATGTGGAATATGGATGCAACGGGGCTTTGCACTATTAATGAACTGATGCAATTTTATAGGGAATTTAAGATATCCAGAACATACTTATTGGCCAATGTTAATCAATTCTATCTTATTTTAAATAGATCAGTTAAGAGGGAAGAATGGAAGTGGAAGATGGTTCATTAAATCTCAACATTAAGAATAAGAAGATATTGAAAATAAGGTTTGGATGAGTCTTGAATTTTAAGTAAAAGAATCTCTTATGTGGCTGTATGAGAAGAATTCATTACATAAACCAGAAAAGGCTTACATGAAGTTGCTTAAAGGCAGAAAATGTACAACGGCTTCGCTTTCTTCAATTCCACACCTCTACAATTCTATATCACGTGGCCCTTTAGGTATTGAAGGATGCAGACAACTATTTTGGCCACCAGGTGGCAGCACATCTCTACCTCCTCATACAAGGGCAAAAAAAAAAAAAAACCCACTCAAAATAGAATACAGGTGTTATTAACGATATGCAGTGTTGAAATACCTTGCATCTGAAATATCACACTGTAAATATAATAGGGTTAGGAGGTAAAACAAGGTTGGAGCAGATGACTCAAACCTATGCAACTTTGTAACCAGAGCACTAATTAAAAAATATTAACACAGGTCAGGCTCCATGACTCATGCCTATAATCCCAGTGCTTTGGGAGGCTGAGGCAGGAGGAGCGCTTGAGCCCAGGAAGTTAGAGATCAGCCTGGGCAACACAGTAAGACCTTGTTGCTACAAAATTTTTTTCAAACATTAGCTGGGAGTGGTGGGCATGTCTGTAGTCCCAGCTACTCTGGAGGCTGAGGCAGGAGTATGGCTTGAGCCTGGGAGGTTGAGGCTAGAGTAAGTTGTGATCAGGCCACTGCACTTCAACCTGGGAAACAGAGCAAGACTCAGACTCAAAAAAAAAAATAATAACACAATGAAAAAAGACTCTTCAATTCTTAAAAATTCTTCAGAATCCTAATAAATAAAAAACATAGCATAAAAAGTAAAGGAATAGAGACAGGTTGAAGCTATTTAGGGTAAAATGTACAATAACTGGGAAGACCTCACAATATGCATTTCCAAGACAGAGAACAGGACTAAACCAGGCCCAGAGGGGAAGCGTGCGGCAAAGAGGCATCCTGGACACGACTGAATTTCTGGGTGTTCACCTGGATCAGTGAACACAGTGTTCCAGTGCTATTTACTTGGCTGCACAAAACATGAACATGCTGGGGAAGGCCGTGGAAGGGAACAACGTTTGCTTCCTCCTGCCATCATTCTCCTGTCTGCTGATGTCAGGTGAGCTAATTCATGACAGGGAGAGGGAACCTGAGGGGCCATGCGTGACTCACCTGCAGTCAAGTAGGCATAATAGCACTGGGACCACCTGGACTCGTTCTTTAGCCTCTCAAAGGAATCAAACGCATCCTTGAAATTGAGCTCTATCATGCTGCACCAACCTATGAAAGAAATATTTTTAGCACGTGACCGTAAAGTACTGAGCTCTATGACCCTTATTTAAGCCACGAGTCTCTGAAACTGCGATCATTCTCTGTGCATGTTCTATGAAATGCGTAGAAAATTTAACCTGAAAACCTAAGAAATTATTTTTTCCCTTAAATACTTTCTTTTTTTTTTTTTTTTTTGAGACGGAGTTTCGCTCTTGTTACCCAGGCTGGAGTGCAATGGCATGATCACGGCTCACCGAAACCTCCACCTCGTGGGTTTGGGCAATTCTCCTGTCTCAGCCTCCTGAGTAGCTGGGATTACAGGCATGCACCACCATGCCCAGCTAATTTTTTTTTTTTTTTTTTGTATTTTTAGTAGAGACAGGGTTTCACCTTGTTGACCAAGATGGTCTCGATCTCTTGACCTTGTGATCCACCCGCCTCAGCCTCCCAAAGTGCTGGGATTACAAGCTTGAGCCACCGCGCCCGGCCAATACTTTCAATACAAAGTTTGAATTAGACAATGCACTTAAGTTTCAGTCAGACAACCAATGAAACAGCACAGAAGAGAATAGCATAAAATTTCTAGAAAGACACTCCCACTTACGTCCTAACGGATATGAGGTTAACCCAAGCACAGCAGTACTTCTCCCACAGTACACACAGGTGCACTAACAAACAGTGGAAGCAACACCATTTGATTACATACTCTGTAACTACTAATCATTCTTTTTTTTATTTTTCTTGAGATGGAGTTTCGCTCGTTCTCCCAGGCCGGAGTGCAATTGTGCCATCTTAGCTCACTGCAACCTCCACCCCCTGGGTTCGAGCGATTCTCCTGCCTCAGCCTCCCAAGTATCTGGGATTACAGTCACCCGCCACCATACCCTGCTAATTTTTGTATTTTTAGTAGAGATGGGGTTTCCCCATGTTGGCTAGGCTGGTCTTGAACTCCCGACCTCAGGTGAACAGCCTCCCAAAGTGCTGGGATTACAGAGGTTAGCCACTGTGTTTGATCTACTCATTCTCAAAACTTCTTAAGATCTAGAGAGCAAGCCAATGAGAAATTAGGTATTTGCTCACCTTCCCTCAGCACACTGGTAGAGAAAGAACTCCACCTTCCTGGATCAAAACACTGTTAGATGGGCATTCTAGTAAGGAACTGCTGCAACTAAAATGTAAAGGATTTCATTCCCAGTTTTCATCACAGTAACTCCCATCATTTGAGCCCCTAATGTGCGTCAGTGCTGTGGTAGGCACTTCATATAACACTGTCTAATCCTTATGACAATCTTGCAAAGGTGGCTAACAGTGTCCTTGTATTAGCAAGGACTAATCCTATGCCTGTAATCCTAGCACTTTGTGAGGCTGAGGTGGGAGGATCGCTTGAGCCCAAGAGATCAAGACCAGCCTAGGCAACGTGGCAAAATACTGTCTCTACAAAAAATTAGCCAGGCGTGGTAGTACACACTTGTAATTCCAGCTACTTGGGAGACTGGAGTAGGAGGATCACCCGAGCTGGAAAGGTCTGGGCTGCAGTGAGCCGAGATTGCACCACTGCACTCCAGCCTGGGTGACAGAGAGACCCTGACTCAAAAAAAAAAAACAAAAAACAAAAAACAAAAAAAACTAAGGTATCAAGAGGTGTCTAACTTGCTGAAGCTATGCAGCTAAGAAGAAGGAAGAACTGTGGATCAAAGTCCAACACACTTTTCTTTACATGACATTGCCTCCTTTAAAAAAATTCTGTTATCAGGCACACCACTAATTGTATAAACTGAGACTTGCCATTTAAACTGTGAGAGGAAGAGTGGGCGAGATACACAATTCAGAAAATTTGCTGTCAAATCCTATGGGATATGATGCTGACATAGTTTAGAGCAAAAATTTGGGCTTTTTTTTTTTTTGAAATGGAGTCTCGCTCTGTCACCCAGGCTGGAGTGCAGTGGTGGGATCTCAGCTGGCTGCAACCTCTGCCTCCTGGGTTGAAGCCAATCTCCTGCGTCAGCCTCCTGAGTAGCTGGAATTACAGGCATCCACCACCAGGCCTGGCTAATTTTTGTATTTCTGGTAAAGACAGGGTTTCACCATGTTGGCCAGGCTGGTCTCGAACTCCTGGCTTTAAGCGATCTGTCCCCCTCAGCCTCCCAAAGGGCTGAGATTATAGGTATAATTGGGGTAAGATTTGAATTAAACGTAAAATAGAGATGGAAGAAAGTATTGACTCAGGAATTAAGTCAGGAACAACTTGGGAATAGGTACTAACTCAAGTTTCTGAGCCTGAATCGGAAGCCTGAGTCACTATGTGTTCCTCAGTTAACCTTCCTAAGGCCTGGGTTGAAAGATTTCTAAGCTTCCTTCTGCTCTAACATTCTATCTTGTCATAGGCCTTGAAATGGTGCGCCAACAAAAGGCTATCAAAGCTACACTTTTTCATTCAAGTTCTTTGAAACACATTTCATTCTATATTATGGCTACTAAGCAGAGCTCCAGCAGAATGTAGATGACACAAAAACACATTTTCCACTGGATTATACTTCATTTCCTCTTTTCAAACCACAGCAGGCATTTAAAACATAATATCGTTTATTGGGCAGTCTGCAATATTTTCGTTTTTCAGTTTTCCTTAAAAGGATTCAGGAAGACAAAAATTGTGCCCACGGCAGGCAAAACAAGTGGCAGGCAGCACAGAGCCCCTCCCGCCCCCAAACTGACCGGTGTCAACTGCTTCCTCCAGCATTCTGGCTCCAATTCCTTGCCCCTCTGCAGAAAGCTTTTTAAGTCTCAGTTTCCCTTTGGAGTCTCGTCACTATCTCATCATTTCTCCTTTCTCTTTGCCTCTTTCATTCCTTTCTTATATGCTACATGACGTGACCTTATAGCATTAGCTAAGCTGAAACTCTGAAAAGTCTGAGTCCCTTATTTAAATTTTTTTTTGCTTCAAGTTCCAAGTCGTGTTTACTCCTCCCAGCACAATGGAGAAACTGTTACACAGAAGGATTTTGCAATTACTAATGTAAGAGGATCAGGGTTTTAGTGCAGTCAGCAAAGACCCATAGCAACAATTTTGGAGAAGAAAGGGGAAAGTCTTAGGCAGATCAATACCTCCAGGTGTGTTTGTGACTGTCTCTCCAGTAAGGGAGAAGCAGAAGGTGGAAGCTAACATGTATGAAGGGCCTTCTGTGCCAGGCTCCATGCATGAAGCTTCACACGTCATGTCATCTACACCTAACAGCTGCCACAAGAGGAGGCCCTTTAACTCCAATGGCAACTATGTGGCTAGGAAGGTTTGGGCAACGTATCTAAGATCTCAGAGCTAGTTGGTGAAAAACACTGGGACTTGAGTCCAACCGTCTACTGTCCCCTATTTTTCTTCTCAAGTAAATATTGGTGGGAAGGAGGAACAAAGAGTTTTGAATTCTAATGTGCAGCCCAATAAGGTATTTATGGTCATTTAATCAATTCATTTAACATTACTATTATCCTAAAATCAAAATGCTATGAAGAAAAAAATGTTACAAAGAACTAAGGAGAATCAGAGAAAGAAGGATCATTGCATGTACTACGGTAATAATTGAAGTCCTTCTTACTAAAGAAGGCACCAAGCATTTTGCAGACACACACCGAATGACATGAATGCTAAAATACTCCCTCAATACTACTTCCTAACAAGAGGCTGGACAGACATTCATATTTACCAATTTCATACAGACAGACATGCTGAATTTCTCGCTGATCTACTGCAAGTTCCAAAGCAGTGTGGAAAGACGTCAAGGCACTGTTGATTTGACACTAAGGAGAAAAGGAAAACAGTTACCGGCTAAGATCTGTCAATAACATTACAATCATCATAATTCAAAAGCATCTTTTTCCTTCACAGTTACTTTAAACAGGTTAGGCAGTATGGAAGACAGCGTTTTAAAGACTGCTAGGAAAATACTCCCATTTGCCCCCACACAGCTGTGAAATTGACCTAAGCACAGAGACCCTCTCCTTCGCTCTGGTGGTAAAGGCTCAGCTCGCACCTGCCTTCTCCCTCAGTATTCTCTCATACTTGTACAGTAGAATGTGTTGTATTTTAATTGTTTGCTAATCTAGCTCCTTGCTACCCCATAGGCGTGGAAACAGAAGGGAGTATATTTCATCCCCGTGTACACCCAACCCTGGCTCAGAAGTCTCTCAATCACTTCTGAGTGAATGCACGAAACCACTCCCATTAGCCTGGTCCTCAGTGAGCTCTTCATCATAGAGTTGCTAGTTTGCTTCTTTTTTTTTTTTTTCTTTTTGAGGCAGAGTTTCACTCTGTTGCCCAGGCTGGAGTGCAGTGGTGTGACCAATCTCGGCTCACTACAATCTCCCCGTCTTGGGTTCAAGCAATTGTCCTGCCTCAGCCTCCTGAGTAGCTAGGACTACAGGCGACCACCACCACACCCAGCTGATTTTTGTATTTTTAGTAGAGCTGGGGTTTCACCATGTTGGCCAGGCTGGTGTTGAACTCCTGCCCTTCTGATCTACCCACCTCAGCCTCCCAAAGTGTTAGGATTACAGGCATGAGCCACTGCGCCGGGCCACTAGTTTGCTTCTAGACCCTAGAATGCTGTTCTCTAATTGCCTCTGGTCATCAAATCTCTCCCAACAGTTTAGAAATTCTCTGAGGATCCAGATTACATTTCCAACATTTGCATTCACATAACACTCTCTGGAACCCAGCAAACTCTCAAATGTCTGCTCTACTTACTGCTACTTAAATACCTTTTGTTTTTCATTTCACTAAAGATCTTGCTCAGAGTCTGCCAACATGATGCCACAAGCGCCCGAGAGGAGCAGCTCAAAAGCATCACCAGGATTCAAAGGGTTAGTTCAATCTTAAATAGGCATCGAAATTGAAATACTAAATGTCACATATCATTAATAAGTAAGTCTTAAACACCCAGATCACCTGACAGCTTATTCTGAATGCTGTATGTGGTCTCAGAGCATTTCTTTCTTGCTCTGCTGGTGCCAGGGCTCCTCTCACTGCCCTACATTGGCAGGGAGGTGGACTTTCTTCCCCGGGCTTCCAAGTGTGCCTCCTACTGCTTCTTTAAGTTCCCTCCCTCTCCAACGCTCCCAGCTGCCCTTCTCGCCACAGCCAGCCAGATGGGGTGGAAGGGTCCTGGAAAGTCCTGGAGGGGAAGCTGCAGGCTTCTCAGAGGATGGGTCCCCCACCCGCAGACCTGGGCTCCTTTCCTCTGCACGTCACTGCAGGAGGCCTTGGGCAAGCGAGGGCGCCGATGAGTCAGCAGGTGATCTTCAGGACAGCCTGTGACTCAGGAACACTGTAAGCCAAATGACTCATTAACCAAGGCCCAGCTGGATCAATAGCTATTCAAGCCCCAAAGTAACACTCTCCTCTGACGTCAGGAAGGTTGAAACTGCAGCATTCAATCCATTATCACCATTTATGAATGCTGACCAGGTAGCCAAAGAAGACACGCATCATCACATCACTAATTCCTGTTCTCAGTAACTTAACGTCCAGTTGGAAGAAACCTCACAGCCATGGGAATCGCCCACAGCTCAGATGGCAGAAATTGACACTGACTGTTAACACACAGCCCAAATACAAAACACCAAGGTTAAAAAATAATCCTTTATGATGCATGCATGTGTGCATGCATACGTGTGTAGATATCTAAGCACTCATGTCACTCTCCATGTCTAATTTTCCCCTTTTGGGATCAACAGTTCTTTTCCTGAATCAGATATGCACTCCATTTAGCATATTTATACAGAAACCACAGCATTACGGACTCAGCTTTTCACACATCCCTCTCACTTTGGTTAATTAATGACATAGCTCTCACATACAGAATGTTTCTGGATAGGCCATCACCACCAAGCTGTCCCCCACTGTCCCCCACAGTACATAACAGTGCGATAGCAGGCTGTCCTACAGAGGACAGAAGATTAATCAGGAAACATTTACTGGGCAACCTCTATGTGCCAGGGACAGGCTCTGAAGATAAAAGATGAGTCCAAACAAAGCTTTGAATCCAAGTAAAGAAAAAAGAAATCCAGGTAGTATTTCAATCAACATAATTTCTCTGAACCCTTTCTAACGCTGAGATAGGCATGTATTAATTCCATTTGCAGATGAAGAAAGTAAAGTTCAAAGAAGGAGCTTGGTCAAGGTCAACAAGGTAGCAACTGACTGGTATTCAAAATTCTGCCCGGATTGCCTCTAAAGTGTGCTTTCTTTGGGGAACATGTACATAAATGTGATTTAGTCATGGATCTTCAGATGAGAGAGATTATCCTGGATTAGCCAGGTTGGCCCTGAATACAATTACATGTATCCTTCAATGTGACACACACGCAGGAGAGAAGGAGACATTGTCAACCGTGGAGGCAGAGTCTGGAGCGATGCTGCCACCAAGTCAAGGAAGGCAGCAGCGACCAGAGGCTGGAAGAGGCAAGGAAGGGATCTCCCTGCAGCCTCCAGAGGGCTTGAAAGCACTGCCTGAGACCAGGTTGTGGAGCTCAGCAGCATTATCCCAGGAGCAAGCAGAACTGCAGAATTGATTCGAGTTCTATCCTGATCATTCAGTGAAGAATTATGAACAGCCATTAACACAGCTGAAACAGATTTACCCTTATTTTTCACCAAAGTATTTTTTTTTTTTTAAGACAGGATCTTGCTCTGTCTCCCAGGCTGGAGTGCAGTGGTACATTCATGGCTCACTGCTGCCTCAATCTCCCAGACTCAAGCGATACTTCCATCTCAGACTCCTAAGTAGCTGGGACTATGGGCATGCACTACTGCGTATGACTAAATATGTTTTTAAATTTATATTTTGCAGACAGGGGTCTCACTACATTGCCCAGGCTGGTCCCAAACTCCTGGGGTCAGATGATCCTCTCCCCTTGGCCTCCCAAAGTCCTGGGATTATAAACATAAGTCACTATGCCCAGTCTCACCAAAAAAAAATTTAAACAAAAAAAATGATCTGTGAGAGTTTTTGTTGTTTTTTTGAGTTAAAAGTCTCGCTATGTTTCCCAGACTAGAGTCAGTGGTGCGATCTTGGCTCACTGCAACCTCTGCCTCCTGGATTCAAGCAATTCTTCTGCCTCTGTCTCCCAAGTAGCTGGGACTATAGGCACACACTACCATACCTGGTTAATTTTTGTAGTTTTAGTAGAGATGAGGTTTCACCACATTGGCCAGGCTGGTCTCAAACTCCTGACCTTGTGATCTGCCTGCCTCTGCCTCCCAAAATGCTGGGATTACAGGCATAAGCCACCACGCCTGGCCTCTGTGAGTTTTGATATGAAAAATTAAGATATCCACCATGGGCTGGGTGCAGTCGCTCACCTCTATAGTCCCAGCACTTTGGGAGGCCAAGGTGGGTGGATCACGAGGGCAGGAGATAGAGATCATCTTGGATAACATGGTGAAACCTTGTGTGATGGCACATGCCTATAGTCCAAGCTACTCAGGAGGCTGAGGCAGGAGAATCACTTGAACCCGAAAGATGGATGTTGCAGTGAGACGAGATCGAGCCACTGTACTCCAGCCTGGGCAACACAGCAAGACTGTCTCAAAAAATAAAAAAAATAAAAAAAGAGAGAGAGATTCACCATGGACCAGAGAAAGAATGAAAGAATTATCTTCAACTGGATACTTGATTCACAGTTCAATTTTAAAGAAATACAGATATTCTGACCTCGAAACCATAAAGAAAATGGGCTGGTACAAACATTAGGCCAGGACTGACTTAGTACTGTATATAGGCTTTTGTCTCATGAACGTATCTGGACACACTGTGACACAAAAACCATTAAAATGAGAATGAGTAAAATGAAAAACAATATTGGCTAGCTTTATATGCTTCCAAAAAAAAAAACCATGAAGAACAAAAAGCACAAACCTTTGCCAAATTGAGTAGAGCATATTTATTGACAAATTAACATCAGCATAATCTGCAGCCGTGGCATGGTTACTAAAGACGGAGCATGCTTTTCCAGATATTCCAGCTGCCCTCTTGTAGATGTATTCCTAGGCATTTTCTAGTTCTTCTAGAAACTGTAAGAACTAGTTGCTCCATTTCATTCTCTACGTGAGTGTTGCTGGTATGTAGGAAAACTGGATTTTTGCAAGTTGATTTTGTATATGTCACAGTATCATCCTCTTAGGAGTTCTCTTATACATATATTTAATTTTCTTAGATTTTCCATGGAGACATTAAAATAATTTGCAAATGACAGTACTGTCTCTTCTTCTACAACAAATTTGTTTTTTAATTGGCTCAGACCCAGTTAAAATACTGAATTATAATAACACACTGCATTGCTGCCTTTAATGAGCCCACCATTAAATATGGTTTCATCATTAAATATAGCTTGCTGCAAGTAGATGTCATTTTTTACTAAATACAGAAATCTCCTTTCTATTTATAATTTACTAACAGTTTGTTTTTTAAAAAAAAATCTGGATTCAGTAGTACATTTTTATTAAATACCACCGATAAGGCTGTATGGTTTTATCAATTATTTTCTCAGTGCAGGGATTAACAGGAATACATGACCTGAGGCTGAACCATTCTTGCCTTTTTGGAATAAGTCCTATTAGGTCATAATATAGCATTTAAAAATTACAATGTTGGATTTAATGTGCTAATATTTATTTAGAATTTCTTTTGCTTCTTTCTTTTTCTTTTTTTGGAGACACAGTCCTACTCTGTTGCCCAGGCTGGAGTGCAATGGGGCAATCTCAGCTCATTGCAATCTCTGCCTCCCAGGTTCAAGTGATTCTCATGCCTCAGCCTCCCGATTAGCTGGGATTACAGGTGTACATCACCAGACTCAGCTAACTTTTTTTATTTTTAGTAGAGATGGGGTTTCACCATGTTGGCCAAGGCTGGTCTCGAACTCCTGATCTCAGGTGATCTGCCTGCCCCGGCCTCCCAAAGTGCTGGGATTACAGGTATGAGCCACCGCACCCAGCTTATTTAGAATTTCTATATTGGGAATGCATGATTAATCATTTTTCATTTACTGTTTACTCTCTGGTTATCAGGATAATGCCAGACTTAGAGAACCAGCTGAAAATATTTTCATATTTCCTATGCTCTGGAACTATGTAAATAACTAGTTCCCGTTTTAAAGCCATGCATTTCAACTGAATAATTAAGTGTTTAAATCGCCATAATTTAAATTTTTTTCTTAATGGCCACAGAGTATAGCAAAGAATATTAGGCTTTAGACAACACTATACATTTCTAGTGCCAACTTTATAATCAACACAAGTTTGAACCTTAGGAAATAATTTGCTTTGTTTATATTCTCAGGGGATGTTGAAAATTTTTTTAAAGTTTTAAGTTTCTTTAATTTTTATTATTATTTGAGACAGGGTCTTGCTCTGTCACCCAGGCTGGAGTGCCTTGAACTGCTGGGCTCAAGCAATCTTCCCACCTCAGCCTCCTAAATAGCTGGGACTATATAGGTGCACGCCATCAACCCAGCTAATTTTTTAACTTTATTTTTTTTATTTTTATTTTTTTGTAGAGATGGGAGTCTTGCTATATGTTTACCAGGCTGTTCACAAACTCCTGGCCTCAGGTGGCCCTCCTGCATTGGCCTCCCAAAGCACTGGGATTACACGCATGAGCCACAGCATCCAGCTGGGATGTTGAAATAAATTCCATGTAAGTATAATACTCTTAGGAAAGGTGTCTTGTCTTTAAAAATAAGTGTCACCTGTTAATAGTGGTGGGAAATAATCCACAATATTGTTTTCCTACATTCTGAACATAAACTTACAGTAAATGGCAATTAAATTTCCCACCCATTGTTTCAGACTCACCAAGAGAAATTCCAGATTTTTTCTAACAGGTATAATTAAGATCTGTTTAAGTTCAGATTCTATTATAAATACACAAGAATGTACTCTTGAAATATCCAAACACACACATGCATGTTCTGTGGCACGAGAAGGGACAAAGATAAATAAAACATGTACTATAAGGGGATGGAGCGACTGCAGGTGACATTTTCCACAGAATTTGAAAATTCAAGTTATTCTTGATATTTCCACACTAATACACTTTTAAAGCCCTTTATAAAGATCTCAACAGATAAATATAAAGACACAAAAAAGTCTGAATGATTTTCAGAGTTAACACCTGAGGCCTGGGGTCTACCAATGTTCCCTAATGTTCTACTCAAAAATGTTCCTCAGCAATACCTAACGAAGAGGACTTGCTGAACTCAGCTACCCAGCAAAAGGTTCCATTTCTAGAGCTGCAAAAAGAGTAGAAATGGAAACAAGGCCGAGTTCTTTTGGGGATTTGGCCCAGACTGTATTGCCAAAGGGATGTTAAGTTCCAGCCTTCCCTGAATCTGTAACACTAGATTCCACTTCCCAAGCAAGCAGTTTCCTTTGGGCCACCTCCAAATCATATTTAAGGTTAAGTGACAAAAAGCTCACATGCACAAAGGTCTAAAGCCCTGTCTGCCGGAATTAACATAATGTTGGTGTCACTTCAATCTGTTGGGTTAAATGTCAGATAGGAGGTGAATGTTGCAGAGACAAAACACAGAACACAATAGTCCCTTGCTCCCCACTTCTACAGTTTTGCTGTGCATTTGCCTTTGAGAATGTTCAAGTCTGTTAGATAAATACGTTTGCAGTTTGTAAAACCTAAGCACATTCTATTTTAAAATGTTTTAAGTAACTAGTAAGTAAAAAGCCTGGTAGAGCCTAAGTAACATGGTGAAACCTCATCTCTACAAAGTAAACACAAAAAATTAGGTGGGTGTGATGCTGCATGCCTGTAGTCCCAGCTACTTGGGAGGCTGTGATGGGAGGATCGCCTGACCCCAGGAAGTCGCGGCTGCAATGAGCAATGATTGTACCACTGCACTCCCACCTGTGTGGCAGAGGGAGACCCTGTCTCAAAAACAAAAGTTTGTTAGTGTATTAGTCCATTTTCATACTGCTATAAAGAAATACTTGAGGATGGATAATTTATCAAAAAAAAAAAAGAAGTTTAATGGACTCACAGTTCCACATGGCTGGGGAGGCCTTGTAATCACGGCAGAAGGCAGAGGAGGAGCAAAGGCACATCTTCCATGGTGGCAGGCATGAGAAGTGCAGAGCAAAGGTGGGGAGAAGCCCCTTATAAAACCACTATGTGGTGGCATAGAAGTGTCTCTGGTGTAAGGGCCAGCGTGATCATCTGACTCAAGCAAGGCAAGTCACAGTGCTCCCCACACCCCACTCAGAAGCTACCCTTGGAGTTCTCACAGGTGACAAAGGTGGGCCAGTGTGGTACTTGCCTGCAAGTGTATGTGTGTGCGTGTGCACATGTGTATTTCATATATGCATGCCTATATAGTACGTTTATTTCCCTCTTAGGTTGGCAAATTATAACAGTAATTTGTATACATACGAGATCACCAGCCATAAAGATTTTATCAATTTTCCATATGTACCAACAGTTGGCAATTTCCCTCTATCTTTTATTCACACTGAATGTTTTCCATATTAGCCAACCATTTTTCCATGCTGTTTTAATTTGCATTTTTCTGGATTTTCATGAGGTTCATATGTTATTGATAATTTGGATATCATATTTCCTGACTTCCCAGCTTAGGGGTTTTGGAATTTTTCTTTTTCTGTGGTTTTATTTATCCTTCTATTATGTCCTAATTTTGAAAGAACTCTTTGTACTAAAAATGCTAACCTTTAGCAGGTTAGCATCCAGGTATGTGGGGGTGTGTGTGTGTGTACTTTGCTTATGATATTTTTATAATACAGAAGTTTATTTTTATGTCAATTCTATCACTCTTTTGATCAATTTTATCAATCTTTTCCTTTATATGCTTTGGTTTTAGAGCTATGTTTAGAAAGTCCTTGATGGGGGAGGTGGAGCCTTTAATACTCTTGGGGATGTGGAACTCATGAATTTTGCATACTTAGGGAACTGTTTCCACATGCTGTAAATATGGCTGCTCCCATTCTGACAAAAGTTCGGGAGCTATAAAAACATAACCATCATCACAGCACAGTGAGAGGAAAAGAAGGAGAGACTGTACTTTGTATTCATTCATCACACACACACATACACACACTTCTGCACACTCACAAACATTCCACACTACACACACATACACACACTTCTGCACACTCACACATACATTACACACCACACACACACACCCCTGCTCTCTAACTGCTGGGCCCTGGTCTAGGCATTTGAGATAAAGCAGTGACATGAAGACTCTGTCCTTGTGGAGCTTATGGTCTCATTCTAATGGGGAGCAGCAGACAATAAATAAATAAGGAAACCCTTTTATGCAGAGTATTCTGACAGGAGAAGTCTCTGGGCAGGAATGAGGTGGGTGGTCTCCCTGGGAGGTGACTCTGAACAAACTCAAGGAAGTGAGGAACTGGTGAAAGCAGGTATCAGAGGTAAAAATGTCCCAGGCAGGGCCTAGAAAGCACAAAACCCCCGAGGCAGCCCTACGCCCCGTGTGTTTAAGGAAGGAAGGAGGCCAGTGGGGCAAGGGTGGAGTAGGAGTAATCCCAGGGGTGGGCAAGGAGGCTGCAGCGGCAACAGGGGGTCAGTTCATGCAGGGCCCTGATGACCATTATAAGAATTTGAGATTCTGGGCCGGGCATGGTGGCTCATGCCTATAGTCCCAGCACTTTGGGAGGCCAAGGTGGGTGGATCGCTTGAGGTCAGGGGTTCAAGACCAGCATGGCCAACATGGTGAAACCCAGTCTCTACTAAAAATACAAAAATCAGCTGGGCGTGGTAGCAGGCACCTGTAATCCCAGCTACTCGAGAGGCTGAGGCAGGAGAATTGCCTGAACACAGAAGGTGAAGGTTGCAATGAGCCGAGATGGCACCACTGTATTCCAGCCTAGGTGAAGAACAAGACTCCATCTCAAAAAAAAAAAAAAAAAAAAGAGAGAGAGAGAGAGAGAGAATTTAGGATTTCACACTGAATGGGAAGGGAAGTTATTTAAGGGTTTTATACAGTCATGACATGATATAACCTAAATTTTACTAATGAAGTTATTTTGACAGATATGTCAGGGCAGACTGCAGGGCAAGAAGAGTAAAAGCAGGTTTCAGGACGATGCAATCATCCAGGATAAAAACAGTGTTGGCTGGGATTGGGGCAGGAGGAGGGCAGGGTGGAAAGGGCAGAAATAAGTGGCCTCTGAAATTCCTAATTCATTAATAAAACTCCATATAGTATAAAAAAGTGACTAGGCATGGTGGCTCATCCCTATAATTCCAGCATTTTGGGAGGCTGAGGCAGGTGGGTCACCAGGTCAGGAGTTCAAGACCAGTCTGACCAAGATGGCAAAACCCTGTCTCTCCTGAAAATACAAAAATTAGCCGGGCATGGTGGCAGGTGCCTGTAATCCCAGCTACTTGGGAGGCTAAGGCAAAAGAATTGCTTGAACTGGGGCAGCAGAAGCTGCAGTGAGCTGAGATTGCAACACTGCACTCCAGACTGAGCGACAGAGTGAGACTCCGTCTCAAAAAAAAAAAAAAAAAAAAAACAAAACATGACATGTAAAGGGATACATACAGCACATAAAAGCTGATGCTGACCTTGAGATACACGCCCTAGGAGACAAGGCAGGGGAGTTGAGTGAGTTCAAAGAACCAGAACAACCAGGCCACATGCATACCGTTTGTTACTGCTGGCCATGCAGACCAACTGCAGACTAGTAAATTACAAACAGATTTTAACACCACAAGGACGTTCTGCACATCTCCATTTGTCCTGTCATGGTCTATACAAATTTCTGACAAAAGAACACTTCCGGTGCCCATTGTGAATGACTACTTAGAAGACGCAGATCTCTACCTGATATAGTCAATACTCAGGTATTAAGCAAATGTAAATAGTGTTTATTTCTGGAATGCAAGATGTTTACCTGTACCTTGACATACTTTTGTATTTTAGCATATTCTCAAAGGAATATCACTTACTTAGATAGAATGAGGCAATTGGAAATTAACATTCTGATGTGGAGCAAGAAGAGGCTAAGTAAAGGGCCTTTTATTCTTTCTTTTTTTCTTCCCAGACAGGGTTTCACTCTGTTGCCCAGGTTGGAGTGCAGTGGCACGATCATGGTTCACTGCAACCTTTGCCTCCCAGGCTCCAGGGATCCTCCCACCTCAGCCTCCCAAGTAGGTAAGACTACATGCATGTCACACCTGGCTAATTTTTTTATTTTTCGTAGAGACGGGGTTTTGCCATGTTGCCCAGGCTGGTCTTGAACTCCTGGGCTCAAGTAATCCTCCCACCTCGGCTTCCCAAAGTGGTGGGATTACAGGCATGAGCCACCACACCAGCCTAGGTCAAGAGCCTTTAAACAAAGCTGCTTTAATAAGCTTATCCTGGTCTCATCATCAGAGGAGGAGGAGCCCTGTGCCTGGTAAGATGGAAAACCTTCCTTGTGGGCCAGGTATACAATCTCCAGGCTTCACTGAAGGCCACACAGCCTTTGAGGTGGACCCTGCTCAGTCTGACTCCAGAGCCAGCACTGCGGACCTCCCCGCTCCACAGCCTCCTCATCCTAATGACGGTCCCCACCTCTCCAATCATCTCCACCCACAGTGGCTACCCATTCACTCGGCACTTTCTTTGTCTTGCTTTTTCATGTATGCACGCTGCTTTCTTTATAACTGAATTGCATGTTTCCTGTGGGCAAGGAATTTTCATCCCCAGAAGGCCCTTTACATCATCGGCAATAAATACTTGATTATGTACAAATAATGGATAGGGTAGTTATGTTTTCAGCTTCTCCACATGAATGAATAGCAATCCCCTTGAAAAATGAATTATGTAACTGAATCCACCACTAATGGTAGAGGAAACGAATAATGCACCAGTTACAAAATTTCCTTGGTCTCTCAAAGTTATGACAGGATTCTGACATTTGTGATGGAAAGTGCTTCATGGTGGGATTACAATTCAGACATGATTCTGTCTAGATAGGAAAGGAACACTTGATAAACTAACCCTGTGCTTAGTGCTTCACCTTTCCCAGGCTGCATTACTGAAGGCTGACATCTTCTCGTAAAGGGAGGTACTGCCTTATTTTTTACAGATGAGGATACAGGCTCAGAAAGCTGGGCTGGGCCAGTAAGTTGAAGAGCCCATTTTGAGATGAGCCTGGTGCTCTCTCCACTACACTGAAATGTCTTTTTAAATGATGGGAAAAATGTATTTGAAACACAGCAGTAAGTTTAAAAGAAATGTGCTTACATAAAAGGTGTTATCAAAGAATTAAATAACAGCAAAGAAGATAACTCAAAGAATTAACTCAGAAAAATAAAAATCATAGAAATACAGAATACACTAGCCTATAAGCACAGCCACTCCAATGAAGACAGCATCTCAAGACAAACAGATAAACCTAGGAAGTCAGGAAGACCTAATATGCATCAAGACTGGTATGAGAGAAATAAACCAAAGTTATAATCAGCAAAGTGATATTGAATGTTTCCTCAACCTGAAAGACACGCTGTATAAAGGGTGTTCAATTGGCAAGCTGCTATGTGGATTTTTTTTTTTAAATGAAGAATTAAAGTCAAGTTGTATAAAGCAGAAATAATTCCAGGTAGTTCGTTTTGAAGATTGTGTAACCAGCTTTACTTAGATGTAATTCGCAAACCAGAAAATTCATGCTTTTCAAGTACAGAAGTAAGTGGTTTTTAGTATATTCGCAGAACCATAACATTTGAAAGCTGGAAGAGATCTCACAAATTATCTAGCCTACTGCTTCCCAAAAGTATGTTCTACTGAATGCTTCTAGTCTCACAGGCTACAGTATAACTAGGAATTTTCCTGGTCAAGTAAGCTGGTTAAATATGGCATACCTGCATACTTATATTCCCGTGTGAATCACAGTGCAAAATGAAAGTCTGGGAGAAGTCCCAGGATATCCCAATTAACCTGACACAGAATCTCTTTTCATGGTACATGTACTAACAGGCTATCAAATCAGTGATCCTGGGCCAGTGCTTCAGAAAACCCTGACTTATTCCACCCCCTAACATTCCAGCTGAGTAAAAAGAACACCAGAGAAGGCCCACAGGCTTGAGGTCTCCCAGCTCTTTCAAACTGCCTGACGTGAAAGCAACCACTGGGAAATACAGTTTTACTGTTTATGGCAGAGCCAAAACCAGAGATCGGCTCCACAGACTTCTAGTCCAGTGTTCTGTCTACAACGTCACACACTAAAAACTGAAGCTCAGAAGCCCTATGTCAATAAATCCCCAGCTACGTTCTCTAAAACAGGGGTCCCCAACCCCCAGGCCACGAACTGGTACAGTAAAAGTCAATGGAGAAGACCTAATATGCATCCCCAGAAGGCCAGGCCACACAGCAGGTGAGCGGCAGGTTCATCTGTATTTACAGCTGCTCTCCACCACTCACATTACCACCTGAGCTCTGCCTCGTGTTAGATCAGCAGCAGCATTAGATTCTCACAGGAGCAGGAACACTATTGTGAATTGTGCTTGTGAGGAATCTGGGTTGCGCACTCCTTATGAGAATCTAATGTCTGATGATCTGTCACTGTGTCCCATCACCTCCAGATAGGACCATCTAGTTGCAGGAAAACAAGCTCAGAGCTCTCACTGTTTGTATGTTATGGTAAGTTACATAATTGTTTCATTATATATTATAACATAATAACAGAAATAAAATGAAAAATAAATGTAATGTGCTTGAATCATTCTGAAACCATCCCCTTCTCCTCATCTGCGGAAAAACTGTTTTCCACAAAACCAGTCCCTGGTGCCAAAAAGACTGAGGACTGCTGCTCTAAAAGAAACCACAGAGAAATGAAGACTATTCCACTGAACAAAGGAAGAAATGCACAGATTTAAGGAGCCAGTGTGCCTGAACATTTACGACCCCAAATCATAAAGAAAAGCTAATAGGAATCTGATATGATACCATGAGAAAACATAAAATTTCATAGAAAAGTCTGGGACAAGGAGTAGGTAAAAGTAAGAGGAGTGTTTCCTAAAATTAACCTCTGTGCCACCCCTCAACGGTAGTTCAGCATATACCTATTAGCATGAGAAAAGAGAGAACCAAAAGATAACTGGAGTGTGCACTGCATAGACATGTGAAACCAATGTTTACCAGGCCACGAAAACAGGTACCTGATACTAACAAAAAGTCTGCCTAAAAATATGTAAGCAGAAACAGACACAAATAGGAACAATAAATACAAATCCAAAAGGCAATGGAAAAAAATACACATGCATCATGTACACAATTAAATACGAGTGAAAAAGCTAAACTCCCCTATGAGAAAGGAGAGTCACTGATGGGACTGAGAAACAAAATAGAATGATCTGTTGCTTCCCAGGTCACCCTACTCTACCTGCCAGCCCTACTGAGCTCAAATCTCCTCAGTTTATGTGGGTTTTTTTTCCAATCTGGGTTTCAATGCAGGCTCATCCCCCGCTCCCTTACCTCTGGCTGAAAATTCCTACTGACTCTTCAAGAACCAGCCCAAATAGCCCCACTTCTCGGTCATCTTTCCCAGTTGCGGGGTCACTCATGACTCTTTGTGCTCCAGCAGCCCTGTTTTTATGGTTCCCAAGGTCCGGTTACCTCTGCATCTGCTGTGTGTCTGCCTGGTCTCACATCCAGATCTTCCCCAATGCCCGGCAGGCTCTGTCGCTTTCACCTTGAGAGCTGCAGCCCTAAAAACAGTCACACAGCAGTGCCACGGTCATTACAGCCAACGACCGGGCACTCACTCCCAGCCTTGTGCTGCACACACCTTCTGGGTTCCCTCACTGAATCCTAACAGCTCAACTGTGTGTGCCAAGGTACCACTGGGGTCCCCATCTCACTGAGGAGGGAAGCAAGGTTTAAAGAGGTAAAGGGTCGGCCAGAGTAGAGGGGCCAGGATTCATCCTGGCAGTGGCCTCCAGGGGTGACCCCTAAACTCTGGGCTTCTGCCAGGCAGAGGACAAGGGCCACAGACTCAGACAGAGGAGGCCCCATGCTCATTTTATTAAGGGATATAAGATTAATCATAACCAGATAATTAAGACACATCACAATGAACATTGAATAAAACCTTCTTCAGGCTCCCTAAACACTCTCAAGTAATACAGATAAAGAAATTTAGGCCAAATTTCAATTTAGGGAATGCGATCAAATTTCTAATTCCAGAACACTAATATCAAACTATTCTAATAAAACAAATGTGTTATGTTAAACTATTAAGAAAAACTATAAAACAAACTAAGTTAAAGGAAACTAGAAACAAAATGGAAATTTAAAAATGAGTTGATAAAAAAAATCAACCTCTCTCTCTCAAAACCAATATGATAATCCTAAAGCTTAATTATAAAATTAAGAAAACACAAATTAGCCTAATAAAAATAATACCACATTTTTACAGGTCTAAAACTAGTATTCAGTTATATGTTTGGAGAGTATTAAGTAGAAATAGAAAACTATGATATAAAACTAAAATTGATATAAATATACAGAAGAAATAAAGGAAGTTATTAAAAAACTGATTTCAAAAGGGAATTTCACAGCAGTAATTTACATGAGAATTCCTTCCAATGTTTAATGGCAGTTTCATTACTTTAAGTGATTTATTTCTCCAAAATTTAAGAAAGATATGCTTTTGGCCAAGTCATTAAAAACAAATCAGGTTTATTCCTAAAGCCTAGTAAAAATGAGTTCCAGAAATATTTATATTCACATTTAAACGTGTACACATATTATCTGCTAAGTTACATATATAAGTTATTTATAACATTGTTAGGGGTTGAATGCTTCTGCCTCACAAAATAAATACATGAAATCCTAACCTTCACTGAAACTGTATTAGGAGGTGGGAGTTTTGGAAGGCAATCAGATGCTGAGAGTGGAGCCTCATGAACACAATTTGTGCCCTCATAAAAGAGACCCCTGAGAGCTCTCTAACCCCCTTTCCACCATGTGAGGACACAGTGAAAAGCCATCATCTATGAACCATGACATGGTCTTCATTAGACACCCAATCTTCTGACACCCTCATCTCATACCTGCCAGCCTCCAGAACTGTGAGAAATAAAATATGTTGTTTTAGTCACCCAATCTATGGTATTCTTTTATAGCAGCCCAACTAAAACACACACACACACACACACACACACACACACACACACACACACGTTTATATATATAATTAAACATATATACACACACGTTTTTTATATATATATATATATATATATATATATATATATATATATATATAAAACTTATTAGCAAATAAAAGCAGTGGGATATACTAGAAAAAACACTGGATTAAAAAAGAAAGCCTGGGCTGGGCGTGGTGACTCATGCCTGTAAACCCAACACTTTGGGAGGTCGAGGCGAGAGGATCACCTGAGGTCAGGAGTTAAGAGACCAGCCTGGCCAACATGGCAAAAACCTGTCTCTACTAAAAATACAAAAATGAGCCAGGTGTGGGAGTGGGTGCCTGTAATCCCAGCTACTCAGGAGGTTGAGGCAGAAGAATTGCTTGAACCCAGGAGGCAGAGATTTCAGTGAGCCGAGATCTCACCAATGCACTCCAGCATGGGTGGCAGAGTGAGACTCCATCTAAAAAGAAAAGAAAAAGAGAGAAAGAGAACAGAAAAAGAAAGAAAAATGAAAGACAGGGAGGGAGGGAGAAAAAGAAAGAAAAGAAAAGAAAAAAAGAAAAAGAAAGAAAGACAGAAAGACAAAGAGGTGGGAGGGAGGAAGAAAGAGAAAGAAAGAGAGAAAAGAAAGAAAGAGAGAAAGGCAAAGAAAGTCTTAATTCTAGGTCTTCCTTAATATTAAAATAACTATGTATACTTTCACAAAGTACGTATCTCATCTGGACCCCTGCTTTCTATATATAGGACAGGACAGATGTATGCAAAAATTTTTATAGTTGAAATGGGAGAAATAAAAGGTGACATGACTAAATGAAGAGATATCCTCAGTGACTGATAAGAAATACTATAAACATAGTATCAATTTAAATTTCCCCATAGTACAGAGAACCTGAGAAACTGATAATTATATATATGTGTGAGAGAACAAGTGGATAAAAAATAATAAAATATATATTTCAAAGGCAATAATGATGTTCTTCATTTAAGACATATGCAGGTCTTCAAAACAGTCATAGAAAATTCACATTATAATAAAACCATGCATGAATTTCAAAAATTTTTTGCACAAAAATAAGCCCATACTAACTTGTTATAATATGTCTGTGTAGCATCTAGTTTGAGGCACTAAGAAGTATAAGACATCAGCTTGAAAAGAGCCCCTATCAGAGCAACATGAATTCTACCTAAATGGAAGCAAGAACAAACATAAAACTTATGGTGAAGCTAGGGTGAAAGAATGGCAAAACTGCTGACACTTTACGAAAAAGTTTATGGAAGCAGTTCTCCAAAGAAATCAGCAATATGCAATGGATAACTAAGTTTACGAAGGGGTAAGATGATGAAGATGAAGCCCACAGTGACAGACCATCTACATAGATTTGCAAACACATGGACATCTCAACTGGTTCAGCTTTCTGACTGAAAAATTAAAGGTGAGCGAACTTTCACTTGATGGGTACCAAAACCACTGTACCCAGATCAGCTGTAGACATGGGCACAGCTTTGAATGGAAATTTTAAATAAGTGGGATAAAGATCCTGAAGGGTTGCTTCAAGGAATTGTAACAGGAGATGAAAAAAAGGCTTTGCCAGTACAATCCTGAAGACAAAGCACAATCTAATTAATGGCTACAAAGAGGTGGGAGCAGCCCAGTTACAGCAAAAGCAGACTCATCAAGAGCAAAGGTCATGGCAACAGTTTTTTGGGGTGCTCAAGGCATTTTGCTTGTCAATTTTCTGGTGGGGGAAGGACAAAGAATAATAACATCTGCTTATCTATGAGACTGTTTTAAGAAAGTCAGCCAAAGATTTAGGAGTAAAACACTCAGGAAAGCTTCACCAGAGAGTCCTCCACTGTGATAATGCTCCTGCCAATGCTTCTCAACAAACAAGGCCAATTTTGTGAGAGTTTCCTTGGGAATCATGAGGCATCTACCTTACAGTTCTGACTTGGCTCCCTCTGACTTCTTTTTGTTTCCTGATTTTAGAGGGAACAAATTTTTCTTCAGTTAATTATGTGAAAAAAAACTGCAGTGACATGGTTAAATTCCCAGGACCCACAGTTTTTAAGGATGGACTAAATGGCTGGTATCACCACTTACCAAAGAGCTGGAACTTGACAGAGCTTATGTTGATAAAGTTTACGTTTTATATTTTTATCTTTTCATTCCATTTGCCAGAAAACTTTTTGAAGTCCCCTTATCACAATTATCAAAGCTATGTAATATGTATTTAAAAATAAAAAGCATAAAGATAAAATATAAAAAGAATAAAATAAAGATTTTATCTATTTTAAGAATTTAATTCAATGACAGGAAGAGAAAATGCCCTCGAATCAAAAGCACATCCCTAATTTACAGAAGGGATCAGAATAAAACCATATGCACACCTCATACACACAAAGAGGCATTAAAAGACAGTTAAGTAAAATAGTTTTTAAACATCCATTTACAATTTAAAAATACAGAATAGTCTATACATCTTAGTTTGGGAAGGAAGATAAATTTCATTTCTGGAGAAATGAAGTCTATTATTATAATAACATATATTTTTGAATGTTCAAAGTTCCAATTAAAGGTAGTATTAATTCTCACAATGAAAGTAATATAATAGAAGGAAAATATAATTAACCTCACTAATATTTATATTATACATTTAGAAACCGGACAAATATATAAGAAATACAGGTATACCTCATTTTATCACACTTCACAGTTTCCACTTGTATTCTTTAACAAATTGAAGGTGTGTGGCAAGGCTGCATCAAGCAAATCTATTGGCATCATTTTTCCAACAGCACTAGCTCACTTTGTGTCTCTGTGTCACATTTTGGTAATTCTCCCAATACTTGAAATTTTTCATTATTGCTGTAAGTGTTATGGTGATCTATGATCAGTGATCTTTGATGTTACTATTTTAATTGTTTTAAAGCACCACAAACTGTGCCCATATAAGACCACAAACTTAATTGATAAATGTTGTGTGTGATCTGGCTGCTCCACTTACCAGCCATTCCCCCCATTCTCTCTCCCTTTCCTTGGGCCCCCCATTCCCTGAGACACATTAATTGAGGTTGATTAAAAACCCTGCAATGGCCTCTTAGTGTTCAAGTGAAAGGAAGATTTGCAAGACTCTCACTTTATATCAAAAGCTAGAAATGATTAAGTTTAATGAGGTTGAAAGCTGAGAAAGGCTGGAAGCCAACCACCTTATGCCAGTTAGCCAAGTTGTGAATGCAAAGGAAAAGTTGTTTTTTGTTTTGTTTCGTTTTGTTTTTGAGGCGGAGTTTCACTCTCGTCACCCAGGCTGGAGTACAATGGTGCAATCTCAGCTCACTGCCTCCCAGGTTCAATAGATTCTCCTGCCTCAGCCTCCCAAGTAGCTGGAACTACAGGAGTGCACCACCATGCCCAGCTAATTTTTGTATTTTTAGTAGAGATGGAGTTTTCACCATGTTAGCCAGGCTGGTCTCGAACTCCTGATCTCAGGTGATCTGTCGGCCTTGGCCTCCCAAAGTGCTGGGATTACAGGTGTGAGACACTGTGCCCAGCTGAAAAGCTCTTGAAAGAAATTAAAAGTTCTACTCCAGTGAGCACATAAATGTTAAGAAAGCAAACAGCCTTAGTGCTGATATGAAGAAAGTTTTAGTGGTCTGGATAGAAGATCAAACCAGCCACAACCATTCCAGGTGAGGCTGGTTCATGAGATTTAAGAAAAAGCCATCTCCATTACGTAAAAGTGCAACGTGAAGCAGCAAGACCTGGTGAAGAACCCACAGCAGGAAAACCAGAAGATCTAGCTACGATAATTGATGAAGGCGGCTATACTAAACAACAGATTTTCCGTGGAGACAAAACAGCCTTCTATTGGAAGAAGACACCATCTAGAATTTCCATAGCTTGAGAAGTCAATTCTTGGCTTCAAAGCTTCAAAGGACCGGGTGACTCTCTTCTTAGTGGCTAATTCAGCTGGTGACATTAAGATGAAGACAATGCTCACTAACAATTGTGAAAATCACAGGGCCCTTCAGAATTATGTTAAATCTACTCTTCCTCTTCCTATGCTCTATAAATGGAAAAAGAAAACCTGGATGGCAGCACATCTGTTTACAACATGGCTTACTGAGTATTTTAAGCACACTATTAGGACATACTGCTCAGGAAAAAAAAAAAAAAAAAAGATTCCTTTCAAAGCATTACTGCTTATTGACAATGTACCTGATCACCCAAGAGCTCTAATGGAGATGTACAATGAGATTTAATGTTGTTTTCATGTCTGTTAACACAACGTCCATTCTGCTGCTCATGGAACAAGGAGTAATTTTGACTTTCAAGTCTCATTATTTAAGAAACACATTTGATAAGGCTATAGCTGCCATAGACATGGCTTCCTCTGATGGATCTGAGCAAAATAAATTGAAAAACTTCTGGAAAGGATTTACCATTGTAAATGCCATTAAGAACATGTATTCATAGAAGAGGGTCAAAGTAACAACACTAATGGGAGTTTGGAAGAAGTTAATTCCAACCCTCCTAGATGTCTTTGAGAAGTTCAGGACTTCAGTACAGGAAGGAACAGCCAATGTAGTAGAAACAGCAAGAAAACTAGAATCAGAGGTACAGCCTGAAGATGGAACTAACTTGTGGCAATCTCAGGACAAAACATGAAGAGATGGGAGGGGCTTATGATGAGTGGGCAAAGACAATGGCTTCTTGATATAGAATCTACTCCTGGTGAAGATGCTGTGAACACTGCTGAAATGACAGCAAAAGAATTAAAATATTACATAGGCTTAGTTGATAAGGCAGTGGTGAGGTTTGAGAGGATTGACTCCAATTTTGAAAGAAGTCCTACTGTGAGTAAAATGCTATCAAAAAGCGTCACATTGAACAGAAAAATCATTCGAGAAAGGAAGAATCAATCAGTGGGGTAAACTTCATTGACGCCTTACTTCAAGACATTGACACAGACACCTCCACATGCAGCAACCTCCATCCTGATCAGCCAGTAGCCATCAACATCTAGGCAATACCCTCCACCAGCCAAAAGATTAAGAGTTGCTGAAAGCTCAGATGATTGACAGCATTTTTTAGCAATAAAGTTTTCAAAATTAAAGTATACACAGTGTGCTTTTAGACATAACACTATTGCACACTTAACAGACTATAGTACAATGTAAACTTAACTTTTATATGTACTAAGAAAACAAAAATGTCATGCGACTCATTTTATTATGATATTTGCTTTAGTGCAGTGGTCTAGAGCCAAACCTGCAATGTCTCTGATGTATGCCTGCATGATCTTAGTCGAAAGTCATTAAACTTGGTTTAATCAACAGCTTATATCCAAAGAAAAAGAGATTGTATAAAATCATGTACAAAATGCACACTCTCAATAAATTTCATAAAACATTTATTGAGATAAAATTCAAATATCATAAAATTAACTAAAAGTGTACATACAATAAGTCTCTAGACTATTTACAGAGAAATATTATAGTTATGCAACTACTACTGTAATCTAAGTTTAAAATGTATGTATTTTTGAAACAGGGTCTTGTGCCTTCACAGCTCACTACAGCCTCAACATCCTGGGCTCAGATGATCCTCCCACCTCAGCCTCTCAAATAGCTGGGACTACAGGTGTGTGCCCAGCTAATTTTTGTAGAAATGGGTTTTTCCATATTGCCAGGCTTGTCTCAAACTTCTGGGCTCAACTGGTCCACCTGCCTCAGCTTCCCAAACTGCTGAGATTACAGGTGTGAGCCACGTGTTTGGCCTAAAATATTTTCATCCCCCTAAACGAAACTATGTACCATGTATCTATTAGCAGTCACTCCACACTGTTCCCTCACCCACCTCTACACTGAAGCAAGCAATAACGTATTTTCTGCCTCTGCAGATTTACCTGTACTAAAGATGTCATATAAATGGAATCACACAGTATACGGTCTTTGTGACTGGCTTTTCTTCACATAATATGTTTTCATATAGTATGTATCTGTATTTCATTCCTTTATATTGCTGAATAATATTCCATTGTATGGATACATCATATATTGTTTGTCCATTCATCAGTTGACAGACATCTGAGTTGTTACCCACTTTTTGACTACTATGGGTAATAAGATGGAGTGGTGTTTTCATTTCTCTTGGGTATATTCCTAGGAGTGAAATTACTGCTTCATATAGTTTGACATTTTGAGGAACTGTTGAACAGTGTTTCACAGCAACTGTACCATTTCACCTTCCCACTGGCAATGAATGAGGGTTCCAATCACTCCGCATCCTCGCTCACACTTATTACTGGCTGTCTTGTCTACTGTAGTTAGCTTGGTAGGTGTGAAACAGTATCTTACTTAGTTTTGATTTGTGTTTCCTTAATGATTTATGATACTGAGCATCTTTTCATGGGCTTATTGGCCATTTGCCTATCTTCATTGGAGAAATGTCTCTTCAGATCTGTTGTCCATTTTTAAATTGGCTTGTCTTTTTAATATTGAGTTGTAACAGTTCTTTACATATTCAGAATACAAGTCCCTTATCAGATATATAACTTGCAAATATTTTCTCTTACTGTCTTTTTCACTTTCTTGACTGCACTATGTATAGCATGAGTGTTTCATTTTGATGTAGTTTAATTTATTTATTCTTTTGTCGCTGTGCTTTTAGTGTCATGTTTAAGAAATCAAGGTCTAATCCAAGAGTTTTATAGTTTTAAATCTTACATTTAGGTCTATGATCTATTTTGAGTTAATTTTTGTGTATAGCATAAGGGTCCAACTTCATTCTTTTGCGTTTGTAAATACTCAGTTGTCCCAGCACACAGTCTGGCTTTGTCACCCAGGCTGGAGTGCAGTGGCGTGATCTCAGATTACTGCAACCTCCACCTTCCAGGCTCAAGTCATCCTATCACATCAGCCTCCCAAGTAGCTAGGACTATAGATGCACACCACCACACCCGCCTAATTTTTGTATTTTTTGTAGAGATGGGGTTTCACCATGTTGCCCAGGATGGTCTCAAACTCATGAGCTCAAGCACTCTGCCTGCCTCGGCCTCCCAAAGTGCTGGGATTATAGGCATTGAGCTATCATGCTTGGCTGAAAAGACTATTCTCTGCCCACTGATGTGTCTTAATGTCCTTGTCAAAAGTAAATTGATCATAAGGCTGGGCATGGTGGCTCACACCTTTAATCCCAGCACTTTGGGAGACCGAAGCAGATGGATCACCTGAGGTCAGGAGTTGGAAAACAGCCTGGTCAACATGGTGAAACCCCATCTGCACTAAAAATACAAAAATGAGCCGGGCGTGGGCGCACACACCTGTAGTCTCAGCCACTTGGGAGGCTGACGCAAGAGAATTGCTTGAACCTGGGAGGCGAAGGTTGCAGTGAGCTGAGATCATGCCACCGCGCTTGGCCTGGGCAATAGAGCAAGACTCCATTTAAAAAAAAAAAAAAGTAAATTGGTCATAAATGTAAGATTTTTTTTTTTGATTCTCACTGATCCATATGTCTATTCTTATGCTCGGTACCACACTGTCTTGATCGCTTTGCAGTACGTTTTGAGAGTAGGAAGTGGAGTTTTCTTTTTCTACTTTCCATTGTTTCCTTCTTTTTCAGTATTATTTTGGCTATTTTTGGTCTTTTGAGTTTAGGATTAGTTTGTTAATTTCTACAAAAAAAATGCTATGATTGTGACACTGCATTCAATCTGTAGCTCAGTTAGGAAAGTATTGCCAGTTAATGATATTGAGAGTTTTGATACAAACCATGGGATATCTTCTCAGTAGTATTTTAAAAACTGCCTTTAAACTGCTTTAATTTGCATCATTATGGAAATAAAAATAAGCAAACAAAACGATGGGGCAGAATACTGATTGCAGACACCACATGCAAAATAATGAGTAATTATACTCTGTCCCCCTATTTCTTGAAAATTTCTCATCATTTAAGAGCTACACAGAGCTGTTCATAGTCCTTGAATTTAACAATGCTACCACTGGAGCTGTAATCTAATAAGAAACTAAAAATAAATATACTGAAATATTTATTGCAGTACTTGGTATCACATTGAAATATTGGGAAACAATAACAGTCAAATATCCCAGCCACAATTTCCCAACCACAGGAAAATATCAAATTATTAACACAAGGGAAATCTAAGTAGTCTGCCTGCATATCAATTATTTATTTAAAAAACTATGTTAATACTTGTAAACATCAGACTTGTAAACAAAATGAAAGTCTCGTATGTATAAAGATTATGAAATAATTTTAAGTAAAACAGCTCAGTGTGTAAATATCACTAGGTTACTTTTATGATGTTTCTTAAAATCTTAAAATAATTATGTATGTGTTTTGAAATGAGAGGATATTCTCGTCACCTGTGGCATGCAGAAGGACACTCTGCGACAACCCACTTACTTACATGCAATTCAGCACTAACGCTGCTGAGTAGCAGAATCAGTTCAGCAATATTGCTATAAAGGTCACCTAGCAATAGCTTATGCTTTTGCCCCCTACCCTTAGGACTATGTAGGCAAGGGAAAGCTCATCCTCTTAGGCACACATAATAAGCTTAAGGATATAAATCAATATTAACCTTCTACTTGCTTTTCAACCAAACAGACAGACAGAGTTAAAAGGACAGCAAGTGTATTGGGGTTACTAACATCTTCTCATTCTGATGAACAGTCATTAAGCCACACAATATGGATTTATCTCACTGGAAAGTGAGATACAAATACATCCTCCATCTCCTCTACACCAAATTAGATCAGTCTCTCATTTTGTATACTTCTAAGAATAAACAGAAACCTTCTTTTTTGGTGCCTGAACATTAACAGAACCATGTAGAATGGAGGAGGAAAAGACTACAATTAACAGAACTTCAGGGAATTATTTCTCTTCCTGCATTGCCTTTTTCCTGATCCTATAAATAAAAACATGACATCATGCTGACAAGGCATGCTGTTCTAAATACAAGAGGCAGCTTTGCCCTTCAACAGATGCAAGGAAACACAACCACCAAACAGCTCTGATAATGTCAACATACCCCAGAGACGGGGGCAGGGCACAGGTCCTTCTGCACTGGCCCTATTCTCCGTGACCCCCCAGGGTCTCCCTGTTCTTTCCTCCATCTGATAAATAAATCACCAAAGGGGTCAACGTCCACTCTCCTGTCACACTGGAATTTAAACAGCTGATTTGGCCCCCTCCTTAGGAGATCATCCTCTTACTTCAATTATCAAGAAAAAATTGCAACTTCTTTGGAACTGACTTCACAAACACATTTAGGTGCCACAGGAAAAGTATATAGTCCTTGATAACCAACTTCATTTCTTAACAAAGAAATGACATAGAGCAATAGATTTTCTACCCGTAGCCTCATCTACTCATTCAACAAATATACACTGAAGGGCAGTCCTGTGCTAGGCCCAGATTTTGGTTTTCAAAAAACAAACCCAAGGTTTTAAAATGTCAGCATGCAGGATATTCACAACGTATGGGCTCAAGCTCAGGAGAGTTTCAAAATAAAGGTAAGGAGTTCGAGACCAGCCTAGCCACCATGGTGAAACCCCATCTCTACTAATAATACTAAAATTACCCAGGCATGGTTGTGCATGCCTGTAATCCCAGTCACTCAGGAGGCTGAGAGAGGAGAATCTCTTGAACCCAGGAGGCAAAGGTTGCAGTGAGTTTACAGAAAACTACTTTCATTCACTTGAATATCTGAACACTTATTTAGAGGTAAATAATATTAAAAATTAGTTACATTACTAAACAGTTACATCACATAAGGTGTGTGTGTGAAAGCATGTATTTACAGAAAATCAGATTTTTACGCGTCAGATACAAAGTAGATTGGTAAAGCTGAAAAGGAAAAAAGTTGTGTAAATCTGTTTTGCTTAAAGAAAAAAGAACAGAGAGAACTGAAAACAGTTCATGAAAACATAGAGTTGTTCCTAATACTGTCAAAATAATCAAGAAAAATACCCATTAATTGCTTGTATCTTAAGGGACACAACACTACCACGGGTTTCACTGGATGAAAATGAAGTGAACAGTAATGGAACACTGTTGTGCCTGAACATTAACAGAACCACGCAGGATGGAGGAAGAGAAGAATAGAGAAATTCAGAATTATAATTACCCATAAAAATTGAGATTCCCAGGCTGGGCACAGTTGCTCACGCCTATAATCTCAGCACTTCGGGAGGTCAAGGTGGGTGGATCATCTGAGGTCAGGAGTTCGAGACCAGCCTGGCCAACATGGCGAAACACCACCTCTACTAAAAATAAAAAAATTAGCCAGGTGTAGTGGTGGGTGCCTGTAATCCCAGCTACTTGGGAGGCTGAGGCAGGAGAATCGCTTCAACCTCGGAGGCGGAGGTTGCAGTGAGCAGGGATCACACCATCGCACTCCAACCTGGGCAACAGAGCAAGATTCCGTCTCAAAAAAAAAAAGAAAGAAAGAAAATTGAGATTCCCATATAATTCATTGGTTAGCCCCCTAAACATTGTTTGCATTGTGGAAATTCAGGGAAAAGTAAATAGCTGTATAGTACTTACATCTTTTATAGCTACACACATGCCCGATGTTGCCAATCACAGGCCTTGTTTTATTGACAGCTCTCAACACAAAACAAATTCTTTTTTTCCAAAAGAAAGAAAGAAAAAAATGAAAATGAAAATTTGATACCTGACTTCTCAGGCTTAAGCACTCAGGAGGAACAATAACCACGATCACATTATTATCTCGACAGCGTTTGCCACATGCTAGGTACTATAATCGCACATTCATCCCCCCCCGAAACGTAGTAAGTCACATGGGAGGAGTCAAGGAAGACAGGATCAGTAGGAAGGACAACACGAGTGGGCAGAGAAGATTCAAGGTAGGGTGCTTTAGATAAACAGTGGGGAGAAGCAGAGGCAGTGAGACAAGGGAATTCTTTCTGCAGTTTGGCAAAGAGGATCCTGTGCAAATGGACCTCACCACCATGGGGTAGCACTTCACTGCAACATCAACTGAGGCCACAACAGAAGACAGTGAAGTCACCACCACGAGGTTTATACAAGTGGCAGCACAGGAGCAGATCTGTGGAAGAAACCCTCCTATGTTCACTCTACAGAGTCCCAAACAACAAAGGGTAAAGTACGTAAAAAGTTAACACTGAAAGAAAAAGTGGGCACGGAACAGGATTTGAAAATAATGAGTACAGAAGAAGGAACACTGATGGGCACAAACTGCACTAGTTACCCTGCATGTTAGCAAGCTTACACAAAAGCAGCTGTTCAAATAATTTCACTGATTCTGAGTCACTGAGGAAACAAAGATGGTGTCATACGATGTGTCTGCCTAAATTAGAGCCCCTAGACCATGTTCTGTGAGTACATGCTGATAAAAAGAGCTCAAGGGGTCCTATCTCTAACCTAAATGCTCACTGAAAAGGAATAAAAAAATTCTTTGTAAGCAAATTCATTGGAAGGAGTCATGCATGTTTCATAAACTGAGTCAGGGCCTTCGAAGCCTCATGAAAAGCCTTTGGCAAGAGCTTTATCACAGCCTCCCTCATCTGCAAATGAAGGATGACACCTTCATTTTTGATACCTTCCTACACATACCTGGGAAGATCAATGCAACACTGTTGTCTGGGCACCCTGAGGATAATAACAACCATATTTCAAGTTAGCCTTAAAATCTTTTCATCCTCTGGGCCTCTGGGAAGAGCCACACAGGTACACTCATCATATTTTGTCTGGCCCTAAAGCTACAGCTTACCAAATAACAGGAGTAACAGATCTTGTGTGCTTTTTCTTAAAACTAAATAAGCAAATCACTTAACTGCGAACGAGTTTTAGCATCTACCCCTGATTATAATTATCTACCCCCAAATACACTACATATCTACTAAGAGCTATAAAGTGGACTATGTACCTCCCAAAACCATATTTACAGGAATCTTCTGATGAAGCCGTGACTTCCTTATTTCTAGAACCATCCTGACAACAAGGAACGACTGCTTACTTTTAGTATTCACTCATTCCTTTACAGGAATTAGTCATGGCACAAACTAAAACCATGTCAAAGTAATATTTTTTGGGAAAAAAGTTATTTGCTTAACCAGAAGTTAAGCAATTTTGTTTTAAAATGAAAACTTAACTCAAATGGCAAACATAACAAAATATAAGTTCTGATTTTCACATTTCTGTTTAACAACTTCAAAACCCAATTTAGAGCATTCATTCATCAGCAGAATAAGGGAAGACAATCCTAACAAATGCCCAGAGCTAAAGTGCCTCATTGCCCTCTTGCACAGAATTTTAAATTTTAGTCTTTCACTCCCAGTAAATCTCTGTTAAACACAAAACCCAGTATCACTGTGTTCAAAGCTACTCAGAACTTATGCCTGCCCTTTAAGAAATCTAAATCTAAGAAAGCATTCATCCTGTGGCCAGGCATAGTGGCTTATACCTGTAATCTCAGCACTTCGGAAGGCTGAGGTTGGAGACCAGGACTTTGAGACCAGATTGGCCAACATAGGGAGACCTCATCTCCAAATAAATAAATAAATAAATAATTAGCCAGGCATGGTGTCACACACCTATAGTTCCACCTACTTGGGAGGCTGAGGTGAGAGGATCACTTGAGCCTGGAAGGTTGAGGCTGAGGCTGCAGTGAGCTATGATTGTACCATTGCACTGCAGCCTGGGTGACACAGCAAGACCCTGTCTCAAAAAGGAAAAGAAAAAAAAAAAGAGCATGAGAAAAAAGGGAGAAATACAACCAAGGCTGATGAGCCTGTACACAAAGAGAGTTTCAAGATAATGAGAAGAAAAACAATTTGGACATGGGTTTAAATAATTCAGATCTTGGTGGGCTATTCAGATCTTTCTGTACTATATCTCGATTTTATTTTATTTTATTTATTTTTGAGACGGAGTCTTGCTCTGTCACCTAGGCTGGAGTGCAGTGGTGCTATCTCGGCTCACTACAACCTCTGCCTCCTGGGTTAAGGCGATTCTCGTGTCCCAGCCGCCCAAGTGGCTGGGATTACAGGCACATGCCACCATGCCCAGCTAGTTTACTGTATTTTTAGTGGAGACAGGTTTTCACCATGTTGGCCAGTCTGGTCTTGAACTCCTGACCTCAGGTGATCCGCCTGTCTTGGCATCCCAAAGTGCTGGGATTACAGGCATGAGCCACCATGCCCGGCCTATATCTCAATTTTCAATTGCTACTATAATCTCTAAAACACATCTTCCATACATAAAGGGCTCAGAAAATTGTTCTGCGAAGTCTTCAGATTTAAGGAGTCACTTTATGAAGGAGAAAAATGACTGGGAAAGTAATATCCACTCCATTGCCTGCCCCACCTCCACCTCAAAAAGAACAATCATTCCCGCACCCATGAAAGCATTTCTAGGCAAAAATCTTCAAAAGGACTCATGGGGGATGATTTCTCAGAGCGCCTGGTTAACTGGAGAACAAATGTTAAAACCACAAACTGATTTGCTGATAACTATTGGAGAGAATGTAGATGGAGCAAATACTATAACTGCTATCTTACTTTACAGGTATGATTACCTTTTCATTTTTCTATATATCCTCGTAACCTCAAGCATGCAGACAAAAAGAGATGCAAAGGAGACGCAGACGCCTCCAAAGGCTAGGGCATTTCTGGTTCTGGAGTGAGACAACCCGGGCCCACTCACTGCGTAAGCACAGGAAGTTACTTGAAACCCTCTTGGGTCCTTGTTTATTTTTTCTGTAACATGCAGATGACAATTTTGTATCTATGTCACAGGGTTGTTCTGAGGATGAAATGGAAGAGCATATGTAAAGCTCCTGACACAGTACTGAGCCAAATTAAGCATATGAAAATGTGATAAAAGCTCCTAATGCTTCAAAGCTCATGTTGCCCTGATATTGAATGCAGTACCTTTTGTCTAAGTCAATTGTTAGCCAAGATCAAAGTTTAGAAACAGATCATTAGTAACTCAGAGAGGAAGAAATTGTATTTTGTGTTTTTCAACTCCGCCACTAAATAATGTTCACATGCCTTAGGCTGGAAGTGCACCAATCCTGTGTCATTAGCCATGAGGAATCTTACCCCTACTTCGCCCACGTCTTCCGAACAGAAGGTAACTGACTAACACCCTGCGCTCCTGGAAGAGTCTCCCCTAGCAATGATGCAAGGAAAAGCAAAAGAACAAAATGCTCCTGGGCCCTGTGACATTCTGGCTTGTTTTGATACCAGTCCTCAAGTGAGAATCAGAGATTTGATCATCGGAGGCTTTATTTTAAAAAGATGAGGAAGGTACAGTACCTCTAGTCGTTGTATCCGTCCCTTGAAAAACATAAAGAGGGAAGAGTTTGGATAAGCAGCTTCCTTTTTAAGGAGAATTTCCTTAGCTTCATCCAGGCCTGCCTTGTTATCACTGCCATCCAAGGCAAAAAACGGGCGGACTACAGTATGATACCAGAGCAGAGCTAATCTAGAGAAGAGGGAGAGAAACATTGAGCACATAATTTTTCTTATATCATTTCCATCTTTCAAAAATTCAATATGTGTTTTTCCAATACTACTTTTTCCAAAAAGCTTACTATGCAGTCTCTGAAGAAGTAAAATCAGAGTGTCTTTCCCCATTTTAATGTTAATATTTGGAAAACTGCAACTTTAGCACAATATATAAATCAGAATACACCCTTCCCCCAGAGGAGAGAAAATGCTTTAACAGTAGCATTTAGCTTCTCTCAGCTTTCTAGACAGATCACTGAAGAGATGACTGACATAAATCTCTGAATGCTATACTTTACTCATCAATGCACCAATCAGAAATGGTAACCAGTCACCATGAAATTTACTGTCTCTTTGTAATAAAAGCTTTATTTATTTATTTATTTATTTATTTATTTATTTATTTATTTATTTTTGGCAAAGGAAAATGTTTTCTCTTGTGTTCACAATAGTTAGGGTGCAAGCCTAGAATTTAACTGTAATATCATGTACAAATAAATAGGTCAAGGGAAAAAGAAAATTTTCAAAAGGAATAAATTTAAATATAGAACCACAGACACAAATTATACTAAGTTGGGTTAAAATAAGTGACAGGATAAGACAAAGGGCCCTTTCTCTGGCCTTTGAAGATGCTCAATTTAAAAAACAAGCAAATAAATAAATTACTTCAGATTCCCTTGCCCCAAACTCATTCCTTAAAAAAAAAAAGTCTATCTTAAACTAGGTAAGCAAAACAGAGTCATTGGGATTTAATTTAATAAACAGACAAAAATGTTTAACTAGCATGTTAAATGTTTTTACGTAAATGCATACTTCTGGTATGCTTATAAATTTGGTTCTCTTACGGAGCTCATACAAATTACATTATAAATTCTATTAATTTCTTTATCAGAGATAAGCATAAAATAATATTAAGGTATAAACAAATGATCACCAGTTAACAAACCTGTTAATTTAAATTAATAAAGGACAACTGTGTAATTTAATGAGTTGAGAGAGGCAAAATTTTTTCAATGAAAAATTAATGATATTTTAAATAGCTATCAGTTGATTAAGAGTTAACATCCAAATTTCTCAGTATTGACACAAGTAGAAATAGAGGTAAGGTCCTCTGTGATATCAACATTTTCTGGGGAAAATTTTGACAAGTGCTGTGCTGTTAGACAAAGAACATCTGGTACTTGTAAAATTACTCAAGTTGCAAACCGTAGCTACTTGCCAGACTAAAACAAACAGACAAAAATCACATCACTTTTAACTGATGTAGAAATGAGTGGATTCTTATTCTAGATAGTTCTAACAGCTTCCCCATGCTCTCCAGCTTAAATAATTATTACTTAAGTTTAGAACGAGGAACACAACATGAATCAGTTTAGTGGAAGAGCATAAAATATCCATGCCACGTATAAGAAACCACCTTCAATCATCAAGGAAAATCACCCAATATGAGGATTCTTTGTAAGAATAAAAATTTCAGAACCACAGAAAAAGTTTATCAAATTTGTATCTTATGAGTCCAAATACCAGAATCGTGAATCTCAGCGACTATGGTCAAAGTCACAAAAACCGCTTATAAAATCATTTGAGGTTGAAAGATAAGGTCATGTGATGTGTTTAAAATACAGGACTTATGACACTCCTGAACAACACCTTATTCTCTAACTAAAGTCAGCTCAGAACCACCAACACGACCACAGAACACAGTCCTCGGTGTTGCACTGAAAGACGTAAGACATAGCATCCTGTCAACCAACCAAACATTTTACCTGAAGTTTCCTTTAAAGTCTTTGATGTCGTTTACTTACTTTCAACACTACATTATCTACCAAAGCATTGCAATACAGCTACTCACGTAGCTAAAGGGGCCTTCATGTCCTTACTTTCGCTTGCATACATCAGTGAAGAAAGCCCCTGTAGGCGGTCTCCAGGAAAACCCAGCAGGTTGATGATTTTGAGCAGGTTTGGGGGCACCATGGATATGCAAAGGTGAAAAAGGCCATATCCAAAGCTAACAGCACCTTTCAGTCTGTTCAGAGACTCCTCAGACACCCCTTCAGCCACAATGTGATTATCATTTGCAGCATCAGAAGTCAAGGACTCTTCAGTTAACTTCTTCTGATACAGCTCCTGAAGGGCATTGATGTCCAGATAGCATTTATTGTAAATCTTCCAGGCTTTCCTGAGGATCCACCCACCTTTGATGTAAGCTAAAAAGAGAAGGGGAAAAAAACATTCAAAATAATTTTTGTATTTCTATAGTAAGGGATACTGAACAGTAATCTGAAAATCAAGCAAACAATTTAAAAAACATAAAAATTATTGTTTGTACCCAGTTTTCTTATAGTGCTTACTTAAATTTCTTATTTCTCCTAAGTCTCCCTTCACTACACTGGATGATGTCTGGTAAGCATGTGATTTTCTGCTCGTCGTTCTATCAAGCCCTTCACGCAGTACACAGAGTATGGTATGCAATATACATTGAAGGAATGAATGCATCACTTGAACCCAATATCTTTTCACATGTTCTGTGAAACCCTCCATTGCTTTCCTGAATTGCTATACTGCTTTCCTGATAAACTTTTTTATAATCCTTGCATTTGTCTGCCCTGTGTTACATTCCTCCTCAGAAGGAAATTCTTGGTCTTGGTCTAGGTCTAGGTGACCATTAAATTTCTAGCCAAGGTTGGGTACAGTGGCTCATGCCTGTAATCTACCACACCCGATTAAATTGTGTATTTTTTATAGAGATGAGGTTCCTCCATGTTGCTCAGCCTGGTCTCAAACTCCCGGACTTAATTTATCTGCCCACCTCAGCCTCCCAAATGGCCCTACTGTTGACTGCTCCTCCTAGGAATATTTTTACCTTCAGATGAGTAGGAAGGGCAGAGGAGTTTTCAACTTACATAGGACTATCTGAGTGCATCATCATTGCATTTTTGAGGAAAGGATTTTCTGTGGGGAATTTTCTGAAAGTTCTCTCCTAACTATGAGACAGTTTATCCACTTGGCAATGTTACTAATATGATACCAACTCTGATCCTCATGCACAAATGGACAACGTAAATTGTCAGACTTACAGGCCCTTTAGAACAGTAGGAAAAGAGGTTTTCAAAGAGGTATTTTTAAATTTCAGAAATATATAAAATAAAATCTGATTTACAAAAGCCTAATCCAAGAATTGAGAGTGATCTAAGAACAGATGTGTAGAAAACAGTTGATGCAGCGGGCCTGACTGCTATCCTTCAAACAGAACTGCTAACAAGGTTGGCTCTTGGCTGGGTTGGGAGCTCAGATTCTGGGAAGGTTCTTACTATTTCCGGGACTGATAAGAGTCGTTCACTGTGTGCACCTTAACCGCCTACACAAATAATATGATGTACATTGAACACTCATTTTTCTTCTGGGAGTCTGGAAATTGTCTATGTACAAGGTAGGGGCGCCTACACGATCGGCCACTAATAACAACTCTGGCACTAAGTCTCTAATGAGGTTCTCTGGATGGTGACATTTCATTTGTGTTGTCATAATTCGTTTTTGGGGCAAATTAGCACATCCTGGGTGACTACCCTGAGAGCAGAGCCCTGGAAGCTTGTGCCTGGTCTCACCTAGACTCCACCCCATGTGCTTTCTCCCTTTGCTGAGTTCCCTTTGTATCTAAGAAATACAAATGAACTGTAAAACATAATCTAAGCCCTCCAAATGTCTGCAATAAAATTAGGACAGAAAACCAATACAAATGAAAAAATAAGCATGCAACATAATTTTGCTGTAAGAAACCACAGCTGAGAATATGATTATAAGATGAGTCTTGCATGCAAGTCATCAAACCCGGGGGTGGTCTTGGGGACTCCAAATCCATGGTATCAAGCTATTATTTTACTTAAATGCATCAATTTTCTGACAAATGACAATCATATCACCCATGAGATCACATTTAAAAATAACCATCCTACAACGTTTGGGTGATTAATGTCCTATGGCCTACCTCCACTAAAAAGAATGCTAGAGTATAGAATTAACAAGTAAAACAGATTAACCTACAAAATTTTTAAAGTAACTTTAAAATAATAAAATACATTTAAAACAATTTATTTTCATTCGTTCAAATTAAGAATATTTACTGTACAAACATCACATTTCAAGCACTGTTCTCAGTGAATCAAAGTGAATGAAGACAGAGATTCCTCCTTTATGAGGCTCAATGACTTTCTCCCCTCCTAAATGGAAGCACTATGGAAAAGAAAGCCTGGAGAAAACCCTGAAGCTTCTTTTATACTAACAAAGTGGATTTTTAAGTGTCTGGATTGATCCAGCATGCCCACAAACAAGAAAGATGATACTTAGTAACAATCAAAAAAGCCAAAGATTTAACAGAAAAGCTGGAAAAAAAAAACCAAAGAGGAATCTAGAATATATATTCTTGAGAACACAGAGGCAACTGGAATCTAATTGAAAGCAAATAATCACTGGTTGCAGATTTTTTAAAAATCTGTAAAACCATAGAAGTATCAATCTGCTATTGATTGTTTCTGTTATGTGCCTGGCATTGTGCTTGCCATCTGAGGAACACCAAACAACTATAAAATATAGTCCAACCCCTCCTAATGCTACTATAAAATTAGAAAAGAAAATAAATGCAAAGAAAAAAATAAACATGCAACTTAACATATATATTTAAATGCTCTACTGGGTCATATACAGAAAGAGTGAAAACAATGCTAAGATGATGAGTGAATTTTTTTTAATCTCCTTTTTTGTCATTAAATAGTTTTCCATATAGTAAACACATAAATAAATTAGGAGTACAAAATAGTTATTGCAGGATTTTGAAAGAACGCCTGACTCCTACCCATTCTTAACTGGAAATTTGGAGGGATAAATTTAACTCCATTTTATCCTGTATTTTCCAGGCTAACTCAGGTTTATTAAAGGAAGTGAAGCTTGTACTTAGGGAAAGGATATGTCCCAGGAGAGAAGAGCAGGAATGCCAGTAGGAAGGAGCAGATGGGCGAGCAGCTTGGAGGCAGAGTGAAGCATGGGACACACTGGAACAGAAGGGTGCAAGCCCAGCAGAGGAGTGAACACCTGCTCCCAGAGAAATGGGATCGCTCAAAGTGACGTTGAAGGGACCAGGATTACAGACATGAATGGTAACAATCCCAACCTCAGGTGAGGAGCAATAGAAACGGATGGTAGAACTGAAAACGAATGTAAGAATCCATCTGCTCCTGAGTGCATAGAACTAAATCAATAAAACCTAACAGAAACCTCCATGGTGAAAACCCCACTTTTAGAATAACAGTATAATAAATTCAACCTGGCTTTAATTTTGTGCCTAATTTGGGCACCAATGTCTGAAAGCACGTGGTAAACTCTATGGTAACAACCTGTAAGACCCTTAATCTGAGCCAAAGAAACAGAACCCACGTTTTCAGCTGAGTCAAAGATTATAAACTGAAGTACGTCAAAACAAACTTAATGCACATGTCGAGAGAGGTTTTGCTTTTAATACATTCTACGTCCAACTTGGCACTGAAACAGGTTCTCTCGGGACTTGCCCTACTCTTCATTCCACACTGTGAAGCAAAAAGTCCAGCCACAGCCAGGCCCTTCAGGAGGAGGCAGAGGCTGGGGGAGGATGTGGCAGACAGAGCAGCATGCTCCGCACCGTGGCTCCTACAGGGGCGAACCGTTCCAGCAGCTCCACTCGAGGATGCAGCACCTGAGCCCACGTCTTCCCAACAAGCAGAGAACATGCTATTTAAAAGCCACATACCCTGCACAGCCTTTCATCTGGCTGCTCTGAAAGGTCAAGCATGAATCATTTAGCCATTGTTATCTCTGTGTCTGTGGAGGGAGGTGGAGACAGCAGAAAACCACAGACCAGGCTGGGCAGGGGGGAACTCATGCCTGTAATTCCAGCACTTTGGGAGGCTGAGGCAGGCAGATCACTTGAGGTCAGGAGTTCAAGACCAGCCTTGCCAACATGGTGAAATCCCATCTCTACTAAAAAACACACAAAAAAATAGCCGGGCATGGTAGCAGGTGCCTGTAGTTCCAGCTACTAGAGACGCTGAGGCAGGAAAATAGCATGAACCTGGGAGGTGGAGGTTGTAGTGAGCCAAGGTTGTGCCACTGCACTCCAGCCTGGGTGACAGACTATTTGTCCCACTCTACAAGGTCCAGGCAACAACCAGCCGAGAGATGGAACGAGTGAAAGGAAACCTGCCCCATACAGGGATAGGGGAAAGGGGAAGAGCTGCCTTCAAAATGGAAATATCAAGTTACTCTAAATTCATCTTGGATAAATTTCGTAATTTTTCAGGGGGATTGTATCTAGTGCGAGGATCTACTAAAGCCTGCCTATTCAATTGTCCTGGAAGGAGGCTGGTTAACCCATGATGGAAGGTAATTCAGGCTTGTCTTTCTTGTAACTCAAATAACAGACTTTTTTTTTTTTTTGAGACAAGGTCTCACCTGGGTTGCCCAGGCTACAGTGGAGTGGCACCATCTCACCTTACTGCAGCCTCAACCTCCCAAGCTCAGGTGATTCTCCCACCTCAGCCTCCTGAGTAACTGGACTACAGGCACGTGCCACCAAGCCTGGCTGATTTGTTGTATTTTTAGCAAAGATGGGGTTTTCCATGTTGCCCAGGCTGGTCTCAAAGCTCCTAGACTCAAGTAATCCACCCACTTTGACCTTCCGAAGTGCTGGAAGTGACCGTGCACAGGTGGGAGCTACTGCGCCTGGGCCAAGACTTTCAGGGACAAAAGATGATTTCATTTTCACCAGTCAGCCCACCTCCTCACTATCTTTACCCCTCACCAACAAACTTCTAATAGGCTCACTTCTCCAATCCCAATATCTTTCCTAAATGGCATTACCATTCTTCCATTTCTTCCCTTTAATTATGCCTGAGGCTGCAATTTTTTGAATTTTTGCAATCAGACCTTGGCAATGACCTTGAGCTATAGGATATAAATAGCTCCCACATGCTTTGTGTTCCAATAATGGAACACTAGGTATAAATAGATTTTAATATTCACCCACCATGTTCTAGGCAAAAACATCCTACCAGGTTCCAGGGACACAGAGAAGGAAATTCTTTACAACCCTGCTCAGGGCTAAGGGATCCTTGATCTTCCCAAATGTTTAGAATTACTTGTTCCCTATTCAACCTCTATGACTAACTTATGTGTCTATGGGCTGAAGTATACTCCTGAATTAGAATTTACTTACTATCTTTTCCTACCGCTAAACCATGAGTTCCCCCACGACATGAGCTACATCTCATTCATCTCTAGACTACCAGCACCTATCATCTCACAGCATCTGGACACATAGGAAATGCTAGACACAGAAGAGGCGAAACAGCAGGTACATTGCACCCTCCTTGCCCTCAGAGTATGTAGCCTAAATAAATATTTAGGCACGTAAATAAATATTAGTACTGCTATGTGATACATGCGGTACATGGTGACATACAGGGTATAAGTAACAGCACAGCAAAGGCCAGATTGGTTGGGCATGGTGGCTCACACCTGTAATCCCCACACTTTGGCAGGACAAGGTGGGAGAATCACTTGAGCCCAGGAATTCAAGACCTGCCTGGGCAGCATAGTGAGAACCCCATCTTCACAAAAAATTGTTTGTAAATTAGTCAGGTATGGTGGTACATGCCTGTGGTCCCAGCTCCTCAGGAGGCTGAGCCAAGAGGATCACTTGACCCTAAGAGCTCAAGGCTGCAGTGAGCTATGATCTCCAGCCTGGGTGGAGCTACTGATCTCCGGCCTGGGTGGAGCTACTGATCTCTGGCCTGGGTGACAGAGCGAGACTTTGCGTCTTAAAAAAAAAGAACAAAGATTGAGTGCCACTGCACTCCAGCCTGGGCGACAGACCGTTTGTCCCATCCTATTATGTATGAAGGAGGAAGGCCTGGGCTGCACTTGGTTAAGCGTAAGAGAAAGATAAAGGGGGCAGGGGTGTTCCACACTGAGAGGGTAGGATGAATAAAAGCTCAAGGCAGCAGTGGGTATTCGGGAAAGTGTGAGAGCTTCGGCTCAGCTAGATGAGGTAGTGGAAGGGGAGGTGGCTGGGAAAGAGGCAGGGTCTTATATGCCCTGCATAAAAGGACCTCAGACCTTCCCTTGCAGGTGAGTGTTTAAAGCACAGGTCTAAGGGGTTCTGGAAGGATGCTCTAGCAGCAATGCTGAGTGTGGCCCGGAGAGGAGCAGTGGAGCTACTATTCCAGCGCAGGGCTACTTCCCCAGGGTACAGGGAGCACCTGAGGGAGACAGCCCCAAGAAATGCGGGTTTCTGGACCACTTGGAAGGTGGTAGGTAGCACAAGTGGTCAAACTATGATGATGGGAACATGTGGAGTGCACCAGGATTTCAGTTAAGAAATAAGAAAACCATGGCTCAGGCTCTGGTTCTGTCATCACCAACAAGCTGCATCAATCATTCAACCGCAACTGTCTCACCTGTCAAATAAGGAAAATAATCTCATCCAAGGAAAACTTGAGTACATGTTACCAAGAATACAAAGGTGAGAAAAAGACATGGGCCCTTTCAAATCCACAAGGAAGAAAAGGAAACATAACAAAACAAGGTGGCAAGTGCCATAAAATACATTTTAAAAATAATTTCTTTTTGTCCAAAAAGTAATATATTCTTGCTGCAATAAAAGACCACTGGATAATAGAGTAAATTAAAACGATATAAAGTAGTAATAGAAATTAAAGAGATGACGGGGCAATTGATGATAAGGAAGTTTAAATGAGATAAACACAAGCTCTTTAAAAGTATGAAGCATTGACTGGCCAAGGTGGCTCATGCCTGCAATCCCAGCACTTTGGGAGGCCAAGACAGGCAAATCACTTAAGGTCATGAGCTCGAGTCCAGCCTAGACAACATGGTGAAACCCCATCTCTACTAAAAATACAAAATATTAGCTGGGAGTGGTGGCACGCACCAGTAATCCTAGCTACTTGGGAGGCTGAGGCATGAGAATCACTTGAACCTGGGAGGCAGAGGTTGTACAGTGAGCCAAGATCATGCCACTGCACTACGGCCTGGGTGACAGAGCGAGACTCTGTCTCAAGAAAAAAAAGTATGAACCATTACAAAGTCCACATTGGCTCATCCCTACCAGAGCTCTGGCCCGTATGTGCCACCCTGATCCCTCAGTGCTGCCCTGCTCCAGGGTTGGGGAGGGCCACCCATAACAAACATCTCCAACAAGAAGCTTTGTGAGATTTTTTTTTTCCCCAAGAAAATTATCCATGTAAAATGTTTTCTAAGAAATGTGGATCCCAACAATGAAGAAACAAATTATTTGTAGCTTAATAACCCCCGGGTGTCTGAAAGGCAAATAGAGCACACTGTTGGTTATGTTTGTTTGAAACAAATGCTGAGCTATTGACAAAGCAAATAACCACGACATACATATATGACAACGTGAGGCTTTCATGCCTATGAGAATTTTACTTCAATGCCAACATCATATTCAATAAATCACAGGACTTCAGGAAGAACCAAGAATGCCGTCAAATGCTATGATAAAAACAGAATTAAATAACAATAATATCAAACTATTAGAAGAATAGGTAAAGACTGGGAAGATACTTTGTGAAAGAAATATAGTTTATGGATAAAATACAAAAACATGTTCAACCTCACTAATACCCCAAGAAATGCACACCAAGGATCATCTAAATATCCATGAGGAATTGATTAAATACACTGTGGCACATCCATATGATATATGAACATGCTATTATTTAAAATTATGTTCTGAAACTGAGTCATAGGGAAAATATCCAAAGTATAATGGAAAAGAAAAAATAAGATACAAAATACTATAGACACAGTCTTGTAAAAAAAAAAAATAGAGAAATATAAAGTAGATTACTATTAACAAAGAGATTTTCTCTAAGTGGTAAAATTAGAGATGATGACTTGCTTTCCATCTTTCCAAAATTTTCCATACTAATATTTAGAAATTTTACAATCAGAATAATCTTAAATATAAGTATCTGATAATTCTCAGCTTCTCGAGGGCAGGGACTAGGCCCGTGTTTTCTTATCTAACTAGTGCTTAGCACACAGCGTTTGTTCTATAATTATTTGTTGAATGGATCAATGATTGAACAAATGAAGAACAGACATACTCATTTAAAAAGTTCTAGCTGGGCGTGGTGGCTCATGTCTGTAATCTCACCACTTCGCAAGGCAAAGGCAGGTGGATCACAAGGTCAGGTGTTGGAGACCAGTGCCTCTACTAAAAACACAACTAGCGTGGAATGGTAGTGGGCACCTATAATCCTAGCTACTCAGGAGGCTGAGGCAGAAGAATCGCTTGAATCTGGGAGGCGGAGGTTGCAGTGAACCAAAATTGTGCCACTGTACTCCAGCCTGGGAGGCATTATAAGACACAATCTCAAAAAAAAAAGTTCTGATACGCTTTCACACTTTAACTTTTATTACATTTGCTTTAGCCTCCTCCCTCAACAGATAGTTTCTTTTCTTTCTTTCTTTTTTCTTTTTTTTAGTCTCACTCTGTCATCCAGGTTGGAGTGCAGTGGAGTGATCTCAGTTCACTGCAACCCTCACCTCCTACGTTCAGGCGATTCTTCTGCATCAGCCACCCAAGTAGCTGGGATTACAGGCACCCGCCACCACACCTGGCTAATTTTTGAATTTTTAGTGGAGACAGGGTTTCACCATATTGGCTAGGCTGGTCTCAAACTCCTGACCTCAAGTGATCTGCCTGCCTTGGCCTCCCAAAGTACTGGGATTACAGGTGTGAGCCACTGCACCTGGCCAGATATTTTCTTAATGGTTAAAATTAGTTCCTTCCGAGAGTCCTTGAGTGTCAGGAAAAGGAAGTACAAAAACACAGAGAGCTCCTGTCTTGACCAACAAGGTTCAGATAAGCTCTGCTACTCTTTTATATCTGAGTCAGGAGTGAGCTCCAAATGGGGGATTTGACATTATTGCATTACAGAAAATTCACATGAACTTTTGAGTTCTTGACCATATAAGCAAGGTATTATTAGAAGAGTCCTGAGAAGAGGGTTAAAGAAAAAAAAATTATTGAACCAAAGCAAACAGTGAAGGTACATCATAGAACATATTTTAAAAGAAAGATCAATTCTTAGAAGTCCAAATCTCGGAGGTCAAAATAAAAGTTAAATTCCACTTTTGACTTCAGCCAAACAGAATAAAGCATCCTCGGGATGAGACAGAGACAAAGATGGAAAGAGCAAGAGAAATAAGGAGGAGGAAAAACTGGCTTCTGAAAGGCTAGAAAGAGCATGTTCTAATTTAAAAGAAATATATCCTTCTTCATTTAAGGTTTAGGAGAAATTATCTTTCTGACAGTTAATTTTAATTGATTTCCTTTTAGAATTTTCAGTTTTTTCAAGTAAATTCTATCTACCAAAGTGGCAAGTTTCTGTTGTCAATATCAGAGACACCCATAACTACATAATTAAAAGAATTAGGTCAATTTTAGACTCACTGGTAGAACAAGCTTTAGAAGCTCATTTGACTATTTCACTCCAGAAATTAAAACTAAGCCTGGAAAACATCTGTCTTGGACAAACTAATTAAGAAATTTGTTTATATCTCTCACTAAAATTTGCTAAAATGCAGGTCATTCAAGTATAATAGCAAAAAATTTTTTTTCTTTTTAAGATTCAGGGGTTTCACCACATTGGTCAGGCTGGTCTCGAACTCCGAATCTCAGGTGATCCGCCTGCCTCGGCCTTCCAAAGTGCTGGGATTACACACATGAGCCACCGCTCCTGGCCCTGTATTAGCAAATCTTTAATGATCTTTAACGATCTCTTAATATACTTGAAACCATTGAAGGTACTCAGGCTTTCAATAACAACTTCCTGAAAACCTTAAATTTAAGCCAGTTATATTTCACTTTAAAGGTTATTATCACAATCTGATTCCCACAAAGTATTATACATCTACTATATACATATATAAAAGGCACCGGCAGTTTCTGTAAGTATGACAGAATTCTCTTGAGACAAGAGGATGAAACAGACTCTGGCACAAAAACTGCTCCACTGAACACACATTAAACACCTGGGGTTGCAATTTCCCCAGGAATAAATCAGCATCATGCCCCAAAGAGGTGCCACAGGTTTTCAAAGACTGAAATATAAGGCATTCTGAAAAAAAGCATATTACTAATTGTGTGCACTGAATAGTGAAAGCCATTAAAAGTAACACTTCAGCATACCTGACAATTCTTGTTTTACAAACGAAAGCACAGCCAGGTAAACCTGACAGTCAGCTATGATTATCTGCCTCTGAAGCCGATCAACCATAGAGGGGGCGGATTTTCGGACATCAACCTATTTGGTGGAAAGAAAGCCCACAGTGATAAATCACACATAACAATGATAGTCCCCCGAGACAGTATTAGGTTATTGTACAAGGTAATTTCACACAGGAATTGTGAAACCTGGCATTCACTCAATGCCAAGACCAAATTTATCCTATGGGCCTGTCAGCTCCAAATTTCCATTAGTCTGACTTAGTTTTGTTTGAGCACTGTAACTCAAATAAAAATATTCTAACTGATACAAGCTGAATTCATAGGAAATATGAAAGCAACACAAAACTTCAGAGTTTCACCTTTTTTTTAAAAAAAAAAGTAAAGTCTTTCTTATCCAAAATAAAAATTATTAAAGGTACAATATACTCCTCCAAGTAGATAACCTGAAAAGTCAACTTTGTAGCCACCTGTCTTCCGGTAGGATAACATTAGGGGCATTCTTTTTTTTTGTTTTGAGATGAAGTTTCACTCTTGTCACCCAGGCTGGAGTGCAGTGGTGCAGTCTCGGCTCACTGCAACCTCTACCTTCTGGGTTTAAGCGATTCTCCTGCCTCAGCCTTCTGAGTAGCTGGGATTATAGGAATGTGCCACTACACTGGATAATTTTTATTTTATTTTATTTTTTTTGAGACGGAGTTTCGCTCTTGTTACCCAGGCTGGAGTGCAATGGCGTGACCTCGGCTCACCGCAACCTCTGCCTCCTGGGTTCGGGCAATTCTCCTGCCTCAGCCTCCTGAGTAGCTGGGATTACAGGCACGCGCCACCATGTGCAGCTAATTTTTTGTATTTTTAGTAGAGACGGGGTTTCACCATGTTGACCAGGATGGTCTCGATCTCCTGACCTCACGATCCACCCGCCTCGGCCTCTCAAAGTGCTGAGATCACAGGCTTGAGCCACTGCACCGGCCTAATTTTTATATTTTTAATAGAGACACGGTTTCTCCATGTTGATCAGGCTGGTCTCAAACTCCCAGCCTCAGGTGATCCTCCTACCTTGGCCTCCCAAAGTGCTGGGATTACAAGTGTGAGCCACCGCACCTGGCCACATTAGGGACATTCTATTCGTGCATGCAACTGAGATGTAAGGATCAGAAACAGATTACATTTCCATTAAGGAGAAAATATTCTGGAATTCAAAATTAGCTTTTAATAAATCACAAACAATACTTGAAATATAAGTCATATAAATAAAAATAGGCAAAGTCAAATCACTTTTTATAAAACGTTGGTCTTTATCATGTTTCTAAACTGAAGAAAAATCACTCCAGAATAGAACATTCTATATTTAGTACAAGGTAAACTTGAATAAAATAAGTTAAATAGCTTTTAATATACTATCACAATGACAGAAAAAATAATAGTTTTTGCAGATGGGTCAACAATATACACAGTAGTCACGCCAGATTCATCTCCTACCCCTTTTTCTAGATTTTAGCATAATCCATCATGGTTACTGTGGCTCCAAATCTAACCCCAGCACTCACTACTCTATTCACTCGGGAAAATGTCAAGATGCTTTTATTTCCTCATTTGTAATAACATCTGGCTGGGCATGGTGGCTCATGCCTATAATTCCAGCACTTTGGGAGGACGAGGTGGGTAGATCTCCTGAGGTCAGGAGTTCTAGACCAGCCTGGACAACATGGTAAAAGCCTGTCTCTACTAAAAATACAAAAAATTAGCTGGGTATGGTGGTGGGTACCTGTAATCCCAGGAGGCTGAGGCAGGAGAATCGCTTGAACCTGGGAGGCGGGGGTTGCAGTGAGCAGAGATCGTGCCATTACACTCCAGCCCATGAGACAGTGCGACACTCCGTCTCAAAAAAAAAAAAAAAAAAAAAAAAAACAACTGTGTAGGATTGTTGGGAGGGCTAATGAGATGTTAAATGTGAAAACACTTTTTAAATTCCAAGGACACATTACAAATGTTAATTATTAATGCAAATGCTAGACATGGTACTGGATACTGATGACAGAAATGTAAATAAGCTTTCATTGTACTGAGGAAATACAGACCTTATTACTATGTATTGTGGAAAGCACTCTAAGGGTAAGGGCAGGGAACCACGGGACCTGTAGGAGACATACTCCACAGGGCATGGAGCCTCTAACAAGAGTCCTTGGGGAAAGGGACACCTAGAAAGAACTGAAAAAGAGCAGGAACCAGGAAATGAGGGAGGAGAATGTTCCAGGCAGAGGAAATGCAAATGCCAAGGCAGCCACATTAGGGAGTTGGTACTTTATTATAATGGTAATGGCTGGTGAGAGGGGCCACTGAAAACCAAGTAAGCAACAAATTTGCATTTTAGTGACTATATTATCAACAATGATTAGAGCAGCAGACCCCAACCTTTTTGGCACCAGCAACCAGCTTTATGGAAGACCACTTTTCCGTGGACCAGGTTGGGGGGTTGGGAGGGTATGGGTTAATGGCTTCAGGATGAAACTGTTCCACCTCAGATCATTAGCCATTAGTTAGATTCTCATAATGAGCGCACACACTCTAGATCCCTTACATGCACAGTTCATGCTCCTATGACAATCTAATGACGCTGCTGATCTGACAGGAGGTGGAGCTCAAGTGGTAATGGTCACTCACCCTGCAGCTCACCTCCTGCTCTGCGGCCTGGTTCCTAACAGTCCATGGACCAGTATGGACCCATGGCCCAGGTGTTGGGGACCCCTGCATTATGAAACCATGAGACCAGAGGCAGAAATGCCGATGTGTCTTAGACAAGTGGGATGGTGTCTGACCTACAGAGATGGCAGTAAGGATGGAGAACAGTCGATGAATTCAAGAGGTATTTAAGAAAAAGAGTCAACAGCACTTGGTCATTGATTAGACATCAGGTTGGAGAGAGAGGAAGCTAGGAAAACTCTGGCCCTCTGGACCTTTAGGAGATGGGACACTTGGCCCGTAAGTAGCTTTCTCATGGTGGACACTATAAACAAGAGCAGAGGTAAAGCACTCTCCTATGATGCTTTATAGGCAGGGCACAGGCCTGCAGGAGTAGAAGACAGGTGGCTTCTGATGACTATATCCAACAGACTGATTTGTCAGTGACGTATGTGAGACCCTTGGGCCCTCCAAGTAACATCAGGGCTAGGAGAATGCCTCTCCACAGCCTAGCACTTTTGCACTGAAAGATGAAGGCAAAATCAGGAAAACTTGATTATGATGTTATTATGACTATTTGCAACCAAAGGCTGGTGAGGCCTGGGGAAAATTAGGTAAACTGTTGAATTTCAGAATTATACCAAAATGCAATTCTATTATTCATCAACTGCCATTGCATCCTATTTGAATTACGTATAGGAAAAGCTCATTAAAACAGCTCTTGCCACACAGCCCATTATGGAAGAAGATGATTGATTCTAAGATATCAAATGCACATGCACTGAATGGCTCTGGATGACTGAAAGGACCTTCTGATTTTTTAAGAGATATATTTTATATAGACAAAAACCTAAGAAACATTGTGGTTTTCAGCGATATTCTAAATACCAAAACCAAGCAAATGGTTTTTGTTCTAAATGAACAAAAGTGATATTCTAAATAAGCAGCACACAGTTCACAACCTGAAGCCGCAGTACTTACATTCTTCTTAATTTTATTCTTGATTGTTTCTATTACTCCAGCCTCTTCACTTTCACATAGTTTTTCTGTAGTTTTTAAGTCATCACATGCCAACTGCATTTTTTCTTCCTCAAATGTCATCATGGCATTCTAGAAAGAGAGAGAGACAGAGAGAGAGAGAGAGAGAGAGAGAGAGAGAGAGGAGAAAGAAAGAGAGAGAGAAGAAAAAAGAGAGAGGAGAAAGAAAGAGAGAGAAATAAATGTAGGCAAATTTGTTACAACAAAACTCCAAATTAAAAAAAAATTATTTATTGTAATCAAAAGAATGTAAATGTAACAGCACAATCTATTCATTTAAACAAATTATAATTTCAACATGAAATAAGACTATACCTCTATCACATCATCATTAAAAAATATAGTAATAAATGTCCTTGCAATTACTTTTCTACAAGTTTTATTGTTGCTGTTATTAAACACAACAACAAAAATTCTCTATAATTTCTGATTGGTCTGCTCAATTCAGTTTTTACAATGGTGTCTCATTCAAAACTTCATTCTACCCACATATGGATGATCCCTGGTTCTGCCAAAGTACTGCACAGAAAATGCTAATGAAACAACAGCTTGTAGGTACTCTTGGAAAAATTCAGTCTTTCCAGGGACTGCAATTCCAGTGGGTTCACTTAAAAGCAATTCATTTTGTTATCTATGGTCCAAAATTTCATGACAGCTTGTTTCTAGGCACCTGATCCTGGTGGACTTTTTCTGGTCACATTTAACCAGGAAGGGGAAATCTACCAAATTGCTGAACACCTGTGACTTCTACCCAGCAGAGCTAAGTTTTCTGAGATGAATGGGCTTACAGGGGAAGAAAGAGACTTGCTACAGGATATCTGGTTCTTGGAAGGACCTAATGAACCTATGTCTCTAGCTCCCCATTTCCTATCAAGTTCCACCACCTCCATCTTGGCATTTCACATTTCAGGCTTCCTCAGTATGGCTCTAACCTACTTCTCCGTTCTAGCCAAACCACACCACCATCACCTTGGCCCAAACCTCCCTGCCCTCTTCTTCCCAACCCTCCTCTCAAGCTGCTGAAATCTCAACCCGGCTATGTGGCCTTGCTTCTCACCTCCTCCTCCACCACCAGACTCAGCCAAGACCCTTTAGTTGTATCTTGTTTACAGCTCTTGTAATCATCTGAGTACTAAAGTTACGACCCTGACCCTGTACCATTCTCCTTGAGGTTGGGAATAATGTATTCTTTCAAACAATAGCCCTTAACATTTTTGTTGCATTAACTGGCAATAAGGGGAAATAAATACCTTGAATTAAAATGTCTCACTGGAAGCTGGCCTGGTACCTGTGGTTGAGCACTGCCAGGCTGTGTGTGACATGCCCATTCGCTGATTCTAAGTCTTAGATCTAAATGCTTTCTCTTTTTCAGTCTCTGTCGTGTCTTTTTTTTTTTTTTCTTGTTGTTACACAATTCTTCAACAGTCTTTTAAAAAATTAGTGTTTGAAAGTAGTTTGTGTGATGCTTAACTGTTTCTGAAAAATCAAAGCATCCTATTTTCCACATTGCCCAATGTACTTTAAAACCTAACTGCAACGTACTTCCTCTACTCCCAAATACTCATATTTGGTAAGGTAATACTAACTAACAAACGTTAGCTCCACTCACTTAACTTGTCCTCTAGTCTGCATTTACTCAATAATTTTAGAGCAAACCTTTATTATTCAAACCCAGACCTTTTTTTCTCCCTCGAATGCAGTTTTAATCACTGAAGGTCTTTCCATTACAGTTTTATTCTAAAAAGGATTTTGGTTAAAATATAATACTCTATAAATAAGATATAAGCATTTATTTTTAAAATTAAGGAAGACAGATTATTTCATAGGCATTGGGTAATAGGCAAAAACTTTATTTCAGCTTTAAACTCTAAAAGATTTTCTATAATAGTGTATCTATACAACTGGTAGCCACTGACAGACATTACTTTACATAATTGTTTCCTTCATGCCACTAGGTCTTAAGATACCAACTTACCAAAAAACTGACAAAACTGGCTCCAAAACTCATGAGTGGGCTATGATTTCTGTTAAAAAAATAAAATAAAAATACAATTATTTTCATTGTAAAATTTTATTTTAAAAGCATTTGACAAATCATGATTACCATGTAATCCTACTAATTGGATAAAAGAAGTTAAGGTCATCAAGCAGATTAAATCTCACAAAGAAAGACGTTAAAGAGGCAAGGTGGTTTACAACTCTATCTGCCCGAACAGAATTTGCCTCTGATTCTTCAAAGCAAGGCAAACAAAAATTCAAATTATAACAGATACTGCCTTAGTAAACTTTTTCATTGTGGTTATTAAAGAGTTGACACAGTAAATATAAAGATGTTAGAAACAGGCCGGGTGCAGTAGCTCACGTAATCCCAACACTTTGGAAGACTGAGGCAGGCAGATTACCTGAGGTCAGGAGTTGGAGACCAGTCTGGTCAACAGGGCAAAGCCCCATCTCTACTTAAAATATGAAAGTTAGCCAGGTGTGGTAACGGGTGTCTGTAATCCCAGCTACTCGAGAGGCGAAGGCAGGGAGAACTGCGTGAACCTGTGAGGCAGAGGTTGCAGTGAGCTAAGATTGTACCACTACCCTCCAGCTTGGGCGACAGAGTGAGCCTCTGTCTCAAAAAAGAAAAAAAAGGTAGAAAGAATCTGACCCCTATAAAAACATGGCCAAGAAAGATGGTTATTTTTCTGTTTTAAAATAATCTTCTGCCATTACCAGCTTGATCATTTTTAAAACGCAAAACTTGTTACATTTGTTAATGATTCTCAAATGAGAATCAGTATAGTTTCTAGAGTAGATCAAAGCGTTTCATCACTGAGTCAGACTTCACAAACTCATTCACCAATCCAGGAACCTTAGGAATGCCTCCCTAAGAGTCAGCCATTCCTTCCTTGTAATCATCTGATTTTGTTGTAAGCCAAAAATGAAACTGAATCAATACCAATATAGTTTAAAGAATATAAGAATATAAATGTTCTGCTTCAAAATCAAAAATAGTGCAAAATAGTACAAAATCCAGATCTCTATAAACTGCACTAAAAGGAAAAGCAAATTGTAATTACCTTCTTAAATGAAAATCATTTTACTGATTTTTTTATTATGCAAATAATATATGGTCACCATAAAAAGGCATGAAACAATTATTCAACCTCCTACTATAAATACAGAAGATATGCAAAGTGAGAGAATGTGTGTGTCCACGGGAAAGAGAAGATGCACACTTACTTTGGCTATGTGTGTGTACACACACATATGCCTAATTGACATCCTGCACATATATTTTTGCAGAAAAGGCCAAATACATTCTTGCGATAAAATGCCAGAGGTAGCACTACTGAGATAAAGCGTACACATATTCATTTTTCTCTTGGTGCACTCTGTGTCAGAGAAACAGAATGTGTGTGAGACCCAGGACTTGATTTAACATTAACATTAACCTTCTGCTACCATTTTTTCATCTACTTAGTACCTACCTAAATTCTACAGTTAATAATAGTCTGCTTAACCCACTTAATAGGTTACTTAAACCTACATTCAAAAAAAAAAGGAAGGTCAATTCACTTGTGAGGAATTCCTAACCATCACTCACACCCGTGAACCTAGCTCAAACGGCACACTTTTATAGTGTCTGTCATCCCCACAATCTGCCTCAGAATATGTTAGTTTTTCTCATTCCATAGCACTACATGGGCGTAACAGCACAGGCTCCTACCCTATCCTACTGCATATATAATATCCACCTGACATACAGCAGGCGTTTCGCAAATCCAAGTCAGTGAAGAAAGGGGTGACACAGAACTAACTCTGCCTTTCAGGAACCACACACGTCTCAATCAAGTGCTGAGTGCTTTTCCCTCCTTTTCCCTTTCCTTGCTTACGTATTGGCCACTTTGCCACTTGCAAAACAAAGGAAACTGAAACCAGGGCCTACTATTGCCACGTCTGCTTCTAAAATTAGGTTACTGAGAGCTGTGGCAATTAATTATTCATGGTACCTAACCGAGCCCTTATGACTTCATATACCATCTTATCACTTAAGTAGGGGGGAAAATCATAGAAACCAGCCCATTGAAAGCATTTTCCCTCCTTAAAGAACTGTCTGCATCCCACACAGCACCCAGGTGCATCAGGCACATGATAATGTACTGCAGGACAGGTGGTTGTCCTCTCAGGCTGCCCATCACTCCCTGGTAGAACAGCTCGATCTAACACATTTCACTTGGTACTTGGTTGGTTGGTTGTTTTTTTCAGACAGAGTCTCCCTCTGTCACTCAGGCTGGAGTGCAATGGCGCAGTCTCAGCTCACCGTAACCTCCGCCTCCCCAGTTCAAGCAATTCTCCTGCCTCAGTCTCCCGAGTAGCTGGGATTACAGGCATGTGCCACCACGCCTGGATAATTTTTGTATTTCTAATAGAGACGGGGTTTCACTATGTTGGCCAGGCTGGTCTTGAATTCCTGGCCTCAAGTGATCCGCTCTCCTCAGCCTCCCAAAGTGCTGGGATTACAGGCGTGAGCCACTGCACCCAGCCCACTTGTATTTTTTTTTTTTAACAAGTGACCCTAAGTTAACTTACCACATCCTAATCAATTATCAGTTGTGGACCACACATGTGTCTCTGAACAAAATGCATTCATTTTGGAGATCTGGAAATGTTCCCAAAGAGTATGAAGGTCCTTAGTTCAAAACCAGTGCTGTGGAAGGGGAGGAAGTATTTGGAACCAACAGACAAACACCAAACAAGAGGGGAGTGGGAGCGCCATGTGAAGGCTGCGTATAAAGGTAAGCACTCGAACCCAAATACAAACCTTTCTAAATACCAGAAGATATACAAAAAACAGGGCAAGTGAAATAAGCAATAGTGAAAAACCCACTTTTTTAAAAGAAGACTAAACACATATACCTATTTGCTGATATTGAAAAAAACAATGGTAGGGTAATCTATAGCATTTTTTTCAAAATTGATACCTATAAGTGAGGGAGGGGAACAGGGAAGAAGAAACAAGGATGGAAATGAAGCTCCTTTTATCCGTCTTGTTTTGTAGATTTTGGTTTGAAATCATGCAAAAATTATTCACAATACTAAATCAAATGTTAATAATGCAATCCCTGAAGTCAAAAGAAAGTGAATGAAGTGTCCCTAAAAGCAAATCCGGTTGATAACATAACACCAGAGCAGCACTATTCCAAGAGACTTTACAACATAATAATCTGACAGCATATCCATATTGTGAAATACCCTTTAAAACTGACCCCAAAAGGTGGCCAAAAGAAAAATCTTAATCTGTTTTCAGTAATCATATTCTTACTGGACAAGTGGGTGCTATGATTCTAAGGCTGCTGGGTCGTATGGGTGGTAGCAGGTGAGAAAGCAATCAGTATGTCAGTGTTTGTTGGGACCCAGGACTTTGTGCATAGGAAAAAGGATGAAATAAACTTCTAAATCTTATAGTCCAGAATACAAACTGGAAGAATAAAAGCAAACTCATTGAATTTTTTATCTTTAAAAGAATACAGCTGGGCACAGTGGCTCACGCCTATGATCTTAGCGCTTTTGGAGGCTGAGGTGAGAGGATCACCTGAGGCCAGGAGTTCGAGACTAGCCTGGCTAACATGGTGAAACTTGTCTCTACTTAAAATAGAAAAATCAGCCAGGAGTGGCAGTGTGTACCTGTAATCACAGCTACCCGGAAGGCTGAGGCAGGAGAATTGCTGGAACCCGGGAGGTGGAGGCTGCAGTGAGCCAAGACTGCGCCACTGCACTCCAACCCAAGTAACAGAGCAAGTCTCCATCTCAAAACAACAAACAAACAAACAAAAACTCTTTCCCAAAAAAAAACGATTTCCTAGCTCTGTCCACTGAAAAAGGCTGGGAGCAATGATCACCTAGTGGCACTACACAGCCTGCATCCTTTCCAGGAAAGGAAAAGAGACTATGACTTCTTGTAGAAATGGCTGATTCCAGGTTAGGGGCAAGAAATATTCCAGAAGAGCTTGAAATATCATGTCATAGCAGAATGTAAGGAAGTTTAAAAAACATATTAGGGCCTTGAAGGGTTTCCTACTAGCCAAAGACAGAACAACCGATCATCCCTAAGGGTAGAAATATCAATGAACTGAAACATCAAGTAAGTTTAAATTCATTATAAACCGCGAGTTCATAATGATACTTTCAGTTTTGTTTGTTTGTTGTTTTTTGAGACGGAGTCTCCCTCTGTCACCCAGGCTGGTGGTGCAATCTCGGCTCATTGCAACCTCCATCTCCCAGGTTCAAGTGATTCTCTTGCCTCACCCTCCTGAGTAGCTGGATTACAGGCAGATATCACCACGCCCAGCTAATTTTTGTATTTTTAGTAGTGATGGGGTTTCACCATGTTGGCCAGGCTGGTCTCAAACTCCTGACCTTGCGATCCGCCTGCTTTGGCCTCCCAAAGTGCTGGGATTACAGGCATGAGCCATTGCACCCAGCTGATACTTTTAATTAAAAAAAAGAAAAAAAATCTCACTGGCTGCCTGTGGAAGATCCTAAGGAACCAATTCATTATTTTGAAAACTGATTAAAAAAAAAAAGGGGGAAAGAATAAGCACTTGCCCTGCTTTTTCTCTATGAACTCAGACTAACCAATCAGTTGGGGTGGTAGAAGAAGGAAGAGTTTTCCCTTACAAGAGTATCCTGGGCTAGCAAATAATAGCATTGGAGTATCATCATTCTGCAGCTCCTAATAAATTAACAGATAGAGGCAACAATCATAAAGATGGGGACAGAACATATTCACCACCACCATGGCAGAGAATCAGCCAAATTCAAGCTGTGAGAAATTCTACAGGACACAAATCCTAGTTTCTTAAACAGCGATAAAAAATCATAAGGGGAAAAAGAGATGAAAGAGGAACCTCTAAAATAAAAGATAAAAAAACAACGGAAACACATAAAGACAATATAAGAGGCATATAAAACAATAAATACTTACACATACACACCTATGCATAAACACATACATACACACACACTAGCAATAATTAGAAAATGAAATTTGAAGCTACCATTCACAATACCATCAAAATAGTAATTAAGAATAAATCTAACAAAAATGTGTAATATCCCAACACTGAAAATGAAAAAAAATTACTAAGAGAAATTAAAGACATAAATTAGGGTTTCCCAACATTCTTAACATTTCAGGCTGTATTACTCTTTGTTGTGGGGCTGTCCTGTCTGTGTAGGATGTCAAACAGCCTTCCTGTATGCCCACAAGACACCAATATCATATGTCGAATTGAGAACCCAGAAGTAAGACTGTACACCTACAACTATCTGATCTTCAACAAACCTGACAAAAACAAGCAATGGAGAAAGTAACCCCTATTCCATAAATGATGCTGGGATAACTCACTAGCCATAATAAGATAATTAAAACTGGACCCCTTCCTTACACCATATACAAAAATTAACTCAAGATAGAATGAAAACTTAGATGTAAAACCCAAAACTATAAAAACCCTGGAAGACAACCTAGACATTATCATTTGGGACACAGGAATGGACAAAAATTTCATGATGAAGATGCCAAAAGCAATTGCAACAAAAGCAAAAACTGAAAATGGGATCTACTTAAATTAAAGAGCTTCTGCACAATGAAAAGAAACTGTCAACAGAATAAACAGACAACCTACAGAATGGGAGAAAATCTGTGCATCTGACAAAGTTCTAACATCCAGCATCTATAAGGAACTTGAATGTACAAAAACAAAAACAATCCCATTAAAAAGTGGGCAAAGGACATGAACAGACACTTTTCTAAAGAAGACATACATGTGGCTAACACTCATATGAAAAAAAAATCTCAGTATCACTGATCACTAGAGAAATGCAAATCAAAACCACAATGAGATACCATCTCACACCAATCAGAATGGTTATTAAAAAAGTGAAAAAACAACATATATTGGCAAGGTCGTAGAGAAAAAGAACACTTTTACACTGTTGGTGGGAGTATAAATTAGTTCAACCATTGTGGAAGGCGGTGTGGCAGTTCCTCAAAGACCTAGAGGCAGAAATACCATTTGATATGGATTGGCTGTGTCCTCACCCAAATTTCATCTTGAATTGTAGCTCCCATAATTCCCAAGTGTTGTGGGAGGGACCTGGTGGGCAATAATTAAATCATGGTGGCAGGTTTCCCCCATATTGTTCTCCTGGTAGTGAATAAGCCTCAGATTGTTTTATAAGGGGTTTCCCCTTTCACTTGGTGCTCATTCTCTCTTTGCCTGCTGCCATGCAGGATGTGACTTTGCTCCTCCTTTGCCTTCTGCCGTGATTGTGAGGCCTCCCCAGCCATGTGGAACTGTGAGTTAATTAAACCTATTTCCTTGAGAAATTACCCAGTCTCAGTCTCAGGTATCTCCTTATCAGCAGCATGAAAACAAACTAATGTACCATTCAACCTGGGAATCCCATTACTGGATATGTACCTAAAGAACTATGAATCATTCTATTATAAAGATACATGCACGTGTATGTTCACTGCAAACACTATTCACAATAGCAAAGACATGGAATCAGCCAAAATGCCCATCAATGATAGATTGGATACAGAAAATGTGGTACATATACACCACGGAATACTATGCAGCCATAAAAAGGAACCAGATCATGTCCTTTGCAGGGACATGGATGGAGCTGAAGGCCATTATCCTTAGCAAACTAATGCAGGAACAGAAAACCGAACACCGAATGTTCTGACTTATACGTGGGAGCTAAGTGATCAGAACATACGGATACATAGACAGCAACAACAGACACGGAGGCCTAATTGAGGATGGAGGGTGCGAAGAGGGAGAGGATTGGAAAAAATAAAAAATTAGTACTAGGCTTAATACCTGGGTGATGAAATAATTCTACAACAAATCCCCAAGACACACATTTATCTATGCAGCAGACCTGCACATGTACCTCTGAACTTAAAAGTTTTTTTAAAAATTGAATAAACAGATTTATATGGAAAAATGAATTATTTAGAATAGCCAAATCAAATGTGAAGAACAACAACAAAGCTAGATGCTTACTTTGCCAGACATCAAGACAATTAAAATTAAGAATTTCCATTCAGTCATAAGAGACTGGAAAAAGCAAATCACAGACTGAAAGAAGTTATTAGCAATACACATATCCAACTAAGAGCTCATCTTCAGTATACATTAAAAACTCCCATGAATCAGTTTTTAAAAATGACTGAAAACTTACTAAAAAGATGGTCAAAATCTTAAATAGGGACTTCACAGATGAGGGTAGCCAAAAGCCAATAAGCATATTAAAAAGTGCTGAAAATCATTATTTATCTGGGAAATACAAATTAAAACCAAAACAAGACACCACTATGCTCATCTGGTTGTCAGAAAGGACTGACAATATTAAGCATTAGTGAGATGTGGAGCAACTAGTATTCTCCTATATCACTTATCAGTGTCTACTAAATCTAAAAATGCCTACCCTAGTAATTTTTAAAATTAATTATGAACTTGATAATTGTATTATTTATTCCAATGAATTTTTTTTTCTTTGAGACAGAGTCTCACTTTATCACCCAGGCTACAGCCTCTGCCTCCCGAGTTCAAGTGATTCTTGTGTCTCAGCCTCCCAAGTACTGGCTCTTCAGGTTTGTGCCACCACAGCCGGCTAATTTTTGTATTTTTAGTAAAGATGGGGTTTCACCATGTCGACCACGCTGGTCTTCAACTCCAGACTTCAAGTGATCCACCCACCTCTGCCTCCCAAAGTGCTGGGATTACAGGTGTGATTTGCTGCATCCAGTCTCTAATGAATTTAACAGTGGCTTAATTTTATGCCCCTATAGTTGTCATTAATTTTTTTTAATTTTAGGCTCAGTGGTACATGTAAAAATTGGCTATATAGGTAACTTGTGTGTCACAGGTGTTTGGTGTACAAATGATTTCATCACCCAGGTAATAAGTACAGTACACTATAGGTAGTTTTTCAGTCCTCATCCTCTTCCTACCCTCCACCCTCAAGTAGGGCCCTGCTGTCTGCTGGTCTCTTCTTTGTGTTCAAGTGTACTCAACGTTTAGCTCCCACTTATAAGTGAGGACACGCAGTATTTGGTTTTCTGTTCCTGCATTGGTTTGCTTAGGCTAATGGCCTCCAGTTCCATCCAGGTTCCTGCAAAGGACATGATCTCATTCTTTTTTATAGCTGCATGGTATCCACAGTATATCTACCACATTTTCTTTATCCAGTCTATGACTGATGGATATATAGGTTGATTCTATGTCTTTGCTGTTGTGAATAGTGCTGCAGTGAACATACTCATGCATGTGTCTTTATGGTAGAACAATTTATATTTGTTAGGGTACATACCCAATCACGGGATGACTAGGTAAACCAGTAATTTTCACAACAGAAATGAATGATTATCCTCCCCCCAAAGACACATACACCATGTTAATAGCAGTGTTATACATACTAGCCTCAAAGTGGAAATAATTCAAGCGTCCATCAACAGTAGAACAGATCTAGCACTGCAACATATTCACTCAAAGCAGTAACATGAATTAATCTCACAACGATAATGTCGAGTCAAAGAAGCTAGACCAAAGCGTATATCCTAGATGAGTTCATATATCTAAAGTCCAAAGCCACTATTCTGGCTTTTAATGATGACAGAATTCTGAACAGTGGTTACCTCTGGGGAAGTATCAATTTGAGAAGGAGCCCAAAGGAGGGCACTGGAGTGTTGAAAACGTCTTACAACTTTACCTGGATAGTAGCTACACTGATGTTTACATTGGAAAAATTCTTTATGTAATTTTTCCTTATGAAAAAGAGAACAATATTAAAAAGAGAAAAACAATCAGATAAGTGATCACTGATGACTATTCGATTATATTAATGAATTAGTATTTTTTTTTGGTGTACAATGGTACTGTGGCTATATTTTAAAGGATTTTCTATTTTTTAGAGGGATATATGAAAGTCATTACAGACAAAATGATGTGTTGACTGGGATTTGTTTCAAAATCATTTGGGGCAAAGAGATTAAAAGGGAACAGAAGATAGATAAAACAAAACTGGCCATGACTTGATAATGATTGAAACTGAGTGACAAGAACATCAGAATTCATTAAATTATTCTATGTACTTTTGAGATTTTTCCAAAATAAAAAGGTAAAAAACAAGGCCAGGCATGATGGCTCACACCTATAATCCCAGCACTTTGGGAGGCTGAGGCAGGAGGATTGCTTGAGAGTAGGAGTTCCAAACCAGCCTGGGCAACATAGTGAGACTCTGTCTCTAAAAAATTTTTAAAACATACTTATGTTCTACAAAAGATAAGGTGACTTTTGGAATCCTTTCATGAGAGGGCCTCTTATGTTCACTGTATCTGCTTTTAAAAAATGAACCATCAGTAATAAAACGGCTCTAAAATTTTCTCTCTGTATGAATCATCCAAAGGCAGAAAGCCTGTTGTGAATGAAAGGAAGCAACTGATCCTCTATTCTGATATTTGCCAACATTGCCTTGGAAATTTTTTAAAGTTTCTCCAGGATATTAAAAACTCGACTGGTGAAGACTTTATTTCCTGAAACATAGTGGAAGAGAATCTATATATCTGATTCTCAGAGGAACATTTCTCACTTAGGTAAGTGGGCATCATCACCATAAAACAGTCCCTAACTGAATATGTTTCTTTAAATGCAATTTTAGTGCCCAAAGCGGTGAATACCTGGAATTTTTTAAGTCTTTCATTTTTCTGAAAATGTCCTAAATTTATTTAATGTTTAGTTCTTAGAAAAATTTTCCAAAATGACTTTTCTACCCTTCAAATGTGTGGGGGTTTGGATTCTTGGGGATTACAAAGGAAGCACAGGGCCACCTGAATCTAGTCAGCCCACAGCTGTCATCCACATCTTTCACTGCAGCCCTGAGACCTGAGATCTGAGGGTTGAAGAAAAAACTGCATGCACTCACCCCTGCTACTCTTAATGGAAGCTCTTCTTTTCTGTGACCCATGCTGTTGAAAAATCACAGTCCCAGGGGACCACTGGAGTTAACTTTGTGCAATTAGCAAAAAGGGCAACGTTGAATGCTTCTCTGATGCCTTAGACCTTGCCTTCAGAAACACAATTTTTGCCAAAAGGACAAGCGATATCCTCTGCTCTGCTTGGTATCATCAAAAACGGACTTTAAGATAACAAAACTGGTTTGGTATTTCATCTTTTCTTCTGAAAGAAGAGTGAAAGAATGCCAAGAAAAGAAAACTACATGCATGAAGCTACTTGTTGCAACAGTAACCAGAATAGAGAAAAACTTGGTTTTAACAGATCATTGGGAAAAAGCTTCATGACATTGCATTTGACAATGATTTCTTGGGTATGACACCAAAGCACAGGTAATAAAAGTATATAACTTGAACTATGCTAAAATTTAAAACTTCCGTGCCTCACAGAACATAAGCAGCAGGGTGAAAAGTCAACCAACCCATGGAACTGAAGAAAATATTTGCAAATCATACATCTGATGAGGGGTTAATATTCAGAATATATAAAGAGCTTCTACAACTCAGCAACAGCAAAAAACAAACAACCTAATTAAAAACTTGGCAAAGAACCTGAATAGACATTTCTCCAAAGAAGATATACCAATGGCTATATAAGCACATGAACAGAAACTCAACATCACTAATCACTAGGGAAATGCAAATCAAAGCCACAATGAGACACCACCTCATATGCCCACTAGGATAGCCACTACTGAAAATATAACAAAGTAAGTTTCAGAAAGGATGTGGACTGGAACCCTTGCATACCGTTGGTGGGAATGTAAGCTGGTGTAGCCACTAAGGAAAACTATAGGCAGTTTCCCCCAAAATTAGAAATAGAATTACCACATGATCTAGCAATTCCACCTCTAGGCATATTACACAAAAAATTGAAAGCAGAGACTCAAACAGATATTTGTACACCCATGTTCATAGCGGCATTATTCATAACAGCCAAAAGGTGAAAGCAACTGTAGTGCCCACAAACAGATGAATGGATAAACAAGATGTAGTATACATACAATGGACTATTATTCAGCCTTAAAAAAAGAATATTCTGATACATGTGACAAAAATGGATGAACCTTGTAGACATTATTCTAAGTGAAATAAGCCAGCCCAAAAAGATTAATACTGTAAGGAAACAATAGAGGCCTTGTGCATAGAGCGATCACCTGCATCCTCCCCACCCCTCCCGCAATGCTCCACACCAGGACTCCCCCAGCTTGCTTGCCCACCATGGCCAAGGAGGCAGCCTTCAATGATGGAAGAATGAGTGATCAATGAGGAGTACAAAATATGGAAAAAGAACCTCCTTTTCTTTGTGATGTGGTGATGACCCATGCTCTGGAGTGGCCTAGCCTAACTGCCCAGTGGCTTCCAGATGTAACCAGACCAGAAGGGAAAAGATTTCAGCATTCATTGACTTGTCCAGGGGACACACACATCAGATGAACAAAACCATCTTGTTATAGTCAGTGTGCAACTCCCTAATGATGATGCTCAGTTTGATGTGTCACACTACAACAGTGAGAAAGGAGAATTCAGAGGTTTTGGTTCAGTTAGTGGAAAACATGAAATAGAAATCAAGATCAACCATGAAGGACAAGTAAACAGGGCCTTTTAAATGCCCCAGAACCCTTCTATCATCGCAACAAAGACTCCTTCCAGTGATGTTCTTGTCTTTGACTATACAAAACACCCTTCTAAACCAGATCCTTCTAGAGAATGTAATCCAGACTTGCTTCTCCATGGACATCAGAAGGAAGGCTATGGGCTTTCTTAGAACCCAAATCTCAGTGGGCACTTAGTTGGTGCTTCAGATGACCACACCACCTGCCTGTGAGACATCAGTGCTGTTCCAAAGGAGGGAAAAGTGGTGGAGGCGAAGACCGTCTTTATAGGGCATACAGCAATAGATGTTTCCTGGCATCTACTCCATGAGTCTCTGTTTGGATCAGCTGCTGATGATCAGAAACTTATGATTTGGGATACTCATTCAAACAATACTTCCAACCACTCAGTTGATGTTCACCTGCTGAAGTGAACTGCCTCTCTTTCAATCCTTATAGTGAGTTCATTCTTGCCACAGGATCAGCTGACAAGACTTTGCCTTGTGGGATCTGAGAAATCTGAAACTTAAGTTGCATTCCTTTGAATCACATAAGGATGTATTCCAGATTCAGTGGTCACTTCACAATGAGACTGTTTTGGCTTCCAGTGGTACTGATTACAGACTGAATGTCTGGGATTTAAGTAAAATTGGAGAGGAACAATCCCCAGAAGATGCAGAAGACGGGCCAGAAGAGTTGTTGTTTATTCATGGTGGTCACACTGCCAAGATATCTGATTTCTCCTGGAATCCCAGTGACCCTTGGGTGATTTGTTCTGAATCAGAAGACAATATCATGCGAGTGTGGCAAATGGCAGAGAACATTTATAATGATGAAGATCCTGAAGGATGCGTCGATCTGGAAGGACAAGGGTCCTAGATACATATGTCTTTACTTCCTGTGATTTTAGACTCCCCTTTTTTCTTCTCAACTCTGAGAGTGATTTAACACTGGCTTTGAGACACAGACTTTGTTCAGCTATCCCTCTACATAATAGGTACCACCAGTAATGCTATTAACCCAAACAGTGGGTGTTTTCTAAATGGGGGCTTGATTCAGCAAAGCCACAGACTTACATTCAAATTTTCTTCAGGAATTTTCTAGTAACAAACCCAGGTCTAAAGCAGCTACAGAAAGAGGAATATTATGTGATTATTTTTCTTATTATGCTGTATTGCCAAGTTTTTCAGACTCATTAAGTAAAGGATAGAGTGAGTGAGGAATAGAGCCAAATGAGGTATATGTCGCTGAGCCATGAAATATAAATACTGAAAGATGTCACTTTTATTCAGGAAATAGGGGACATTCAAGCCATATGGAGTCCTACTCAAAAATCTTGATACCTGACTTTCCAGGATGCACATTTTCATAAGTAGACCAGTTTTCTTTTGGTTTCTTCGGTTAACTCAAAACTACACATTCCTCTTTCCCCATATATTTTTGCTCATTAGTGTATTTCTTGAGCTGTTTTCATGTTGTTTCTTTCCTGTGAAATGACATTTTCCATTTTTTTTTTAAATTGGGACCACCAAGTTGCAAAGATGTACGTTTTTAACTGACAGTTATATCACAGGTACACTATGTCAAGTTAAGAAAAGTGAATCAATAACTTGTATTTGTTTTAAAAACTAGGAGGGGCACGGTGGCTCACACCTGCAATCCCAGAACTTTGGGAGGCCGAGGCAGGTGGATCACAAGGTCAGGAGATTCAGACTGTCCTGGCCAACATGGTGAAACGCTGTCACTACTAAAAATACAAAAATTAGCCAGGTGTGGTGATGCAATCCTGTAATCTCAGCTACTCGGGAGGCTGAGGCAGGAGAATCATTTGAACCAGGGAGTTGGAGATTGTAAGCCAAGATCGTGTACTACACTACAGCCGGGCGACAGAGGGAGACTCTGTCTCCAAAAAAAAAAAAAAAAAAAAAAAAAAAAAATTAAATTAGTCCTTGATAAAAAAATTGCTTTTTTTTTTTTTTTTTTTTAAAGGAGTTAGTCCTTGACCACTAGTTTAATGCCATCTACATTTTGGGTGACCTGTTTCACCAGAAGGCCTGTCACTCTCTATGACTGTGTAAGTGCTTAAAGTGGAATAAATTGCTTTTCTACATTAAATAAAAAAGATTAATGCTGTATAATTCCACTTCTATGAAGTAACTATCATAGTCAACTTCATAGAGACAGAAAGCACAATAATGGTTGTCAGGGGCTGGGGGTGGGGAAAGGAATGGGGAGCTGTTGTTTCATGGGTACAGAGTTTGAGTTTTGCAAGATGAAAGAGTTCTCCAGATTGGTTGCAAAGCAATGCATATGTACTTAACACGACTGAACTGTACACTTGCAAAATGGATAAGATGACATATTTTGTTATGTATATTTTACCACAATTTTAAAAATTAATTGAAAAAACTTTCTACAATAGAATAAATGACTCACAAATAACCAGATGGAATATTATCATGACCTAAAAAGGTTTTTGATAGAACTTAATGTGAAAACAAAAGTTCTGCGTACACTTTTTCAACACATACAGACAATAAAAAAAATGAATAAATTTGTTGTGAGGGGCAAGAAGATCAGGGGGGTCTTCCCCAGTGCAAAGTGAATGTATGGCAGGGAGGTTTAACAGTTACGACTGAAACTGCTCTAATCATCATCTCTGTTTTCAGATTGTCACCACAGACATTCTTCCTACATTTCCACTCCCTTTAGAGAGAAAAATGCATAACTTAAGTCGGTTTGCTTGTTCCACATCCCTGTGATTCGGTTGTTATTTTGATACAGTTTTCTCAACAGAATATAGCATCTAGCCAACCAAACAGAATAATGGGGTGACTCAATACAAGACAGCCAAATCTGGCTTATGTGGGAATGAGTGATTCACTGAGTGGCAAGCTGAGGCCTCGCTGTACTGTGGCCCAGCGCATCCTTAGCACAAGGCTGGCAATGAATTGAACCCACAAGAAGTAGAGAACAGACCTCACTTACATGAGGTTACTCCCCAAGACAGCCTCTGATTTTTTTTCCAAAAACAAATGCAAATGATTTGAAGATCACTTTCTATATTACCCATATAAGTAGTACAAATAAGATTTTTAATGCATCCCTTTCAAAATTTAACAAAATGGAACTTTAACACTTTTTGTTTTTTTTGCTTAGTCTCTTATTTAAAAAGTTTTTTTTTCCTTTTTAATTGTGAAATCTCTCTACTTAGCTAACTCCTCCCTACTCTGCCAAGAAAAATAATAAAAGGTTTTATAATAAGGAATCTGATAATCTGATGAGGGCTGAGCCAAAAACTAAAAATATGTGCTTTGAACACATAAAAGTCAGCAGTAAATAAAGCCTTGAAATGTCTCAATTTCACGGAACACTGACGGTCTGAATGTAGCCCCCACGTAGCTTATACTTGTTCCTGGGCTATGGGCTCATTTTTACTGTTCTATATGTCAAGTTCTCTAACTTGGGTATACTGTGGCAACAACCAATAGATTAGTTTAGTACTTCTGCAATGAACTATGTTTTCCAGACTTGTTGAACTTACTTTGTAACACTGTTCAGACACAGGAAACTATTTTAAGAGCAAGTTGGAGGCCTCAATCTTAATTCAAAGATGTTGCAGCAATAATAGAGAAAAGAATGGCTGTTCAGCCAGTGCCCAAGAACATAAAAGCTTTTATATCACTCACCAACTAAAGGGAAAGACTTGTCTCTACTTATATTACATCAGGAAGGAAGAACATGATGTTTTTAGCACCTTGTTCACGCGGCATTCGTTCAACAGTTTATTAAACAGAGCATCTTCCATATGCAGAAAAGGTAAAGGTGTCTTGGAAGTGGTAAATGGAAAACTCGACATCGAAGGTCAAAGAAAAAAAGTAATCTATTCCCTCAGATGGTGGCCAAGGAAAATAAAACGGTAAATGATTTATTGGAAGGGTTTTTCTTGACATGATTTATATTGTTATTAAGAATATTTTTCAAAAGGAAACCATCTGATTTATTCTGAAAGCATCTTACTTTAAAAGTTCTCTCAATGCTTCCTTTACGTATTACAGACAGCATCCTTAGAGGTCTTCTATGAGATTGGACAGCATGTGTGGAATGTCCCTTTTTGAATCCTGCTACGTGTCAGATAAAATTCATTACCTGTGATTATCCTAAAAAGTTAAATCACTTCCACAGTAATACCAATGGCTCTACTCATTCATGAGGTCTCCTCCTCCCAAAAGGCCTGAGAAACAGGTACAGTCACCCAGGTCCAACTCCACGGCCTGCACGCTCCCCTGCTCCACATCTTCTAAGGATCCAATTTTAATTTCCAATTCTTAATGGTTTCCCATAGTACACAGCTGACACTGAGCCTCCTCATGGAAGGATTAAAACGTCAACTCCATCCAAGTCAAATAACTAGGAAAGCAATTGAGAAGTCAGGCCAACCAAAAAATAAAATTCAGTATCACAGTCTAATAAATAATTTATAGTTTTCCAGTTTGTTCCTTGGCTCCTCCAAGTTATCTAAGAGAAAACAGTAAATTTCTTTTAAAAACACAATATTTTTTAAGAGATTTAATTTTAAAATCACCCATCTAAGTCATGACTGGATAATGTTCCTCAGTTTAAAATAAATAAAAAGTGACCTTTCTTATACTTAGGGCTATAGGAAAAATGCTAATGAATCTAGTTGTGTTCCACTCACTCATTCAAAACGTGTTTGCTGAACACCAAGTACACAGCAGGCCCAGTGCTACGTGCTGATGACTCAAAGATGACCAAAAATACTCCTGCTCTTCACAGAGCATACACTGTCCAGTTTGGCAGCTAGAAAGTTCAAATAGCCCTTCTAATAAATAGCAATGCAAAGTGGGTAAATGGTGGTTACTCTGACTCACATCATCATCCCTTGTCATCATATCTTTTGCGAACAAATGAGGGCCCCCTAACACCACATGTGTCTTCTCTAGTATTCTTTTTAAAGATATATAAGTATGTCTCCAATCACTCTCTATATTTTAATTCTCTGCAGAGCACTTATTACTATTTGATATCTGTGTCATTATTTGTTTGAATAAATATAAGTCCCCAAGAGTGGGGACCCTATCTCTGTTACATGCTGCTGTCCTTACCATGTACAACAGAATCTGGAGTTTAACAGGTCCTCAATACGTGCCTGTTTAATGAACCAACCAACCACATCTTATGAAATCTGTACTTGTCATTTCATCTGATGAACTGTCCTCCACAGGGTCAAGAAATGACTAGATATAAGATCTTCCTCACCTGAACCTGTAAAAAGGCTTTCACTCACAAAAGTAAATGTGCTTATTTCCCTTACCAGAAGATGGCTGTGGGGAAATTCATGGAAAGTCTTTATTTGCTTTTCAGACATGACTCAAACCATGGGCTTTGGGGACCTTTTAATATAAAGAACGGCATGCCTCTAAAAACACTGATCGCCACAGCCATTTAGTTTATGAGTGTTTGATTTATAAATGTTTGGAGTAAGGCCAGTTTTCTGTTCAGAATTGTTTTTATTATGTGCCCACCCTTTTGGGGAATACAGAAGTTTGTAGCCACCACCAGCTCATCCCAGACATCCCTGGAGGTCAGGGGCACCTTAGGCCTGGAGGGGTACCAGTCCCCAGAGAGCATGGCCCCTATGTGTACAGCGATGTTTACACTTACAGCCACTGCAGTTTCTGTTTATTTTTGTTAACTGCTTGTGATATGGCCTTGCATCTTATCAGAAGACTTTGTAATTCACTGGCTGGTGCCGAGAAGCCATGAAATGCACCAAGATCAGTGAAGCTGTTAGCCTGTAGCAGGCAGGGAATGGGAGGACATCTGGGGCTAGTCTACTCTGGGTCTCCTCCCCACTGAGGGGAAGAATAAGCAGGAGCCTGGATGGTCCGTTCCTGCAGCCTGAGATAGTAATCATCTACAAGTAGATCACTACTGAGCCACTCTCTAAGAGGCACCCTAAAAACAATAATAACCAGGCCCTTGCTCCTTCCTTCCTATGGACTATTGCTCTGACGGATGCATTTCTAGGACACATGTACACTATGAAGGCATCCCCTGAGTACTGCAAAATACACTCAGTCATGGAAGTAATTCAAAATACAGATAAGTTCAACAGCAAGACGACAAAAACAGAATTTCACTTTTTTTTTTTTTTTTTTTTTTGAAATGGAGTTTTGCTCTTGTTGCCCAGGCTAGAGTGCAATGGCATGATCTTGGCTCACTGCAACTTTTGCCTCCTGGGTTTAAGTGATTCTCTTGCCTCAACCTCCTGAGTAGCTGGGATTACAGGCATGTATCACCATGCCCAGCTAATTTTGTATTTTTAGTAGAGACGGGGTTTTTAACATGTTGGTCAGGCTGGTCTTGAACTCCTGACCTCAGGTGATCCACCCTCCTGAGCTTCCCCATGGGCTGGGCTGGGCTTATAGGCATGAGCCACCGTGCCTGGCCTGGCCCAATCTTTCTTTTTTTTTTTTTTTTTTTTTTTTTTTTTGAGAGAAGGTCTTGCTTTGTTACCCAGGCTGGAGTCCAGTGGTACAATCTCAGCTCACTGCAGCCCCGACCACCTGGGCTCGAGTCATCCTCCCACCTCCAAACTGGGACTACAGGCATGGGCTACCATGCCTGGCTAATTTTTATATTTTTCATAGAGACAGGATTTCACAATGTTGTCCAAGCTGGCCTCCAACTCCTGACCTCAAGTGATCGCCGCCATCTTGTCCTACCAAAACGTTGGGATTACAGGCGTGAGCCACTGCACCAGCCAAATTTTACCTTTTAGCCCGTCTCAGGTGTCCAGCAAAGGAAAGGCAATCAACACAGGGGTGTCCCTTAGAACCTAGGAGTTTTAAGCAGGACAGACTATGGGAAAAATGAGAAAGGAGAAATGGTGAACAGGTCAAGGGATACAAGTGCCTGACCAGGCATGGAGAGCTGGGGGCTGGCAGCCACACCCTGCTCAGAGGCGAAATGGCAACCAGGCACCTCGCCAGCCAGGCCTGAGAAGAAGAGGGGAGAAAAGAGAGACAAAGTGAAATGAAGGCCAAGGAGAACGGCTGGACCCTGAGTCCCTCATCTTTTAATTGCCAAATGCTTTCTTGAGTTAGGATTACCCAGTCTAATTAATATGGACAGACTATTTAGTAAGGGGATATTTAAGAGAGAAAACAGCAACACAGAAATTAAGTTTGTCTCCAGATAAGAATAGGGAAAATAGGAAATGTTTCCATTTTTATTTCCTTTCCAATTATTACTTTAATCCTATAAATTTTCCAAATAAAAATAAAAATTTGGGGGCTTGGGGGTGAGGGGTCTTGCCTGGGTCACTGACCTCCTGCCTCTGTTCTCAATGGTTCCTGCTCGGCCTCTAGCCTAGGTCCAAAGGGTGCTGGTTCCAGACCACCTTTCCTGCTCCCTCGGGTTGGGCTGGATCCCTCCTCTGGGCTCTCAAGATCCTCAGCCTTCACCCTTCAGAACACGACTCACAACCGCACAGTTCCTAGCACAGGGATCAGCACCCAGAAAGCCCTCAATGGGTACCTGACGAATAAGTGAATGAATGAGTCAATGAGTGCCTGGCTGCAAATGAACAGAAGACTATCTATGCTGAGCTATTGACGGTGGCTATGAGGCAGGTGAAACTGTTTCCATTTTTTTCCATGTTATAGAGCTGACTTACTGAGTGAACAAACTCACTAAAATAGTGCCTGGCATATAGTAGGTACAATGTAACTATTTATTGAATGAAGTTAATAAATAATGAATTGGTCTAAATAAATGAAAATCTTTTCCATGCTTAAGAAGTCACTCCTGAAAACAGGATTAATATTTGAGTAGTCTCTGGAATATACAAAATGTTTTAAATGATTTCCTGCCTTTATCATTAGCTCTTTTTAAAACATCACTTTACAAATATAGTTCTTGAATTGTTCACCTATAGAATGCTGAAAAGTATTAAAGGTGGCATTACAAAGGCTACTTCTTAAGCTAGGAATACTATCATAATTAGAAAAGTTTCTCTTGAGTTGGCAAACGTGTCTTAAAAACTACATAATCGTGTATTGAGATATTCATTCCATAACTGTATTGTTCAATTTTAACAATTTAAAATGTAAATAATTACAGTGTTTCAAAGATCATATTTCTACAATAGAAAATAACAAATCTGTTTTTTGACCTACACACTGATTGCCACCTCAGCCTAAAAATAACTTCCAGTCTTTGAAAAGCCCACTTAAGAAAAACAACCTCAAAACAGCAATCACTGCTAATTCCTGTTACCTTCAAAGGTAAATATTGTACTTACAATTTTTTAATGAAAAGGAAGAGTTCACAAAAAGAAAGCAATCTTTTCTCAAAGTTATATAAAACTAAATGATATTTCAGAACAATAGAGATAGGAGAAAAACGTTACATGTTTTAACCAAAAATATACATTTATCTCAAATATTTATCATATCCTTTCAAAATTTCAAATCGGAATTGTAAAAGCCTTTAATTTCCTACTCATACAGGCGTAACTGACCCATGCCTTCAGGCTATGAGCAGCCTTGCATAAATGCAAAAGGGCAGTGCATAAAAACTTCTTTAAAAGAAGTCAGAAATAGGATATTTAAAATTTAAACAAAATCAACTCATTCTCATGAGTCCTTAACTGCTTATGCAATTATATATTAGTGTCCTACAGTTTATCATGTATTTCAAAATTGCAAAACTTTATAATACGTTTTGGAAGGCACACATGTGTATTTGTTTTCCTAATTCACTGGTTTATTAGTCTCAAACAAATTATTAAACTTTAATGTTATCTTTAAATTTCCATTTTATTGGGGTACTATTAGACCACAAAAATCATACCTATGATAGATAAGCCTGCCTATAAGAGGCTCTGTTTTAATAACAAAATGCATTTTTGCCATATTAAAGCAATTGTGATTATATCTGAGAAAGCTATACTACAAATAAACATGCAATGTACAAAATATACATGGCTAAATGAGTAAGGCGGTGTTCTGTCTTTCAAATACTATTTTAATGTTTAATGTTTAATTTTTATGAGTACATAGTAGGTGTATCTATTTATGGGGCACACAAAATATTTCAGTATAGGCATACAATGTATAATACATCAGGTTCATATATTTTTTGTTATTTCCTCTATGGTCCTGATTCAATACAGAGCTCTTATATTTTATAATGATCTATTATTATTTCAAATATTAGCAGTGGGAGATACTTCCTTCTTCAATAGTTTTATTAAAGGATCAAAGTAAGCTACATATAAGTAAAGGTCAGTTTGGTTGGTTTTGCTGTTGTTACAATAGGTTTTTTTCTCTGTATATCATCTGCTTTCCTGCTACCAAAAAGAAATAACAAAGGGAGGGAGGAGGGCAGACAGAAAGGGAAGGAAGGAGGAAGAAAGACAGGGAGGGAGAAAAGGAAAGAAAGAAACACTATATGATAGTCTAAGAATGACATGTTTTGATTTTTGAGAACAAGTGGTATTAAATACACATTAAAGTTGAATAACTAGGTTGTATAACCACAAAACCCCCAGTTTATGAAGAATTCTGAAATTAAGAAGTACATGTCAATGTTGGCCAGGCACAGTGGCTCATGCCTGTAATCCCAGCACTTTGAGAGGCCAACGTGGGTGGATCACTTGAGGCCAGGAGTTCGAGACCAGCCTGGCCAACATGCTGAAACCCCATCTCTACTAAAAACACAAAAATTAGCCAGGCATGGTGGCAGGGGCCTATAATTCTAGCTACCTGGGAGGCTGAGACAGGAGAATCACTTGACTCCATTAGGCAGAGGTTGCAGTGAGCCGAGACTGTGCGACTGCACTCCAGCCTGGGTAACAAGAGTGAGACTCCATCTCAAAAAACACACAAACAAACAAAAACCCAGAAATATATATCAATGTAAATGCATATCTTCTTAAGAAACTGTGAACTTTATTAAAATAGGGTTTGAGCAGGGCAGAATATGAATCTCATGCTAATATTCTATGTACTAAAGAAGCTGATATTTAGGGAAAGCTAAGTATTTCAGTAACAAAAGTCAATTAAGTGAAATAAAAATCATATTATTTGAAGCATAAAGAAAATACATCTAAATATATTTTTTTCTGTGGAAGCAGGAAAAACGCATATTGCTTTGTCTATAGGCATTCAAATACACAATATATTTACAGTGACTGGTGGGAATGAAAATTGGTGCAAATCTTTTGGAAAGTTCTCTGTGTACATTTCAAGAGACTTAAACATGTTTCTAAGAAATCTACCCTAAGATAAATAAAATATAGAAAAAATTTCTATGCAAAAATATTCATTGTATTATTACATGTAGTATTGAGAAACAAGAAAACTAGAATATTGAGAAATAGAGACTTAGCCCAATTAAACATATTCACCTAGCAAAATATTATTTTACAATGAAAAGTCATAACTAAGGAAATGCTTACTCTAGTGGGCTAGAAAAAGCAGAGGCTCTAGAAAATGCTACCAAGTTAAAATCTCAACTTGATCATGGACTAAATCTGACTACTAGTAAGACAGACAAACTCTCAACCTTTGTTTCCTCATGTGAAAATGTGATGTAATCATACAGCCTTTTGTGAATATAATAAGCAAACAAGAAAAGTATCTCAAATGCCTAGTCTAAAGCTTAGGACATACAATAAACCAGTTACTGTATCATGATGATAAATGGAAAAGTCAGGCTACAAATAAGATGTGTAGTAAGACAAACTGTGTAAAAATAGTCACAGAAGGAAATACCCTAAAACATAATCTATAAGTAGTGGGAGTAAAAGGTGGTTTTTCTATGTGTGTGCTTTCCTTTCCTTCTATGTTTTCAATGAGTAAGCATTTATCTTTATAATTTAAAGTTTTTAATTTGATCAACATAAGGCATGGTTTTAAAATGTGCACACAGAACTAATTTAAAACACCAATATATAATTAAATTTCATCTATTTACTTATACAAAATTTCACAAATATTTTTTGAGTACCTGTGTGTACCAGCTCTGTTGCAAGCAGTGGAACAGTGGAATGAGGCCCTTCCCATGGAGTTTACATTCCAGAGCAGAAATACAGACAGTGTACTTCTGGCTAAATTCATCATTTCTATAGCTGATAGTATAAGCATTTTTTAAATGGCATTTTGGGTATTTATTACAGCCTTTCAGAAAACAAAACTGAATATGCCATAACATTTTAAGTTATAATTTTATTTTTAAGCCACAGGAAGGCAGTGTGTCAGAGCAAAGCATCTAATACTTTGTGATGCACACAAATCTCCCCTTTCCCCCATGTTAAAATGCAGATTCTCACTCAGGTGGTCTGGGATCAGAGACTCTACATTTTCTTTAAACTCTTTATTTTTATTTATTTATTTATTGAGACAGAGTCTCACTCTGTTGCCCAGGCTGGAGTGCAGTGGCATGATCTCAGCTCACTGCTACCTCCATCTCCCAGGTTCAGGTGATTCTCTCACCTCAGTCTCCCAAATAGCAGAGACTATAGGCACATGCCACCACATCTGGCTACGCTGGTCTTGAACTGCTGATCTCAGGTGATCCACCAGCCTTGGCCTCCCAAAGTGCTGCGAATACAGGTGTGAGCCACCACCCCTTGCCCAGAGACTCTACATTCTAACAAGTGCCTAAATGATGCTTATGCAGCTGATCCCCAAATCACACTTAGACTAGCAAGGTCTCAGAGGTACTGTTGGAATTTTTGTTTCTAAACAAGTCAGGTAAGTTAATGATGCTGGCAGACAGAGTTGTGGGAACTAAAATGACACAAATCTTTCCAAAAAGAAATATTAGAAGATGCTGCTACCATTTTCCTACCTGAAATTAAGAATTCCTGTATTTGCTGAAGACCTGCTCTGTTTAACCAAATATAAGATCCTTTTCCCAAAAGTACATCTCCATATTCCACTCTAGTAGATGGTCACGCATCCTCAGAGGCCTTTGGAGGCTGAGGGTCCTGAACTTTCTTTGTTCTCCTGCGTTCTTGCTCTATGTTCTTCCCTTTCCTTGTTCCTGTCACACCAACCTTCATCTCAGTCCTTGCTTCTCATGACTGGCTTGCTATACAGAGCCTGCCCCAGACTCTGTCCACACCAAACTGCCACAGAAGCTGTGCACCCTGAAGACACTTCATCATGCCACTGGTCCTCGACCAGTTGCCTCTTTCCACTATGCATTACAGCAAACTAACACAACTGCCAGGCTCCGAGCCTCCCCCTACCAGGCACCTGGCCTTCACTAGCATGGCTTCTCACTTATTCCAAGCAGGTCTTCTGGTCCAGCTCAGCAAATGTGCAAGCCCTAAACCACCCCACATGACTGATCCTTGCCTCCCAGCCTCTGCACATCCACCCCTCTCCTCTTCAGACTCCTGATTCAAATCCTGGAAAAAAATCTGACTTTTTCCGTGATGCCCTCTCTGTAACCTGCCCCCAGTGATGTGTACACAGAATGAAACCAATGTTCCTGGGTTTGCACCGTGGCTCCAGCAAAACTGGTTATTAAACACACAGACACAGACACTCAAATATTCTTTCAGCCAACTGCCATTATAGAAGAGAAGTTTAATTCCCATAGGTAAAAAACCCAATCAGTGGAGGTACAGACTTTTGGCAAGAAGTTAAGGATGCTGTCCTGCCTGTGCACTGCTAAATGTTGGAGCTGGTAGGAATTAGAGGAACATTTTGCAGATGCAAAACCACTTCTTCACTCCTGAGCCTGCCGTGATTGAACTTAATACCATACCCCTGAGATTTTCTCCATCGCTGGAACTGCCCTGGTGGCAAACCTTCATCTTCCCACATGCCTTTGCTCAGGAACTTTATGGACATAAGAGTTAATTAGGTGCAGTAACAGACTTCAGTGAGCTCTGAATATGAGACAGCATGAAATGTGTGAAAGCACTGAATATGGGATAGCCAGTAACAAACACTTGTAGCCTTGTGTTGTGCAGCTACAGCCCAGGCAGAAGATGGGCAGGGCTTCAAGACACATCTAGAGTGCCCTACCTCCCACAGGGCATCTGGCCTCAGTGTCTCCAACCTGGTTCATAATCAGAAGACCCTGAGTGGTTCCTATCCCTTTAATTGTATTTTTCGGTTGCTGAATGAATGCTCTAATAACTTCATTCTCTCAATGTTTAATTCTAAGATGGAGAAAGGAGGGGTAGGAAAAAAAAAAAGAATGGTGTCACTGAGTAGATTTTTGTTTTTAGAGATGGAGTCTTGCTCTGTCACCCAGGCCGGAGTGCAGTGACATGATCATTGGCTCACTGCAGCCTCGAAGTTCTCAACTTAAGTGATCCTCTCACCTCAGCCTCCCAAATAGCTGGGACTACAGACACATACCACCACACCCGGCTCACTGAGTGGTTTTCATTTTGTCCTTTTGTCAACATAGACTTCTTCAACTTAATTTTCAAGCTACTTCTACAAATTACGTTATTTTCAACTACTTAGTTTCATTCATTAATGTGTATCTTTCATATATATTATATAATCCCAGCTAGACTTGAAATTTCTTGTAAATAGAGACCAGACCTTATTTCTTCCACATAGTTTTGTTTATTTTATCCCCAAAATGTACTGCTCTGCAGACACTGAATATAGACATTTTTATGAACGTCATGGCACCTACTCTCAAATTGCTCCAGAAGCTTCCACAATGTTTCAGTACACAGGAAATGTTCAATAAAGAAACAGCTAATTAAAAAACTCCCAAAACCCTAAATGTCATTAGGCACACCCCTTATTTATACTGTATAAATATACAGAGTATATTCATTTCTTCTTTTGTAGTCTTTTTACATCTTAAATTATATCATATCATTGACAAGACAAGTCCCTGTAAAAACCCTTGGAGAGAGATTTGCCAATATACAGTATCACTGATCCTTAGACCAGACAATTCCACATCTAGACATATACCCCAGCAATGTTTTGCACATGTGCATAAAAACGTATATAAAGAGGTTTGCTAAGTCAGGCATGGTGGCTCACTCCTTTAATCCCAGCACTTTGGGAGGCTGAGGTGGGCGGATCATGTGGTCAGAAGTTTGAGACCAGTCTGGCCAACACAGTGAAACCCCATCTCTACTAAAAATACAAAAATTTAGCTGGGTATAGTGGTGTGTGCCTGTAATCCCAGCTACTCAGGAGGCTGAGGCAGGAGAATTGTGTGAACCTGAGAGACAGAGGTTGAAGTGAGCTGAGATCACACCTTTACACTCCAGCCCAGGCGACAGTGTGAAACTCTGTCTCAAAAAAGGAAAAAAAGAAAAGATGTTCACTAAAGCAGGGGTCCTCAGCCCCTGGGTAGCTGGTCAGTACTGTGGTCTGTGGCCCATTAGGAACTGAGCCACACAGCAGGAGGTGAGCAGCCAGTGGGCGAGCGAGCATCATTTCCACCTAAGCTCCACCTCTGTCAGATCAGCAGCAGTATTAGATTCTCACAAGAACTCAAACCCTATTGTGAACTGTGCATGTGTGGATTCCAGGTTGTGCATACTCCTTATGAGAATCTAATGCCTGATGACCTCAGGTGGAACAGTTCTATCCCAAAACCATGTCCCCCAACCCCCCACACCCTTAGAAAAATTGTCACCCATGAAACCAGTCCCTGGTGCCAAAAAGGTTGGGGACTGCTGCACTATAGCACTGTTAAGGTCCTAAGAAAACAGAATCCACCTAAATGATTACCCGTAATGCCTAACTATATCATATATTTGTATGATGAAACACTTGATTTAAGACATTAAAATGATTGTTCTTGATTTAAAATATATTTCAACATGGGCCAACTTCAACACTTACACATTGGATGAAAAATACAAACTTCAAAGGATATTATGCAAATTTGAAAACATGAAGCTATATGTTGTTAACGGTTAACAACATGCAATAAAAGTATAAGACATGAATGGAAAAGACATGTACCAGCCTGAGGACACTGGTGGCCTCTGGAGAGGGAAAGAGGAAAATAGAATCGTGCTGGGCTGGAAGGGAAGCTTGACTGTATCTGTAATGTCTTACTTCTCTAAAGGTATCAGAAGTGAATATGGCAAATGTTTACAAATGTGACATTTTCCCAAATGTAATTTTGAGTATGAAGGATATTTATATTTGTTTATAATACGCTGCACTTTTGTACAAACTATTTTAAATTGTTAAAAGTGATATAATACACCCATTAAAAGTATTGAGAGGCTCAATTTCTCTCCATTATTAAAGTAACAAAAGCAAATCAGGGCAACAGGTTAAGAGGAAAGCGGTCCCTAAAATATTTCATGTTTACTAGCTATTCCTAACCTAGTGGCAGAGGCCAATATTCCTGAAGGACCATGAACTAAGGAACATATTGCATTTTACAATAATTTGCTTGGTCTCTTAAGGTGGCAAATGACACTCTGGGCCCTTCTCTTACATGGTTAACACACTGCTGGGCCACTGGCTAGTGCTTTCTTCACTGCCCACCCATCCATCAGAGCTCCATCAGGCACAGACTTGCTGCAAGGTGGAGCCCAGCATTCCCAAACGCCTTCAGCTTTCTCTTCCTGTGCTAGCGAATCAATGCTAATTATCAAGGGAAAATAACTGAGTTCCTACTATAATGGACTGTATTTGCAAGCTGTTTTAGATGCTATCATTAGCAGTGCTTTTAGCATGGTCAGAAAGTAGGTGGGCTCACTTTGAAGCAATGATAATTTTACCTGATGGCATTAGGGGTCTATGCAGGCATGAATTAGCAAATGACATGTAAATCCTATTTTTAGAAGGAAATATTTCCATTCATCTCTTTCTAATAATCCAACAGACTGTCAGATCCCCTACTTTTTCCCCTGAACTCAATCCACTTCCTTTCACTATTGTATCTAACGCAAAATTCCACCAACACCACTTTCATTTTAAACTATCATTGCATAATGCCTCCTACAATCTACATTTCCTCTTTGTAACTGTCTCAGAAATAATCAGTAATTTATAATGCAATGACATAGTACCATCATTTCACACCGATGTCTACACTTGCCCTGTGTTATATATACATAAGCACGCAAAAGTAACACACAGTGGAAACTCGCTTAGCCAATCTTCACTCTCCTAAATCAGAGACAGAGACAGAGACAGAGACAGAGACAGAGAGAGAGAACGCTAGATGCCCTTCACCTATTGAATACTCAAGCCAGTGGGCTTTTCTCTTTACTACTTAAGCCCTATGCTTACTGATAGTCTCAAAGCGATTATTTCCAAATGTGTTTATTCCTATTGCCCTTGTTATATAACAATTGCTATATATAAATATATACAGCCTTGTTAAATAACAATTACCGAACTCATCGTTCATTGCATAACTACATGAAATAATGTAAAAAAATTACATTTATGAAAAATAAATAAATGCTTTGAAAAGACTTGAAAATGGCAGATGACTTTAAAAGTTGCTTTAGGGTTAGGTGAAAGCAAGATAAGTGTGAAAGACTTATAAAACTAACGGGCATCCACCCAATATTGCTTCACAAATGATTTTAACCTCTTACTACACTTTAGTGACCCCAATACTGAAAGTCACAGGAATGTATTGTAGATGTGGCTTATGCAAGAAATTCAAGTTAAAAATCCATCACCAAACTCACAAAGTAAAGGCCTTAGCCCCACATCAAAAGTAATAACAAGATATTTATTCAATGTTAATTCATTTTTATAATCCCCTGCTTTAACTGACTTCTTAAATCACAATAAATCGTCACTAGCGGTCCCAGTTATGGTCCCCCAATTACTCCTCCAACTACTTCGAGTACTTTATTAATACTCAGTACTACATACATTTCTTGCCCAACAGAGTTAAAATACTGGTGTAACATTTCCTAATTGATGACAAATTGGCAAAGAAATTATAACATTGCTTAATCCTTCAAACTTGTTCCTCTTGTTGTATTTCCTCTCTTGCTCTGTATGGCAGTATCATCCAACTAGTGATCCAGAACATCCTCAATTCTTCCTTTTTCCTCCCAACCACAACCAAAAATCAAATTGAAACCAAACAGGAGTCCTGCTGATTCTATCTCCTAAAACCTTTCATATGTATCTCCCTTGCTCTCCCCAGCCCCACGGGGGCTATGACAATTGCTCTCTAACTTGTTTTCTTTCCTCCAGGCTTACTGTGTACAATGCCTCCAGAAATTAGTTTTCTAAAATACAAATCCATGTCACTCCTCTGCTCAAAAACCACCCATGGTGCCAGGCATGGTAGCTCACACCTGTAATCCTAGTCCATCTCTACAAACAAAACAAAAATCTGCCAATGGCTCCTGACTACCCAAGTGAGAAAGGCTAAAATCCATGGTTCTACATAGAACACAGACCAACCTAACATGTGTGTCCACGTCCACCACTCTTTTAAATACACATTCCTTTGTGCAGCCACAGAACAGCTTGATCCTGAATATAACACATGCCTGGTTTGAAGATGCTGGCTCTGCCCCAGCCCGGCTGGGAGACTTCCCTGCTCATCCTCAAGGCAACGACTCTGACACTCCCTCAATTCCCATGGCCCTGGTTTCAAGTCCTGGCTCTGCTAAGTGAAGTGTCCTTGGAAAATAATTCTTTTGAGTCCCAGTTTCCTCATCTGTAAAGCAGGGAGAAATGACAGTACCCATCTTACAGGTGCATATGGGGGACTGAATGAGGATACCAGCACAGTGCCTGGCACACTGGGGGTCCTCTATAAGTGCCGTGTATCTCTGCTGCTATAGTCTGAATTGTGTCCCCTAAAAGGTCATATGTTGATGCCCTAACCCCTAATTTGACTATATCTGGACACAGGCTTTTAGGAAGTAACTGAATTTAAATAAGGTCATAAGAATGGGGTCCTAATCCAAGAGGGCTGAAGTCTTTCTAAGAAGGGGAAGAAAGAAATCTCACTCTCTCACATGTGCCTCTCACACTCAGAGAAAAGGTCATGTGAGAACATGGCCATAAAGTAGCTGTCTACAAGCCAGGAAGAGAGCCAGCCCTCACCAGATCTCAACCATGCTGGCTCCCTAGTCTCAAACTCCCAGACTCTAGAACTGTGAGAAAATACATTTCTGTTGTTTAAGCCACCCAGTCTTTGGTGTCTTGTTAGGGCAGCCCAAGTGGACCAATACATCTGTTGTTACTACTGTTCTCATGAGGTAGTTCCATTTAAATTATAGGCTGCGTGGGCCAGGCCTGGTGGTTCATGTCTGTAATCCCAGCACTTTGGGAGGCCAAGGCAGGGGGATTGCTTGAACCCAGAAGTTCAAGGCCAGGCAGGACAATGTGGCAAGTCCCCATCTCTACAGAAACTACAAAAATTAGCCAGACATGGTGGTGCATGCCTGTGGTCCCAGCTACTCAGTAGGCTGAGGTAGGAGGATCACCTGAGGCTGGGAGGTCAAGGCTGCAGTGAGCTGTGACATTACTCCAGCCTGGGTGACTGAATGAGACTCTGTCTCAAGAAAAATAAAAATAAATTATGTGCGGTGTGGATTGTCCTCACCAGATGGGCACTTCCTTGCGGGCAGGGAGTAACTCTTACTCATCTTTGTCTCCTCTCAGGACTTACCATGGTAATTTAAACACAGTCGGCACATAATCAATGTTTAGTTTATATATGAAAATAAAGAGGACTCAACTTTAAACAAACAGTACCCTTTACAGAATTTGGTTTTGAATTATAAGAGATAAATGGTGCCACTAGACATGCATCTGACAACTCGGGGAATATGGATACACAGCATAGCAGGTGGTGATTTGGGGTTGTATTTTTACTGACCCCAGGCTGAGGCTTCATCTGCAGGGAAGTCTCTGAAGAAATATGTCACCTGAAGAAAGAAAAGAGCTAAAAGATCTTTTCTCCTGACCTGATCCATGGTACCTGCCTTTCACAGTCATACCCCAGAGTAAAATGTCACAGTCTCTTTGTGATCTCCTTGAAGAACTCAAGTTCACAACAGCAACCCTGCCACTAACTACACTTTACTACCACCTTCCATTTGTAGTGAATTTTGCATTTCAAAAGGAACTAGATTCCATGTCTAAGTGCTGAACTGACAATACCACAATATTGTAATAACCAGTTAATACAACACAGAATGTGTAATACATGCAAGCCTTAAAATAAGTAAGAGATACCAATTTGGAGTCTTACGCAATCCTCCTGGTGAGACAGTCTATCTGAGACTCTCTAATACCCCAGACAAATTTCCTATCATAAGGAATCCACATATTTGGAGAATGGGGGACACACGGCATATACAGTGGGAACCCAGAAAAACTCATGTTTAAAGTAAGAATCATTCATACACCATTGACTAAGTACCTACTACATGATAGACATTAGGCTAGGTTAGGTATAGGGGATACAGTAGTGAGCCAGACAAAATTCTTCATCTGAAGGAGGACAGTCCAGCTGGGGGAAATATTATCTTAGAGAATACAGGCAGTACTCACTTTATATGATAGAATAAGATCCTAAAAAGGACCATGCAAGCTGAAAGCATACAAACTGATCTTAATAATAAATGGGAAAAATCAGAAGTGCCCTGTGATCTTTTTAAAAACATTAAACCTATAGCTAACATCATAGTCAATAGTAAAAGACCAAAAGCTTTTCCTCTAAGAGCAGAAAAAGACAAAAATGCCCACTTTTGCCATTGCTATTCAGCATAGTACTAGAAGTCCTAACCAGAGCAATTAGTAAAGGAAAAGAAATAAAAAGCATCCGAATTGGAAAGAAAAAAAATAAAATTATCTGTTTACAGATGACATGAGCTTAGATGTCGGAAACCCTAAAAATGGCCAGGCATGGTGGCTCACATCTGTAATCCTGGCACTTTGGGAGGCCAAGACAGGCAGATCACTTGAGTCTAGGAGGTTGAGACCAGCCTGGGCAACATGGCAAGACCCCATCTCTAACACACACACACACACACACACACACACACACACACACAGACACACACACAAACACATGCACACAAACACACACAAATTAGCCAGGTGTAGTGGCACACACCTGTAGCTCCAGCTACTCAGGAGGCTGAAGTGGGACAATCAACTTAGCCTGGGAAGATAAAGACTGCAGTAGATTGTGATCATGCCACAGCACTCCAGCCTGGGCAACAAAGTGAGATCCTGTCTCAAGAAAACAAAAACAGAAACAAAAATATCCCCTAAAAATTCTACAAGAAATGGTTAAAAGAAACAAATTCAGCAAAGTTGCAAGATACAAAATCAACACATAAAAATCAGTTGTATTTCTATACACTAACAATGAATAATTCAAAACATTAAGAAAGTTCAATTTACAACAGCATCAAAAGGAATAAAACACTTAGGAATAAACTTAACCAGGGAGGTGAAAGAATACACTGAAAACTATAAAGCAGTGCTGAAAGAAATCAAAGATGATATCAATAAATGGAAAGATGTCCCATGTCCGTGGACTGGAAGACTTAATATTAGCTAATACTACTTGAGTCATCTCTAGATTCAATGTAATCCCTATCAAAATATAAACAATGTCTTTTATGCAGAAATAGAAAAATCCATTTTAAAATTCATATGGAATCTCAAGGGACCCCAAATAGCCAAATATTTTGAAAAAGAAGAACAAATTGGAAGACCTCACACTTCCTGATTTCAAAATTTACTACAAAGCTACAGTATTAAAACAGTGTTGTACCAGTGCAAACACTGACATACAGACGAATGGAAAAGAAAGGGATACAGAGCCCACACATGGTCAGATGATTTTCAACAAGGATGCCAAGACCCTTCAACAGGGAAAGGGCAATCTTTTCAACAAATGGTGCTGGGAAAACTGGATATCCACATGTAAATGAATGAAGTTGACCCTTACTTCACACCATTAAAAAAATTAAGTCAAAATGGATCAAGAACCTATGCATTAGAGTTAAAACTATAAAACTCTTATTAGAAAACAGAGAAAAAGCTTCATGACATTGGATTTGGCAAAGGTTTCTTGGATGTGATACCAAAGGCACACACAAAAACAGAAAATACAGATACACAGGTCTATATTAAAATTAAAATCTTTTCTGCATCAAAGGACACTAACAACAAAGTGAAAAGGCAACCCATGGAATGGGGGAAACATCTGAAAATCATATACTAGATAAGGAGTTAATATCCACAATATATAAAGAACTCTTAAAACTCAACAACACAAAAACCAAACAATTTAAAAATTGGGCAAAGGACTTGAATAAACATTTCTCCAAAGAATAAACACAAATGACCACAAGCACATTAACACATGCTCAATATCACTGATCACTGGAGAAATGTGAATCAGACTCCACCTCACACCTATTAGGATGGCAATTATCCAAAACAAATCAAGAAATCCTTGTTGGCAAGGATGTAGAAAAACTGGAACCCTTGTGTACCACTGATAGGAATGTAAAATGGTATAATCACTGTGGAAAACAGTATAGCGGTTCCTCAAAAAAACTGAAAATAGGGCTGGGTACAGTGACTCACACTTGTAATACCAATGTTTTGGGAAGCCAAAGTGAGATTATCCCTTGAGCCCAGTAGTTAGAGGCCAGCCCAGGCAACACAGCGAGATCCCAGTTCCATAAAAAAAAGCAAAATTAGCTGGGTGTGATGGCATGTGCATGTAGCCCTAGTTACTTGGGAGGCTGAGGCAGGAGAATCACATAAGCCAGTAAGTTTAAGGTTACAGTGAGCTCTGATCACACCATGGCACTCCAGCCTAGGCAAGAAGCAAGACTGTGTCTCTTAAAAAAAAAAAAAATGGGCCGGGCGCGGTGGCTCAAGCCTGTAATCCCAGCACTTTGGGAGGCCGAGGCGGGTGGATCACGAGGTCAAGAGATCGAGACCAGCCTGGTCAACATGGTGAAACCCCGTTTCTACTAAAAATACAAAAAATTAGCTGGGCATGGTGGCGTGTGCCTGTAATCCCAGCTACTCAGGAGGCTGAGGCAGGAGAATTGCCTGAACCCAGGAGGCGGAGGTTGCGGTGAGCCGAGATCGTGCCATTGCACTCCAGCCTGGGTTAACAAGAGCGAAACTCCGTCTCAAAAAAAAAAAAAAAAAAAAAAATGGAGAAAGAAAATTAAAACTAGAATTACCATACGATCCAGCAATTCCACTTCTGGGTATATATCCCCAAAAAACTGAAAGCAGGAGTTCAGATATTTGTACATCCATGTTCATAGAAACATTGTTTGCAATAGCCAAAAGGTGGAAGCAGCCCAAGTGTCCACTAATGGATGAATGGGTAAACAAAATGTGGTATACACAAACAATGGAATATTATGCAGCCTTAAAAAGAAAGGGAATTCTGACATGTGGTATAACGAACATTATGCTAAGTGAAATAAGTCAATCACAAAAAGACAAATACTGTATGATTCCACTTATAAGAGGTACCTATCATAAACAAATTCATAGACAGAAAGCAGAAGGCAGTTTCTGGGGCTAGGGAAAAATGGGAAATTATCATTTAATAGGTACAAAGTTTATAAAGACAAAAAAGTTCTGCAGATAGATGCTGGTGATGGTTGTACTTAATGTCACTAATGCCACTGTACCGTACATCTAAAAATGAATAAAATGGTATCACCTCATGTATATTTTACCACAATTGAAAAAAATGTAAAAAGCATTTTAAAACTCTACCATTTATAAACATTAGGGAAATGAAAAAATTAGCAAAACATTTACTTTATAAAGTCTTATTTAAAATATTAGAAGCATTGAGCATTAAAGGGATTTCCTTCTTGGTAAGAAACTTATCAAGAGGATTTTGAGCAGGGCATGCCCTCTTCTTGTAGGGTAACATATGATATAAAGTAAGCATCTTACCATACTTTGAACTGTGATACTCCTTACGAAGTTTGGCTTAGCTCCAGTTTAGCCTTTGTGGTTTCTATGTTGTGAGATCCTTCCAAGAGTAATTTGTGAAGTTTTTCTTGGCCAATGTCACCTCCTCTGTGACATCTGCATCTTTTTTCTTACAACCACTCTCCTCCTTTATGTCTAATAAACTCCCCTTCACTAACTGCCTGTGGCTGCACATCCAGAGTCCCTCAAATAGGGGCAATGTCAACATTCCAGATCAGCTTTTTATATTTCATTCCCTTGTTACTTCCAGTGTTACCACTTTTTTCTTTGCTGCACTTTCATCTTTGTTGGCCAAAGCCCTCATTGAATTATCCCTTTTGTAAAATGTCAGTGGGTCATCACTAGGAATGAATGAAGCAACACAAGGACACTCTTTGCTGTTTGTGAACTGAATAAAAGGTTCAATGACCAATCACAGGAAGACTCTGAAAGAAGTCACACGATTGGCCACTGATGATGATGTGCATCTGTTATATATACAATGATTTGTGGCCTGAAGAGCTAGTGGCTACAGTTACTCATAACTCATACACAGTAGTAGCTGAAAATTGAACTGTGTTAGTGGGAAACTGATGTTACTTTTAAAGTCTGGAAACTTGAATCTGTGCATATTAGAAGCAAGTAAAAGAAGGACTGTCTGGGCATGATTACAAACTGAGGTAAGAACACAAAGGAAAGGAACCTGATTCATACAGAATGCATAGCAAAGAAATGAGGCTGGAAGACCATGGAAAGCCTCTCCAGAAAGGGAGGGTGAACTTGAGGTTGAAGGATAAGTAGAAATTGAGTCAGCTTGGAGGAGAGATTCCAGGTGCAATGAAAACCCTGTGTCAGGAGGAAGCAAAGCAAAGTCAAGAATCTGAAAGACCAAGGTAACTACAGGTCAGAGAGTAAGGAAAGAACACAGCAATGGAAGACAAAGCTACCAAATGGCATAACTGGACAAAGCACTGGTTATTTATTTGTTTATTGAGACAGTCACACTGTTGCCCAGGCTGGAGTGCAGTGATGCCATCTCAGCTCACCGCAACCTCCGCCTACCAGGTTTAAGCAATTCTCATGCCTCAGCCTCCTGAGTAGCTGGGATTAAAGGCATGTGCTACCATGCCTGGCTATTTTTATATTTTTAGCAGAGACAGGGTCTCGCCATGTTGGCCAGGCTGGTCTCAAACTGCTGGCCTCAAGTGATCCACTCATCTTCGCCTTCCCAAGTGCTGTGATTACAAGTGTGAGCCACTGCACCAAGCCTTTTCAATGAAGGTTAATATGGATTCCAAAGCTGGTTAAAACCAAAGTCATTGCCAATTTAAAGCTATTTTACTTTTCTGTTTTTCTACAAACCACTGTATAAAAGGGGGATCCATGAGTCTATTTTATAGCATGAGCTAACTGGGATTTGTACAGCCACAGCCTAGAAAGAATACAATAAAAATATTTTAAAACACAGGTTGGGCATCCTATTCCACAAATCTGAAACCCAAAATGCTCCAAAACCTAAAACTTTTTGAGTGCTGGCATGCTGCCACACATGAAAAATTCCACACCTGATCTTATGTGACGTTCACAGTCAAAATGCAGTCAAAACTTTCTTTCATGCATAAAATTTAAAATATTGTACAAAATTACCTTCAAGCTATGTGCATAAAATGTATATGAAACATAAATGAATTCTGTGTTTAGACTTGGGTCCCATTCCTAAAATGTCTCATTATGTATAAGCAAATATTCCAAAATCTGAAATCCAACACACTTCTGGTCCCAAATATTTAGGATTAGGGATACTCAATCTTCATACGTTAAAAAAAAAAGAGGGATAAGGCAGTGGATGGTGAAGGGGCAAACCCAGTAGGTCTGAGTTATGCCAGGCAAGTCCTGCCATGCATGTTGGTCCTAATCTAAAAGCCATGGGAGGCTGAATAGTTTTCGGTGACTATTATAATAAATTACCATAAGCCTGGTGGCTGAAAACAAGAGAAATGTATTCTCTTACAGTTCTGTAGACCAGAAGAGTGAGTGACAGCAGTATCACTGGGCTGAAATTGAGGTATTCGCAGAGCCACATTCCCTGGGGAGGCTCTAGGGGTGGGTCCGTTCCATGCCTCTTCCATCCTCTGGTGACTGCCTGCATTCGGGCTTAGGGCAGCTGTTGCTCTAATCTTCAAGGCCAATGTCTTCAAATCTCTCTCTGGATGTTTCCATTTAGGCTTCTCCTGTGTGTGTGTAAAATCTCTCTCTGCCTCCCTCTTACAGAGATACATGAGATTGCGTTTAGGGCCCACTGAGATCATCGGGGATAATCCCCCATCTGAAGATCCTTAACTTAATCACATCTGCATGGCACCTTTTATTCTTTTCCTTATAAGGTAGCACTGAGAGGTTCTAGGGATTAAGACATAGATACCTCTCGGGAGGACGATTTTTCAGCCTACCACAGAGGCTGCAAAAGAGATTTTAGTGGCGAGGCATACAACTAAGACTCGAATGTTGAACAGATCACTCTGGTGAAGGTAAGGAAGGGCAGGGAGGATATAAGGAAGCCAGCTGAGCCAGTGCAAGTGTCCGAGTGAGAGGTGAGGGTGGCCTGGACTAGGCGGTAATAGTGAAGATGAAGAGAAGTGGATGGATTCAACAGACACTTGGTAGGCAAAATTGGCAGACACAAAAGGTGAGCAAGACGGAGGTGCCAAGAGCCTTCCGGTGTGTACAACTAGGTTTCAAGTGGTACAATCCACTGAGCCTGGGAGCCCTGGAAGAAGACCAGGGTAAACAACTGAGCTGCAGTCTCACTAAGTCCACGTAATACTATTCAGCATAAAAACAGGGTTCTTTTGGAGGGACCAGCGTATACTCTAGGGCGGAAGCAGATCTTGTACTCACAATCTTTTTCACTTGGGTTTGGTAAACCTTAATTTTGTATGTGCAAGTGAAGATAAAAGACTTATCCTTGAGGGCCAGGCATAGTGGCTCACACTGGTAATCCCAACACTCTGGGAGGCCAAGGCAGGCAGATCACTTGAGGGCAGGAGTTCAAGACCAGCCTGGCCAGCATGGCAAAACCCCGTCTCTACTAAAAAAAAACAAAAAATACAAAAAGTAGCCAAGTGCGGTGGCTGACCTGTAGTCTTAGCTACTTAGGAGGCTGAGGCATAAGAATCACTTAAACCCAGGAATTGGAGGCTGCAATGAGCCGAGATTGTACCACTGCACTCCAGCCTGGGCAACAGAGCAAGACCCCTTCTCAAACAAAACCAACCAAACAAAAAAAACCTTTGGGCTGTTGAGAGAATTGGGATTAAGGGATGAAGGATGAAATGCACATGACACAATGACACATGAACAGTAAGGAGCTATGACCCATTCAACCTCCATCCACTGTCATTGTTTGCCTGTGCAGGCATTTAAGCAAAGATCAACAGACTGTTGTATAATTACAAGAGTGTCCTACTTCTACCTTTATTCAGATTCCTCTCTAGTTTTGCTTAATTCATATTCATTTATTGCTAAGTCCTGATAGTCTTAAGAGTTACTGGCATGTTCTGAAAATAATTCTTCAGATTATTCCCTTTTTAAATAGTTTTTCTCAATCTATTATTAATGTGCATCAAATATTTTCCCAACTTATCAGCAATAATTCCTTCTCTATCTTAAGACAGAGAATAAACAAGCAATTCATCTCTATTCTATGCTAATGGCCCACGGAGACAGCATTGATAAGCAGTTTACAAAGAGGACATCCAAATCACATTTCTCAACCAAAAAGACTTTCTAACCCATCCTTCAACAAAGACGATTTTTAAAGTAACAAAATTAATCAAGATATTTTCATTATTAACAGTACAGAGTTCCTTAAAGAACTAAAAATAGATCTACCATTTGATGCAGCAATCCCACTACTGGGTATTTACTCAGAAAAAAAGAAGTCATTATGTGAAAAATACACATGTACATGCATGTTTATAGCAGCACAATTCACAACTGCAAAAATACGAAACCAGCCCAAATTTCCATCAATCAATTAATGGATAAAGAAAATGTGGTATATATTTCATGGTATATACCATGAAATACTCAGCCATGAAAAGGAATGAAATAATGACATTTGCAGCCACCTGGATGCAGCTGGAGACCATTATTCTAAGTGAAGTAACTCAGGAATGGAAGACCAAGCATCTATGTTCTCACTTACATGTGGCAGCTAAGCTATGAGGATGAAAAGGCATAAGAATGGCACAACAGACTTTGGGGACTCGGCGGGGGAAGGCTGGGAGTGGGTAGAGGATAAAAGACTACACATTGGGTACAGTGTACACTGCTTAGGAGATGAGTACACCAAAATCTCAGAAATCACCACTAAATAACTTATCCATGTAACCAAACACATTCACCCCAAAATATTGAAATTTAAAAGATATTTTCATAATTTTCTCAAACAGCTTTAAGTCGTAATATGATTCCTTTATTATATGTGGCATAATCTACAAATTGCATGAATGCTTTGAGGATTAAACACACACATCTGGCCAGGTGTGGTGGCTCACACCTGTAATCCCAGCACTTTAGGAAGCCAAGGTAAGTGGATGACCTAAGGTCAGGAGATTGAGATCAGCCTAGCCAACATGGAAAAACCCCGTCTCTAGTAAAAATACAATGATTAGCCAGATGTGGTGGTACATGCCTGTAATCCCAGCTACTTAGAAGGCTGAGACAAGAGAATCGCTTGAACCCGGGAGGCAGAGGTTGCAGTGAGCTGAGATGGCACCACTGTACTCCAACCTGGGTGACAGAGTGAGAATCCATCTCAAAAATAAACAAAAACCCAAAAAACCTACATATCTATTTATAAAGCAAGCCAAATACTAATTAATTTTAGGGAATAATTTAAATATATTACAGACAGGCACAGTGGTTCACACCTGTAATCCCAGCACTTTTGGAGATTGAGATGGGTGGATCACCGGAGGTCAGGAGGTCAATACCAGCCTGACCAATATGGTGAAACTTTGTCTCTACTAAAAACACAAAAATTAGTCAGATGTGGTGGCATGTGCCTATAGTCCCAACTACTTGGGAGGCTGAGACAGGAGAATTGCTTGAACCTGGGAGGCAGAGGTTGCAGTAAACTGAAACCACACCACTGCACTCCAGCCTGGGCGACAAAGTGAGACTCTATCTCAAAAAAAAATCATAAAAAAATTTTTCAGTTAAAAGTGATTTCAAAGGGAAGCTGGACACATTCTTCATAATAAAATTTTGTGTGAATTAGTCCTCGGTAAACAACTCTGAATTCATAGCAGATGTCCACCTTTCACCAAGGCATCTACATTTTTTTTTCGTTTTTAGTAGAGCATAGGTTGAGAAAATTTCATTTGGGCTTATATCACTATTTCACTGGCTTCCTTAAGAATAAATTAATAGAATAGCTATGTGATGAAGTTTTGTTTTGTTTTACAACTCAACGTTCTTCCATTAGGAGAAAAGCTCCCAATTTCAAGTTAGCCTCAATTACTCTCTCTCATAAGCCCAGCCCAGATCCAAAATATCACACAAGGGCTACAGAAAAACACTCATGCATTCTCTCCTCACCATTTTTACGCTGGCTATTTCTCCAGAACAAGAATCTCTGAGAATTCCACCATAGCAGGTCCCGACACTTTGACTAAACTTGTAAGCAGTCTGGAAGTAGTTCAGCCATTTCCCCCATACCGCAGCCCTTTACCACCTCCTTGTTTCTTTCCATGCTATTTCAAGAGGAGTAATTTCTAGTTCAATTTGTAATTTCGATAACTCAAAGTAATGAGTGTCTCATCAATCATCAATACAGAAATAATCAAAAATAGGTTTGGATCCACACGGCTGGCAGCTGAAGCAAATGACATTCCAGATGTAAACGAAACTCTTTTCTGTGCAACTAAATCGATGCGAACTTGGCTATAATGTGGCGGAAAGTCAGTAGCCCAATTCCTTCAACAACTGCAGGCCTGGAAAAGCAGCACCATTGTTGCCAAGGTCACATCAAGCCAGGTGCAGTGGCTCGCTCTATATTCCCAGCACTTTGGGAGGCCAAGGTGGGAGCATTGCTTGAGTTGAGGAGTTCAACTCCTGGGCAACATAGCAAGATCTCATATCTACTAAAAAATAAAAAATTAGCCGGGTGTGGTGACCCATGCCTGTAGTCCCAGCTACTCAGGAGGCCAAGGCGGAAGGATGACTTGAGCCCAGGAGATCAAGGCTACAGTGAGCTATGATCATGTCACTGTACTGCAGCTTGGATGACAGGGCAAGACCCTGTCTCAAAAAAAAAAAAAAAATAGTCACATGAGACAAGCATGCAGATGATGAATTCCAACATACTACTTTATTTTAGACCTAAATAAAGACGTGGGTGAGCTTAATTTGCAAGAAAGACAGATACCAAGTTATTTCTTGTTCCAGAAATCAGTTGACAACATATAACTTGAGATTTTGCAATTCACCATTCAAAATGGCGGACAAGGGGAAGCACTCAAAGCCTTGCCAGTGACGCATTCTGTTGGAAGGGATCCTAGAGGCCATGCAGCATGGATTTTAGCTTAATCCAATTGCTTTTTTTTTTTTTTTTTTTTTTTGAGACAGAGTCTCGCACGCATGATCTCAGCTCACTGCATGCTCTGCCTCCTGGGTTCAAGCAATTCTCCTGCCTCAATCTCCAGAGTAGCTGGGACTACAGGCACCCACCACCACAGCCGGCTAATTTTCGTACTTTTGATAGAGACAGGATTTCACCACGTTGGTCAGGCTGGCCTCAAACTCCTGACCTCAAGTGATCTGCCTACCTCGGCCTCCCAAAGTGCTGGGATTACAGCTGTGAGCCACTGTGCCAGGCGGTTGCTTCTTAATTGCTTCTCTGTCATTTAGCAAATTCAACTTGAATTTGGATTCAAAATGTCATTTTCCCTCTTTTTGCACCAAAGAGTTTCATTTGCAAGAGAGAAAGAATGATACAAATATTTGCCAAGCTGTTGTTCATCTTTGATCCTTATTTTATAAAGTGACAATTTACATGAAGTACAACCCAAAGGATGGCTGCCACAGACAGGGGGAGGCCAGAAAAGACAATAATCCATGTGATAAGAAGGCCAAAATGGGAAGAGCAGCAAATAACACTCCACTGTGGGCACTGAGAGTGAGGCGTATCACCACGATCAGACTCGTATTTTCCTGGAAAAGCCCCACCCAAAAGGGGACTTGTGGTGCAGCCAAGCACGTAAAATAGGCTGAGCTAACATATATTATGGGATGCAACTGATGTCATGGCTGAGGGTGGGACCAGGGAAAGTTCTGCCTATCTGTGTATCAAGGTGCCCCAGAATATATTACATTATGTGGGTTTCCTTTCCTTACTAATTACTTCTAAGTACAAGCTCAACAGAAAATCATGAAGTATCTGACCCTATTTCCTCACATTTTAGAAGCATCCCATGCTCCTAAAGACTATGGAACTTTGGGGCACTTGCGCTCTGATTCATGGGGATTTGGCCTTTGCTTTTTAACTAAATTTGTATTTGTTTTAACTTGCATCACCTACTTAACAAAACAAAAGACTTGCTCACTTCCTGGGAAGCATATAGACCAGTTTACACTTTGAGATTCAAAGTTAGGAAGAGTTGGGTGGGAACAGGGCAGGAAAATAAAGTCACCTTGAGGCTGCAGAGACACAGGTCCTATAAGCTAGGTCCAGGTGGAGTATGAAGACGGGAAGAACCTCAGTGGTTCTCCATCCATGTGGCAAGGGACAGAAAAACCTGAGCTGACAGACTTTTTTGGAGCCATTAGGGCCCTAGAAGCAGCGTGTGTGTGACTGATGTTATGGGGCAGTGTGACCCAGGGAGTCCAATATTTGGGATCTTTACCTCTCAAGGAACCCTGCACCTGGCCTCTGCCCTGGTACCAACAGAGACACTCCCTTCTCCACCTCTCTTCTTTAGCCACAGCTGTGCAGCCTGGCCCCACTTTGTCTGCAGAAAGACCCCACTGCTGTGCTCTTCTAAGCAGCTCCTGGATTCAGCCACAGAGACCAAATCTGGTCCTAAACCTTCCAGCCCCAAGCTCAGGGCCTCTCAATGGAAACATTTTGTAAACCTATGGGGCCGTTCATGACATGATGACTGCAGTGGAATGGGACCAAGGACACAAGGCATCCTGCAATGTGTGAGATCATCCAGCATACTGTCTCATGTCCCGCAAAACTTCTGAACATCTCCTGGAAGTTCACATGGATGAAGAACTGTTTATTTAGTTCTAGAATGTATTTCCATTTATGCAGAAACACCAAATATCCCTTACACTGCTTGAATACACAGTTTATCAAGATTTGTTTATGATTATGGAAAAACATGTCACCAACAGCAACACTACTTATGGCAGATATCTGAGTTGTCAACTAACCACAGCTAAACCAGCCTGCATTTGTATATCACCTGCCAATATTTAACAGTGATACTGAAAGCTTCTTTTAAGATATTTAAAGCCAAATAAATTATTGAAGATACATGAAATCCTGGATACAAATATATTTCATTAATAAATTTATTTTATTTCTGCCATTCAATATTCTTAAGGATGCACAGCATACTGAAACTTATGTCATGAAAATGACAGGTCAAGATTATTTATTTTGGAGGCCAGGCACAGTGGCTCACGTCTGTAATCCCAGCACTTTGGGAGGCCGAGATGGGCAGATCAGTTGAGGCCAGAAGTTCAAGACCAGCCTGGCCAACATGGTGGAACCCCATCTTTGTACCAAAAATACAAAAATTAGCTGAGTGTAATGGCATGCACCTGTAGACCCAGTTAATCAGGAAGCTGAGGCATGAGAATCACTTGAACCCAGGAGTTGGAGGTTGCAGTGAGCTGAGATCATGCCACTGCACCCCCGCCTGGGAGATAGAGTGAGGCTGTCTGGAAAAAACAAAAAATGATTTATTTTGGGTTTGAATCTTATTTTTCAACCTTACTCTGAGACTGTCCTCAGGGGTCGGTTGCCACTCAACTGTCCTCTAAACATTTTTTCAATTCATCCTCTAATCATGGACATCTATTAAAGGCAATGTTCTCTAAAGTTCTCGGTTTGCAGAGGGTTTTAACAACGGGAGATAAGTTTTCTCAGACACTCTGTCAGCACACATCCTATGTCTTAATACAGGAAATTAATACCATTCTGACAAAGAAGGCCTGGTTCATTGCAAAAATGTCACGGTGCTCATTAAAACCACTTCAACAGCCAGTATTTTGCCTTGTCAGGTTAGGATTATTCCCCCCGTTCTCTTAACATGTACAGGTAAATTTGGTCTGTTACTTCTTTGATTTTAAAGCATACTTGCTCTTTTCTTTCCACTGCAATGCCTTCTCACCTTCTCCTAAAGCCAAATTTCTTCATTATACAAGGATAGTCATCTAACTACTTCATTTTATCATCTGAAAAAGGTGTGCTGAGCATTTGCACTTTAAAAATGTACATAGGTCAGGTGCTGTGGCTCACGCCTGTAATCCCAGGACTCTGGGAGTCCGAGGTGGGCAGATCATGAGGTCAGGAGTTCAAGACCAGCCTGACCAATATGGTGAAACCCCATTTCTACTAAAAATACGAAAATGAGCTGGGCCTTGTGGTACACACCTGTAGTCCCAGCTACTCGGGAAGCTGAGGCAGAAGAATTGCTTGAACCTGGGAGGTGGAAGTTGTAGTGAGCCAAGATCAGCCACTGCACTCCAGCCTGTGTGACAGAGCAAGACTTTGTCTCAAAAAATATAGACAGATAGATGTAACTTTATTATGATTTTTTAACATTTCCTTTATAATAGTATTTGGGCATTCTACTTATTTTTAGACATTATATGTGTGAGTAGGTTATTTCATCTATCGATTTCATTTCAGAATCATAAAAGGGGAATTACAAAATATCTGCTGGCAAAGAGGGCACCCGGACTGACAGAGTTAAAAGTCACTGCTCCAGCAAACCTCCCCTCCCAGCCACCAGGTTCTCCCAGAGACTAGCGCTTCCTGAAATGCAGGACCCCACTTTTGGAGCCTGGGAACTACATTTCTACTTTTTCATGCCAGGCAGGCAAACAACACCAGAGCATTATCATAGCACCACCCCCTAGGGGTACCCCAGAGCCCTGCAAGGGATCTGAAGGGAGAAGCAAAAGTCCCAGCAGTTGGGCCGGCCTCCTTGTCACTGCACACAACACTGAGAACAGCCATCCCGAGTAACAATGCCCAGGCCCGGCACAGCTGACACCTGTGACCTCTTTGGAAGCAGGAGACTGAGTGTCGTTAGGGCCCAGCTTTCCCTGTGATGGCACTTGTTGAAACCTGAGGGTGGCTCAGCAGCGGCTTTGCTTCCCATCGCCCCCACTCAGCACAGGGCAGCCTGGACACTCCAAGGCAAAGGCAGTGCTGGGGTCAGTTGGGAGCTCTGGCAACTGCTTATGAGAAACAGACCATCAATGATAGAGCCTGTCTGGAGCACCTCAAATTGGGCCAAGAGACACATCCATGCCATTAGAATGGGAAGGAGTGATGAGGAACAAGGTTTTCAGAGTTCCTAGAGGGCAGCTAATACCTGGGCTGCACTTGCTGACTGCAAATAAATGGGAGCTGCTATGCCTTTAACGTTGTGGACCCCACATAACTCCAGCAACCTCAGGAAGGTCAGGAACACCTGGAGAGAAAGTCCAGGTATTATCCATCTCTACCATCTCAGCCCTCTCATGCAGCTAGGCAGACGTGTAAACGATTTTGATGCAACACAAGTGCCAGATAAAGGTAAGGATGGGATGCTGCCAGAGTGCAGAGGAGTCACACAACCTTCCCCCAGAATCTGAGCTGTGTCTGAGACAGCAAGATACACCCGGCTGGATGATGCAAAATATCCCAACACAACTAGCACGGAAGGGACAAGGGAAGCAGGACAGGAAGCAGACAGGGCCAGATCACAGGATATGAGAGGCCAGGCCAGGATGCTGGGCTTTATCCTGCACAAGACTGGGAGCCACAAAGGGTCTAAAGCTTGGGGTGACATCTCCCCTGAAGACAGATCTCTCTGGGGGTTTGATGGATAGCTTCTGGGTATCAGAGTACAATCTGCACACTGCTGAAGGAACCTGCCCCAAAATGGCTTTGACAGGAAACGTGTGAATCCTTTTACTGTAAAAGTTCTGTAAGAGTGGTAGGTAGCACATGGTCACATCCAGACTCTGAAGCCAGGCAGCCCAGTTTCAACCCCAGCACTCCCCACTACTGCTGCGAGACCCGAGGTGGGCCACTTCATGTCCCTGGGCTCTTCCTCTTCCCTCTGTCTAAGGGAGACAGTAAGGACAATCCTCACAGAGCTGGTTGCGGGGATTAAATGAGGAGAAAAGTTCATGTAAGGCTGGGGCTGTGGGCTGGCTCACAGCAAATGTCATCCAGTATTTATCATTTTGTGTTTACATTGACGTACACAAGGAAAAGAAAGTCATCTAAGCCAGTGAGTTAGCAGACATTACAGCTCGGATAAGACTGAGTGTTAAAGTGGCTCTGTTTGAGGTAGATTTGAATAAAGACATGAAGTAATGCCTCCTAAAGGAAAGATCTGCCTCTCACCTTTGTCCTGTTCATGGCAGACACTCTATGAACACAGACTTTTTAAAGAGATGAATTTCCTCACTCTCTAGGGGCTTTCTCTGTAATAACTGAGTTTTCCTGCAAGACGGGAGTAACTACCTTAGATATATGTAGACATATTTCTTATGTTCTGAAATTCTTGAGCAAGAAGGAAGAGACGGAGAAAGCAACCTCCGCCAGGGAAAAGGGTGGTACAAACCACCGACCAGAAAAGTCCCAGCTCCATCATCAGATCCGCTTCCAGGAGGCATGATTTTCTCTTCAGCACATGCATGAATATTTTTATATAAAAACATGTATTTGCAGTCACTTGGCCAGAAACTAGAATGCATTTTCCCCATGTTAGTCTACAAAGGCTGTTCAACCCCCACATGGACCCACGTTACAGAGTGAGCGGCAGCCTCGTGAATTTAGGGCGTTGGGAGGAGAGTAAGTGCCGAAAGAGGTGCTGTGTAAGACAGGACCAGTTCTTCCCTTCCCAACCTGACTCCTCTCGCAGAGCAGAGCCAGCACCAGCCAGTTCTGAAATAGATAAATTCATCTTTGCCACACAGCCATCTACTTTTCTGTACTTTTTTAATACTTCCTCTTCTGAGTCCTTCATAGCCTCTTCTAGTCCCACTGCTGCTGCTAGGTAAATAGGAGGGTTATCCTGGCAAAAGAGACCAGGCACAAAAATGGTATTTCAGGAACTAAAATAGCCTGTGTGAAAGGTCTAGACTCCTGAAATACCACGTGTCTGGGGATCTACAAGTGGTTTCGTGTAACTAGAATAGAAAGTACTTCCATGTTTCAGTATTACTTCTCTTCCCCTTTTTTAAAAAAAAAAAATCGTCATCAAAACCTTATTTCACTCAATATAGCTTCTTTCAACTAAGTTAGGGAAAGAAGGTAACCTCACTGAACCTGTTAATACAATACAGTCAGTGCTCAGTATCTGTGAGTTCCACAACCAGCTGCAGATCAAACATACTCAGAAGAAAATGAAGATTCCATCAGTACTAAATATACAGACTTTTCCCCTTGTCACTATTCCCTAACAACACAGTTTAACAACTATCTACATAGCATTTACATAGTATTAAGTATTATAAGTCACTAGGTAAGTTCAGATATATGGGAGGATGTGTACAATGATCTGCAAATACTGTGCCATTTTCTATCAGGGATTTGAGCATCCATAGATTTTGGTATGCTCTGGGGGTTCTGGAACCAATCCCTCATGGATAATAAGGGATAACTGTATATGTGATTTAGAGAACACATTCTTTTTTTTTTTTTTTTTTTTTTTGAGATGGAGTCTTCACTCCATCATCCAGGCTGGAATGCAATGGCGAGATCTTAGCTCACTGCAACCTCTGCCTCCTGGGTTCACGCAATTCTTCTGACTCAGCCTCCTGAGTAGCTGGGACTACAGGTACACGCCGCTGTGCCCAGCTAACTATTTTGTATTTTAGTAGAGATGGAGTTTCATCATGTTGCCCAGGCTGGTCTCAAACTCCTGGGCTCAGGCAATCCGCCCGCCTCAGCCTCCCAAAGTGCTGGGATTACAGGCGTGAGCTACCACGCCCAGCCAAGAACACATTCTTTTAAAGGCTCACATCTTTTGCTTTGTTTGTACAAGTGTACACTTGTATACACTTACAGGAACTTACATACACTACAGCACAGGTATTTTTTTCCTGCTAATTTCCTCCAAACTCTATTATTCTACAGGCAGCTGCATTCTAAAAGGAATCTCAGTTAAGCCAAATGAATCTTTAATGAATATTTAATTAGGACCTTTTCAGACAGTATAATAGTTGGGGAGGAAAAAAAGATGCCTTTTTACAAACACACTACTGAGCTGAAGAGGATGGAAAAAGTCAACAGATGAATTTCCTGTCTTTCCCGCCAGTTTCCTTAAACCATTTCTGCTTTTCATTGCTTCTCCTTTTCTTACATCTTTGCATCTGTGGACTTCCCTATCATCTCCAGGAGCAAGGCAGAGACAGATTCTTGTCTGTGAGCAGCTGAATTGTCTAGAAAACATGCACAGCCTGCAAGTCCTTCCTGTCCTCCCAAGAATCTGACGTGGTTTTAGGCAGGCAAGAGGCTCAGGGGCTGATGCAACATCTCTTGCAAGTGCCTTTCAGTTTTTCCAGGAAGCACCACGGTTTTCTCAGGCATAAAAAACCGTTTTCTGTAAAAGGCCAGAGAGTAGATATTTTAGGCTTTACGTGCCATATGGTCTCTGACACAACTGCTCACTTCTGCAGGTGTAGTGCAGAAGCAACCATTGACCACACATAACCAAAAGAGCATCGCTGTGTCTCAATGACACTTTATTTACAAAAACTGGTCTCAGGCTAGCAATGGCCCACTGACCATAGTTTGCCAACCCCTGGATTATACAGAATCATCTGTATGATAACCCTAGCTCCACAATCAACATGCTCACAAACCGAGGCCGCATATCCTACGGCTTTCTCATATGGCTTTGTCACATGTGCCAGAAACTACGTTAAACAATGCAGGGTCCATACATTCATTTTATGCACATTCACATTTCTTACCATGAATTTTTCTTGCTTTTTAATATAGTTTTTGCCATTTTATAATTTTAAAAGAGAAGTGTGTCACAATTTCATAGCAACTATGTCAATAAACATTCATAATAATGATATGTTTCCTATTTTAGTTGACAATGACTAAGTCGAACTTTTTAATTATATCTACAGCCAGAAACTGGTAGTAGCACTGGCAGAGGTAAGAACTGCAAAAGTCTGAGAATCAAAAAGAGTGCCAAGAGTTAAAGCAGGAGATGGGCTGGTGACCTCAAGGGGGAAGAGGGAGGCTTCATGTCAGGCCAGAAGAAATAAGAACCGCGAGGCTCATTTGGGTCAGGAGCTCCAAATGTCTCATGCTCCTCAGGGCTCCACGTGCTTCGCTCCTGCCAGTCCTCTGTTAAAAAGCAGTATTTCAAGCCATAAGGAGAAAAAAGGTGGTGATATTAGGATCCTGAAGTCCCAAGGAGCCAAGAGTGAATTATGGCTGACAGCCACACTGTGGACAATGGTCATGGTGAAAAGTGAGTTGATGAGACACCTGGCAGCAAAGGAACCCTGAAAAAAAGCACTGATTCATGGGAAACATGGACTGACCAGTGGTAGGAAGAAAATAAGTGTAGCACATGCCATCCAATGCAACAACCTAGTAATACTGGTGAGCGTGCAGTCCTGACCACTCTTTTCCCAAGGTCATTTCAGGTCTCCACATGGGTTTTTCAGCTGTTTCCTCTCCTAGGTTTCTGTTTAAATCTCACCACCTCTCACATTCTCCTTTTCCCTTTCCCCTGCCCCTCCCAACTCCTCATTCAACTGATTCACTTCAACCCCATCATAATGCTCAGGTGTCATTTCCTCCACAAAACTGTTCTTCAGGCTGGGTTGGATGTTGCTTCTCTTTTCTTCTACAAGCTCCAAGGGATCAAGGGTATGTCTCTCAGCCTCCCCATCACCATCAGCTTTACCTACACTGCAACACCTTAATATCTAGCATAGTCTTCTGCACCTAACCCACAGCTTATCTTATGTGCCTGAGCAACTAAAGGTCTGAATGCATGTCACATATGCAAACAGCAATTATGAATGAGGAAGAGAATGAGTGTCTGTGTGTGGAGGGGGAGTGACTACGGCCAGGTGAGAGCACTGAGTATTGAGGAACTTGACTTCAGGTGGTCAAGATCATGAACTTACAAACATCTGGACTTGGGTTCAAAGCACAAGAGCCCTCAAGCAGGACAAATCTATCCTAACCTCTGGGAAAACATCTCAGAGTGCATCTCAAAGCCGTCTTTGGTGGCTCAGTACCACCAAAGGGCAGCTTGTTGCTACATTATTACTATAGTTCCAATAGAAAGGCAGCTACAGTTTCAAATCCCAACCAAGGAGTTGTCCTATATTCCAAAAGAAAGCTTCTACTGCCGGACATGATGGCTCACGCCTGTAATCCCAAAACTTTGGGATGCCAAGGCAGGCAGATCACCTGAGGTCAGGAGTTCAAGACCAATCTGGCCAACATGGAGAAACCCCGTCTGTACTAAAAATACAAAAAAATTAGCCAGGCATTGTGGCAGTGGCCTATAATCCCAGCTACTTGGAGGCTGCGGCAAGAGAATTGCTTAAACCAGGGAGTTGGAGGTTGCAGTGAGCCAAGATCGGGCCATTGCTCTCCAGCCTGGGTGATGAAGCGGGACTCTGTCTCAGAAAAAAAAAAAGAAAAGAAAAGAAAAGGCGGCTTCTACTGTGCATATATTTCTAATTCCTATATACGAAATATCTGAATTATACAACCCAGACTTTCCACTAATTCAGAGTGGCCTTCACCATAATGTTTCTACAAAGTAACCATTTCTCATCAGGCAGCTGCTGATAAACTTTCTTCATTCCAGTAATGTGGCATGAGAAAATGATCTTCTTGCTTTAATAAAAATACTGTTATGCTAGATACAAAATATGTTTCTACGGTTAAACTGTAACAATAAGACTGGAAGGTTTACTAGTAGAGGAAGGGTGTCCCCCTGTGATAAACAATCATTTAAAAAAGAGACAGAGGGTAATTTGCCTAACCCTGCTCTGTAGCTAAAATGAGCCGGGGGTGTGCTCCTTAAACACTTATCAAGTCACTGCTGAGCCTTCAGCAGGCCATTTCCCTTTGGAACAGAAAGGGAAGTTTCCCAATGCATAACAGAATCTTAAATTCTTCATATGTAATACTTAAGATGAACTTTAAATAGAAAAGCTACCTGCACACAAGACATCATGTCTTGTACTCAAACTATGCAGTCGATAAGAAAGCATAATGCTATCGGGGAAGGCACCACATACCGAAGCTAGCCAGAATTTATTAAGTGCTTACACTTAGCCAGGGGCCATGGATTATGACTTTTAATTCTAACAACCACACGATAATGTGGGTACTCTTATTGTTCCTCCTATTTTATAGATAAGGAAGTAAATTTTGAGAAACCAAAGTCAGCAGCTACAAAAGTGGCAGAAGCAAGACTGGAACCCAGGCTGCAGAATGCTGGTCCATGATCACACCTGTATGCAATTGTGCTTTCCAAAACACACATCAGAAGCATATTTTGGGAGGCGGGAAGGATGTAATGATCATCCATACCACCAACAAATCAGATGGGGCCAAGGAAAGCTGATAGGATGATACCATCTCTGTCTACCTCTGTCTTTTTTCCTCCTACCACTTCTAAAAAAGCTTTTTAACATTGCTGGAAAATAAAGTCACAGAGCAGATGACAAATTATTATAAATTCAGTGAGGGAGGCAGAATGGTAAAATGAAAAGAATCCTTGATTTAGAACTACAGTGTTTGTGTCCTGGTCCCTAGGGAAAACTAAGTCTCATGGCCCTCATTATACACCTGTCATGATAAGACACATCTCACTCTTTTGTTGTCATCACAATAGTGAGAATATACAAGGGAATGTGTCTGGCACCGTGCTTGGCAGAAAAGAGGTACTACAATTTTTTTCCCTTCTTCATCTTCAGTTCCCATATCAAAATACAAGCAGATAGTACCTAGTTATACAAGGTAAATATTCCCTGGACACTTCCAATGCACTCACCCACAGAGAAATACCTTTGAAGGGGCGTCTCTCCGCTGTTGCTGTGAGTTTTCCAACCACTGACATACTGCTTTCTATTAACAGTAAATGCAATTGTCTAGATAATGCAAAAATTTCATGCTTTCAATGTAAAGGTAGTATTTCAGCCTACTAACCAGAAAAGGAAGAGGAAAAAAAGACCATTGAAATAAATATCACAGGAAACTTCAGAGCAAGAAGTACTGAATATCCAAGTACCTTAATCATCAACTAAAAAGAGTAAATCTGCCTCTATGACTCTCCATCCTTCTCTCATACAACACAAACTAGAAGTCTAAAAAAAAAAATCATAGTACAGTATAGGAAATATTCAGACCTTTTTTCCTGAGGGCTTAAAAACTACAAAAGAGAAACCGCGTGACAAGTAAATCTTTTAAATCTCCCATCAACAGCCTTTGATGCAACCCCATCTTGAAACCAGACTTGTACGCTTTAAAAATGAAATGTTCTAAGTAAAGTGAAGTTGTTTTTATTTTCAGAAAAGGGGGGAAAATCGCCGATTTAAAAATAAAAGGACTTTAGTGAAAAGTTCATAGTTGTGAGATATTTGCTTGGCCATTAAGAAGGTAGCAGCTCTGCTGGGTAGAAACCACCATTCTTTGAGGTCTGAGACTTTAGACATCACTCTCTCTCTCTCCTCTCATTCTTACAAACTCTGTCTCTCGGTCACCGTTGCACATTGATCCTCTCGTTCCAACCAGACTACAGGGTCTCCAAAGTGTGAAGCATACGGCCCCTCGACGTGTTCGGAAAGCTGCTCATCATCATCCCTACGGCTTGTCATCAAGCAAACGGCAAATCACAAACTTGCTTCCTCAACCCCAGAAGAGACACGCCAGGTCCCCAAGGAAATGAAGGTTCCTTCCACCCCCACAGGAAAGCTACCAGGTTTCAGTTCTTTCGCTTTATTTTTTTAAAGACAAAGAAAAAAATTAACCGAACACACACGTTTTCCTACCATTCTCATATACTTTTTAAAACTCCAACTTCTTCCTTCACGTTGGAGAAATTCTTAATAAATAATGCCTGCTTGAAAGACACCAGGAACTCATTTTGAGGACCGAGTTTGTAGAAAACAAGGCAGAGAGATGAATGGGCAGAGTTGGGCTGAAAATTTTAAATTCCTGCACGGCAAAGCAAGCGTGCGGGTATCTGTTTTCAAACAATAAAAGCGTCTAGAATGTACAATGATGCAGAGCCACGCGAGGCGCGAGGAGCAGGAAGCTGGTGGGCTCCGTGTCACAAAGACTGGCAGGGCAGTTCGAGAGCCAGAGTCACCACAAGTCCGCGTCCCAGGCTCACTGCTGCCTCACTCTGAAACCGGTCCCAAAGCCAGCTGCCCAGCGGAGAGAAGCCGAGCGGCCGCGGGCACATCTCTGGGAGGGCAAGGCTGGGAGAAAGTGAGGGGAGACCGCGGGTGCGCGGCGGGTCCCGGGAGGGAAAGGACCAGGGAGCCGGGGATAGGGGGTGGACAGCGGGGATGTGGCCGAGGCGCATTAGCTCCGGCTGCAGATCTTGCCCGGGGAGGCGACCTGGGGACCGGAATCGGCGACCGACGGGAGGGGGAGGGGGCTCCCGGGGGGCCGCAGGTCGAGGCGCGTGAGCCGGACACGAAATGCGCACGGCCGGGTTGGGTGAGCGGGGGCGCGTGGGTCACCTGTATTGTTTGAAAAGCTGGTCCGACTCCCTGAAGCCGTTGTTGAGCAGCATGTTGATGCCGGCCAGGGCCAGCTCCGCGTCCTGCAGGGGAGCCGCCGCCGCCGCCGCCGCCGCGTCCGAGTCTCCGTCGTCCCGCCGCCGCGGCCGCTGCTGCTCGGAGCCGGCCATGGGCGCGCGAGGCCCCGGGTTGGGCCGAGGCGAGGTCGGGAGCAGCTGCTGCGGCCGCACGCGCGCCCGGAGCCCGGTTCTACCTGCCGGGAGCCGAGCGGAGCCGGGAGGGGAGGGGAAGAGAGGGGAGACGAGGGAGGAGGAGGAAAGGGCCGCGGAGGGAGGAGCCGCGGCCCGGCTGCAGAGCGGCGGGGGAGGTGGGCGCCCGGCCGCCGCCGCGGGGATTACTCAGCAGCGCCCGCCAGCTCCTCTCGCGCCCTCCGAAACACCCGGCTCGCGCTGGCCCCGAAGCGGAATCCGTTTCCGGGTGTCTCTCACCCCGCCGAGCCGGTCCTCGAGCCGCGGCCGCCTCCGCTTCCTGCAGACCCGGTGGTGCGGCCCCTCCCGGGTACCCAAGCCGCGTCCTCGCCCACCGCCCGGGGCTGCTCGGACACACGCACGCGGGGCCAGGAGACCCGAGCGCCCCACCCTCCCCCGAAGGGGCCGTACCCGGGAGTCCGGGGGAGGGCAAGGCGCGGAGGAAGAGCGAGCGAGCCCGTGTGGAAGGAAAGGGAGGGTGACGGGGATCTCCGCCCGGGCCGCAACACCAGCGCGCGGCGCTTTGTCCACCAGTGACTGAAACCCCACGCAGCCCGCGCCCGCAAAGCCGGACTTCATCCCCACGCTGGGGCCGCCCCCTAGGACCTGAGCAGCCAATTCCCAAGGAGGTGGGCGGCGGGGGCGGGGCCTCTGGCACCTGCGGGACCGCTCCCCGGAGTCTAGCGCTGCGGGACTCTAAGGGAGAGCCCCCGGACATCTCGAACCGGGTACCACCCACTCCAGCCCACCACCACCATTTGCTCAATGGGGCAGGAGGAGAAATGGAGGTCTATATGCCATATGCCCAAATACTTAAAAGTTACAAATGAAGCTGCTAAAGTGTGTTCTGTTCTCACACTGCCAATTATTCTTGCAAAGCTTTGGCTTTCATATGACCAAATGTCAGCAGAACATCAACGATGACTGAATTTAATCATGATCGCAGAAGTCTGACTGTTCTGATGATGGCCTGGTGATATCTGGATGACTAATATTCTAGAGACAAGCAATATTCAAGACATAAGTCATTTTTATGTTTTTTCCATATTTTTCTCTAACAAAATCCCTTAATATACCGTTGCAATCAATATTATGTTCTTAATGCCAAATTAGACAATCTTCCTTGAGTGTCTGTCGTTCTTAGAGTGTAGTTTATTCATTTCAACTTGGAGTAACTTTGCTGAAGCATTTACAACAGAATTGTTTTTAAAATGAAAGCGATCCTCAGGTTTAGAAATAACTCATGAATTTTAAACATTATATCATCCATTATTATGGAACCAATATGATAAATTTTTACAGAAAAATGCAAAATAATTTTGTTATGTAAGTTGCTTCTACTTATTTCGTAAATTGTACCATCCCTCCTTATATCAAATCCATACAGGATTTCCAACTTTTATAAATAGAAATTTTAGAGTAATAAGAATTACTGCCACTCCTTAAGTGCCATGTGTAACTGTTGCAAAAACCATACTAATTCTTGAGTACATCTGGAACCACAACCTGGAACACTGACAGAAGCAAGAAAATGGACGATTCTCACCCTTGGGAAACAGTACGTTGTAATGCAGGAATTACTGCATTCGTGCTGTCTGAGAAGAAGGATTTGACAAGCTGACCTTTAAAAAAAAAATCTAGGTTTTCTTGGATTTGACATAATGTTAGTCTCAAACGTCAACAGTGTCACCATTCTTCATGGCATTGAGAGGCTGTAAAGTCGTGTTTTTAGGGGATTGAGCTGAGCATTCCCTGGAGGCTGCATGGCGTCAGTCATGAAAATGGATGTCAAGGTTATGCACCCCACTGAGGCAGCATTGAATGCCACATCCCAAGTGACAGAGGTGTCTGTATGTTCTTTAAGGCTCACTGAGGTCCACATGAGGCCATTGCCATGGAGGGAGCCCCTGGCCACACACTGCCAGAGGTCACCCTGACAACATGCACTTACAGGCTGCTGGAACTTTGGATCTGTGGAACCATTCGCCAGATCCCTAAAGCAATCTAGTCAATAAGGGAGAGAAACCAAAAGCCAAAATATCAGACATAGGAGAGAGCCTGTACTCCCCCAACTAGGAAAGACAGCCAAGCACAGTCCTATATGTCCCTGTTACCGGGAAGAAAAAATTTTAAAAAAGAATTTCAAGGAATTGATGAATGACACTATGGACATTGTTTAAGACCTGTAGTTGAGTAGTAGAGGCCCTGCAGCTGAGGATGGCGGGAGGGGTGAGCAAAGTCAGAGCACCCTTTGTGGAGCTAGTTCTGTCTCAAGGACCTCACACAGTCCATTGTGCAGACAGGGAAATTTAATTGCTGAACAATTAAGGCACAGTCCAATGCAACTGCCTAGCACCCCACAATAGGCAGGGAAGGGGTGGCATGGAGAGATAACTCTACCACGTAATACTCACCAGATACGTGCAAAATTGGATTTAATCAGGTACCAAAACAGTTACATTAACATCATCATCATAAAGGGACATTTAAAAATATTTGCCTGTAGTGAGGGATACAAAAAGATTCAAAATGGGCCCCCAAATCCTGAAAGAAGAGAGCACGCAGACTTGTGATACTTGTGGCAGCTGTAGCTGGCATTGACACATGCCCAGGGTTCGCCTTACAAGGGAGAATTAAGGCTGTGTTTTCTTCACCCAGTAAAAGTGGCGGATTATAAAGGCAGAGAGTGGTAGCTAAAAAGTCATGGTGCAAATTACCCACAAAAGGAAGGAAAATCTAGATTACTAACACTCCAGGGCACCATACACTTGACACTGAAATTCTCAGCACCTTCCCGCAAAACGAATGCAGTCTTCAGTGCACTTGACTTCGGCCAAATAGGATTTACCCAAGTGTTTCCTTTGCAAGTTGAGAGGCAGAGAGAGTGGGGAAAAAGGGAGAAAAAGAGAGAAAAGAAAGGCTAGCGAGTGGTGGAAATAACCCACTTCCTTTCTGCAGTGGGTGTTGCCAGTATTTTGTGGTTCTTCATGTGATTTCATTATGAAAATGAAACTTCAATTTCAAATGATCAGTAAAAGAATTTTAGACACTTGTGTTACCTTTTATAAGGTAGATTTTTAAAAATAAGGTGTTGTAGTTACAAATGACAGGAAAACCTGACCCAAACTGGCTCAGAAAAGCAAATATATTGATTGATGTAGAGCAGTTTTAGAAAATGAGGCTGTATTCCTGGCTTCAACACTAACTAGGACCCAGTTTCTCCTCTTCACCTCTTAGCCTTGCCACTTTCATGTTTAATGGCTCTATTCTTAGACAGGGCCACCTCTCCCGATCCCAAAAGACTTTTGGAAGCTCTCAGAGCTACATGCTTGCTGGCTAGATCCAGCAGAAAGGCATTGCTTCTCTAATAGCTTAAGCAAAATCCCCTAATTGAATCTTGCTGGCTTTGATTGGCAAGATTGTAGTCAGGTGCCCATCCTTGCACCAACTGATGTGACTAGGAGGGGTAGATCATTCTAATTAGATTAAGCCAGTCAGGGTCTGCTCCAGGACCTGGATGGGTAGAACCTATTTCACCCAAACTACCTTGCTGGGAAATCCCAGATCTGTTAGGAAAAGAGAGGTAGGGAATGGATATGAGAGAGACAATCAACAAACATACCTACCCTTGTCTTCCTGAACAAGTTTTGAATTTTTGGAATTACATTCTTTTTTTTTTTTTTTCTTGAGACAGGGCGTTGTCACTCTGTTACCCAGACTGGAATGCAAGGGCGAGATCAAGGCTCACTGCAGCATTGACCTCCCAGGTTCAAGTGATGTCCCTACCTCAGCCTCCTGAGTAACTGGAACAACAGGCATATGTCACCACACCCAGCTAATTTTTGTATGTTTTGCAGAGAGAGGGTTTCACTGTGTTGCTCAGGCACATCTCAAACTTCTGACCTCTATTGATCCATCTACCTTGGCCTCTTAGAGTGCTGGGATTACAGGCATGAGCCATCCATGCCTGGCCTGGAATTACATTTTAAATGCATTTGAAGAATAAAATATCACAAGAAACTTACTGTGTGTACTTTGGTTATATTACAATTTTTCGGTGATGCTAACAGTCATGCCTTCATGCATCTTTTTATAAACTCATACCATCCATTGAAATAAATACAGGTTCTCAGATGGTCTGGAATTCTAAGAAGGAAGAGAGTAGGGAAATTAATGTCACAATTTTTACGTTGTGCTTGCTTTACCCATTCGGCTCTTCTACTGAAGATGAAGTAAGTTTTAATTAGCTACTTTTAACTAGAAGGCAAATCAGGTCAAGGGTTGCTATGTAAAACCTATTAAATTGCTTAGCCTAAAGCTGCCTCCTTACATATTTTAGCCTAAAGATTTCTCCATACTTAGTGAACTGTAGTCTAACTGGATGCATAAACAGACTTTAATGAACTCTTGTAACAAGTAGCCAAGTTTCAGCCAATCACAGCAGCCAACTGTTCAAACCATGGTCAAATAAGGCAAACCCCAAGCTGTAACCAATCTGACTGTTTCTGTATCTCACTTCTGCTTCCTCTACATCATTTACTTTCTTCTGCCCATAAATCCTCTCTAATGCATGACAGCACCAGCTGCTCCGAACCTATTCTGATGGTGGGGTTGCCCAATTCTCCAATTGTTCTTTGTTCAATTAACCCTGTTAATTTATCTAAAGTCTTTCTTTTAACAAACCATACAGCAGCTTCCGGCCTTTTCTGCTGACAAGTGGGTCACTAGGTAGCCTCTAAGGAAGGGAACATAGTAGTGGGCTGTTGGGGCTGTTTTTGCAGTTGGATATGTGTCCCTGAGAGGACACTCGTGGCTGTCCTGGGAAACCACAGCAATTACCACGGGGCAGGAAACCATCCCCCTCTGGGCTGGACACCTCCTCACCTGCCTTTCCATAAACCAGATAGCCACTGAAATGCAGTCAGAGTTTAAGCAGGTGTTTACTAGAGATCATTGTTTTGCTGCTGTAGAGATTCAGGGACAAAACTGGGGAAGAAGGCATTGTCTCTCCTCCACAGGTTCCCCGCCCTCGGAAGCTTAAGCAGTGATCTCTCCTGCCTTAGACCTTGACTTGGGTGTGACTTTTAGTGTGACCACAGGTCCTCTGTTGGTCTTTAGTTTCATTCTCTCTCCCCATTGTGCCTCCCTTTCCTTCCTTCTCATTGATATCCTGTTTTTTGGATCTACCATCCCTCCCTCTTCCTTACAGAAATAATCAAGTTTTCTTCTCCCTTGGTCCCTTCTCATGACTCGTACATTTTGTAGCCTCTGGTGAACGTCCATTACTTCTCTGTCTACTGACTTGCTCTGTAGAGGGAGAGGCTGTCTCTGGTTTCAAGACATGCGTCTACTGAGTCCCTGGAGAGGAAAGCGGATGAGCTCCAGTCCCATGGATAAGGGAAGTGTTAAATGGTACAGCAAGTTCCATTCAGTGCCCTGGTGGGTTTTCTCTTGAGTGTTTAAAACCAAAACAATATTTTCACTATAATTTTTTTAACTTTTATTTTAGGTTTGTAGGTACACGTGCAGGTTTGTTACGTAGGTAAACTCATGTCACAGGGGTTTGTTGTACAGATTATTTCATCACCCAGGTATTAAGCTTAGTGCCCAATAGTTATTTTTTTGATCCTCTCCCTTCTCCCAGCCTTTTCCCTCAAGTAGACCCGGGTGTCTGTGGTTCCCCTCTTTGTGTGCATATGTTCTGATCATTTAGCTCCCACTTATGAGAACATGCTGTGTTTGGTTTTCTGCTCTTGTGTTAGTTTGCTAAGGATGATGGCCTCCAGCTCCATCCATGTCCCTGCGAAGGACATGATCCTATTCTTTTTTATAGCTACGTAGTAGTCCATGGTGTATATGTACCACATTTCCTTTATGCAGTCTACGGTTGATGGGCATTTAGTTTGATTCCATGTCTTTGTTACTGTGAATAGTGCTGCAATTAAACTATTGTGTACATGTGTCTTTATGACAGAACAATTTATATTTCCCTAGTTATGTACCAAAAATGGGATTGCTGGGTTGGATGGGAATTCTATTTTTAGCTCTTTGAGGAATAGCCACACTGCCTTCCATAATGGATGAACTAATTTAGACTCCCACTAACAGTGCTGCTATGATTAATTTCTATCCGTATCCCCCATTTTATCTAAACAAGAAAGGTACTTTTCTTCTATTCATGTAACTTTACCTTGTTTCCTACTAAAAATCCTGGCCTTATCATGCTGAAGTATTATTAATCCTTTCCTGCATAATCAGAGGGCAAATGGCAGGTCCAAGCTCTTCTCTCCCATCAGTAGGCTTCTCCCCTGACTGTAGCGGGAAGAAGATATTTTTTGGTTCATCTAACAAAATATGTGACTCTATTTTGGGTGGAAGCAGCAGCAGCATTGGCATTTCCTTCTCAGAGTGGATTTGTTTCTAAATCTTAAAATACAGTGGGATTCCCTCAGACATTCAAGAGCACGCAGTAGGTGTTCATGACCTGTTTGTAAGTTGAATGGTGAAGGCAAGCTATGGAGGGGGTGTGTTGGACTCACACAGGAAAGGAGATGAGACGAGGAGTATAAACCGTGGGTTTTACTCTGGTCCTGCAATGCAATGACTTTGTGACTTGGGGCAATTTTACTTCATTTCTTTCTGCCTCCAATTCCCCATTTATAATATGAAAATAAACAGTATCTTCAAGACAAGTAAATGAGATAGCGGGCATGTGGAAATGCTTTGTTAATCTGTAATGCCAAGATATCATTTGAACCTATATATTTTCAGATATTAATTAAAGTTAGCGGTTCCTTCTGTTCACATATTGTCAACAGTATCTTGAAATTTCCAGCTAAAAGAAAATCTGTGCAGTAACTAGTTGCATCATATAGAGATGATTAATTTAAACTGTTTCTAATATAAACAATACATACTCACTATTGTTAATGCAGCATAAGGAAGAAGTACAGATTTTCTGCAGAATATATAAAAATATAAAGTAGGCCAGGTGCGGTGGCTCACGCCTGTAATCCCAGCACTTTGGGAGGCCGAGGCAAGTAGATCACCTGAAGTCAGAAGTTCAAGACCAGCCTGGCCAACATGGTGAAACCCCGTCTCTACAAATACAAAATACAAAAATAAGCTGGGCATGGTGGCACACATCTGTAATCTCAGCTACTCAGAAGACTAAGGCAGGAGAATTGCTTGAACCCAGGAGCCAAAGGTTGCAGTGAGCCAAGATCACGCCACTGCACTCCAGCCTGGGCAACAGAGCAAGACTCCATCCCCAAAAAACAAAAAAAAAAGTGTGTATGTGTGTGTGTGTGTGTGTGTGTGTGTGTGTGTGTATATATATAAAATACACATTTTAGGGTTCTTAATTTGGACCTGAATTATTATTTCTGCTTTAATAATCCCTAGGTATTATTTTGGATAAGGAAATAGATAATATTTGGTATGAAGAGTTTTAAAATGCATCTCTATGTGCTGTGTGTCAACATGTTTTGCGGTCAGCTCTTGTTTACAAGGAGATATTCATTGCTAACATAAAATAATTCCTTGTTGACAAGTGACCTATGTTTTGCTCTGGAGTTACTTAGCAATCCATGTGTCTCAACCCAGAACTCTGTGCCACAGAATTCCCCTACAGTAACTTAAGGAACCAGTTGAAGAAAAAGTTTTCTATCTCCAAGTAATTTATACAGGTACAACCTTTATGCACAGTCTAGAGCTTGTGAGCTTGACACTCTGGTTTTTCATAGGATACTCACTGGGTGCTCTGACTGTTTCAGGGACATGGGTAAGTACCAGCAATATTTAGACAAATATGACAAGGCACCAGCCCTAGAGAAGCTCATGCTGATGAGACACAGAGCCAGATACACATTCATAGCACCATATGATAAGTGTCGTAGTAGACTTTGGTGCTAGGTTTGTCAGAATCCATTTATTTCTGGATTGACTTAACAATATCTCCCAAAATTATTATAACAAACTTATATCTTATACACTGATATTTCTGATGTTTTTATTAATTTGTTCATTCTTTATACCTTTAGAGTTCAGATATGGGCCACAGTAGATCACCTATCTCACTAATTTATAGTCAATCCTTGATTTTTTGACCCCTCACCTCAGATAGCATTAACCAATTTGCACTCCTCCACTGGCCATTGAAGACAGACAATCACTGTTTTTGATCACTTTCACATTCATCTTCAGAAGATGATCCACCGCAACTGAAGATACTTAAAATGATGTGAACAAATTTTTGAAAACAATTCCAGGAGGTAAATTAGAAAGATGAAAGTAAAACCTTAAAGAAAGCATCTGTAGTCTCCCAAGGTATGTAAAGTAGAAAATAACTGCTACAGTGTATAATATTGTTTATTTGTTTTTAAAAATTTGGGCTGAGCATGGTGGCTAATGCCTGTAATCCCAACACCTTGGGAAGCCGAGGTGGGTGGATCACTTGAGCTCAAGAGTTTGAGACCAGCCTGAGCAACATAGCAAAACCCCATCTATAAAAAATACAAAAATTAGCTGGATATGATGGCATGCACCTGTAGTCCCAGCTCCTTGTGAGACTGAGGTGGGAGGATGGCTTTGAGCCTAGAAAGTTGAGGCTGCAGTGAGCCATGACCATGCCATTATACTCCAGCCTGGGTGACAGAGCAAGACCCTGTCTAAACAACAATAACAACAACAATTCTGTAGGATAAGCTCACTTACCCTAAGGAAGGCACAAACACACACATTCTAAAAACTAATCTTGAAAATGTTCTGAATTAGATAGTGGTGATTGGTTGCACAACTCTGTAAATACACTGAAAACCACTGACTTGCATTTATTTTATTTTTTAGAGACAGGGTCTCATGCTGTTAGCTATGCTGGAGTACAGTGGTACAGTCATAGCTTATTACAGCTTCAAACTCTTTTTTTTTTTTTGAGACGGAGTTTCACTTTTGTTGCCCAGGCTGGAGCGCAATGGCACAATCGCGGCTTACTGCAACCTCTGCCTCCCAGGTTCAAGGGATTCTCCTGCCTTAGCCTTCTGACTAGCTGGGATTACAGGTGCACGCCACCATGCCTGGCTAGTTTTGTATTTTTGGTAGGGATGGGGTTTCTCCATGTTGGTTAGGCTGGTCTCAATCTCCCAACCTCCAGGTGATCCACCCACCTCAGCCTCCCCAAGTGCTGGGATTACAGGCTTGAGCCACCGCGCCTGGCCGCAACTTCAAACTCTTAGACTCCAGCCATCCTCCAACCTTAGCCTCCCGACTACAGACACACATCATTGCAGCTAATTTTTATTTTTATTTATTTATTTTCTTGAGAGACAGGGTCTCACTTGTTGCCTAGGCTGGTCTTAAATTCCTGGCCTCAAGAGATTCTCCCTCTTTAGGCTCCTAAAGTATTGGGTTTACAGGGATGAGCCACCTTGCCTGGCCAGATTGTATATTTTAAATGGTGACTTTTACTATATATAAATTATATCTCAATAAAGCTGTTCATTGAAAAAAATTTTTCAGTCATTTTAAATCACAGGGTGCAGAGCAGTGGGAGAAGGGAGTTAATGGCTTGAGTCCTGTGCTTTCATATATCTGGGCAGAAAAAATATTTTATTATGAAAAAAAATCTTATTTTTGAAAAGTATCCATAAATCTAGAATGTCTGCTGGCTAGCATCACTACATTCTGGGCGCCGGGTTAAGACTTTACAAGTGTTGTTCCATGTAATTCTCAAAGTAACTCCGTAAGGTGGGCTTTATCCCAAGTTTAAAGATGTGAGAAGAAAGACAAGTTTAATAACTTTCCCAAGAACATGCAGCCAGTAATGGTTAGAGTGAGGTTTAAACATAGGTCTCATTGCCCACAGTGGTTCAGTCTTAGTTAACTTAAAACCTAGTACCCTCTGGAAACCTGACTGAGGGTATTCACACACACCCTTATGAATTTCATGGCATTAGTTCCTCCTGAAAGTTGTACTATTCCTTAGTTAGAAGGCATTTTGAAGACATGAAAATGCATTCTTTCATATATGGTCTAACTCAGCAAAATTAGGGTGCAGCCCAGGCATCTGCATTTTAGTAATAACCGCAGGTGATTCTAATGTCAGCACAATTCAGAGACCCTTATGAGAAAGAGTTGTCCAGATAGTAACTCCCAGAAAGCAGGGTGGCTATTCATCTTTGTGTACATTGCCTGATTTCTTACCCTTGGTGTATGTCCGAGAAGTACTGCATGAGAAAATGAGTGAAAACACAGCCCGATGCATGCTTTTCATGGTCAGCCATGCTCACATCCTTGCATAGGAGCAGCTGTATTATTACATTAAATTCAGAATAAAGGTGCCTATTTTAACCTTAAAAACAAGAGCATTTCATGTGATATCTTAAAAAATTCCATGCAGTGAACAATGTATACACCTAGAGTTGAAAGAAAGACCATACAAGGGTAAGCAGGTCAGAAGAAGACACGCCCACACTAAGAATGGAAGGAGGATGTGGACACTAAGAAATCACTTAATTCCTAACTCTTGACATTTATTTTTAAATGTGGTTATAAAAGAAGACTCAGAACATTTGGCTGTGTCATGGCTAAAAATACACATTTTTTTTCACTTCTCCTCACTCTCTTCACCCTACCACCTCCTCTGAGACAAAAACAGTAAAAACAAGGATATACTGTGAGATGATAAAGAGAAAATGAGAATGCTGTCTATACCCACACACAGGGAACTGGATGCTCAGATGCCACAGGGACTCATTTCTTAAACTTCCCAAATCCAGGCCAAAGAACAACAGCTGGCCGGGCTCAGGAGCAATCTTACTACTCTCACCGCTCCAGAGACGAATCCCCCTCTAGAAGCCTGGCCTTCAACCTCTGCCTCTGCAGTGGTGTTTGCCTCTGACTATGCTTGCTTGGGGAACTAAGATAGCTTTGTGCAAATGAGAAAATGCTGGATGGGGCGAGGTGGCTCACCCCTGTAATCCCAGTGCTCTGAGAGGCCAAGGCGGGGAGGATTGCTTGAGGCCAGGAGTTGGAGACTAGCCTGGACAACATAGTGACATCTCCATCTTTACACAGTTCTTAAAAACCTGGACAGGTGTGGTGGCGTGCACCTGTTGTCCCAGCTACTTGGGAAGCTAAGGTGGGAAGATCATGCGAGCCCAAAAGTTTGAGGCTGCAGTGAGGTATGATTGTACCACTGTATTCCAATCTGGGTGATGGAGTGAAACCTTGTCTCTTAAAAAAAAGCGTTCGTTTTGTCATTTTGTTTTTCTATGTTCAACTAAGTAATTCAAGCCATTTAAAAAAGTATTTGTCTTCAGAGAGCTTTGTTTTCATACAAAGGCCATACAAATAGTCATAGGTACACCAGTGATTCACTCAAATAATTATTCTATAAACCTATAAACTGCAGGTTAACCCAGATGTCATCCAATATGAATTGTGATACACCAGAAATACTATCATATTTGACCTATGACAAGGACAAGTTCAGCAGGATCTTTTTTGAGGACCTACTATGTGCCAGCCACTGTATGCTCCTGCTGTGGAAGACATAATTGAATGAAATACAACCCCTGAACCTGAGAGTTTTCTAGTCTAGTGGGTGAGACAGAGGCACCGACAGATATTTTACTGTAAGATGGTCATAAGATAGAGGTACATGTTGTGTGCTTTGGGAGCACTGAAGAGGGGCATTAGTCCAGCCGGGGGTTCGTGGAAGGCTTCCTGTGAGAGATTTGATGATTGAGCTGACTCTGGACAAAAGAGGGAGGAAATGGATTCCAGGCAGAGGAGCAATGGCATGGACAGGTGAGATCACAGAAATCTTCAAACAGTGCGATTGTTCTAGAGAACGGAGGGCGAGGCAGGAAGTGGCCAGGGATGAGGCAGGAGAGGTGGTCAGCCCTCAGGCACCAGGGCTTTCTGTGCCTTGCCCTGGAGTCTCTAGGCAAAGAGGAGCCAATAAGAACTTAAGACGGGGGACTGACTTGGCCAGTTTTGTGGGCAGATGGAAGATTTAACATGAATTTTAATTTAGTGTATAGACTAGAGACTTATGGACGGCAATTGCAGAGGAGCAGAGCACTTGTAACTCCCACGATGTGTGAAATTGTTAGTTCTCTTGCTGTTGCAAGTGACCAAGCCCAATGCAAACAGGCTTAAGTGGAAAAGGTACAGCCTGAGGATGGATCTCAGGCATCTACAGGGCTGGATACTTATGTTTACTCAGTGACACCATGATTCTGCTTCTTTCTACAGTTTGGTTTTTCTCTCTCCTGCAGAGGGAGATCAAATAACAGGACAATTCGTCATTCTGTAGAACTCTCCTGCACATTTCAAGAGTCTAGCATTCCTGTCTCACAATGCCAAAAGCACCCCCCAAGCATGATAACAACCCAGAAACCCCCAAACATTAGAAAAGGAAGAGGTCCTGAGAGCAGAACTAGTTCCCATCTGGCACCATCCCTCTGTGTATTCAAAACCCCTCTTTGCCAAACTTCAGTTTTCTCTAATACCACCTGCCCTTAAAGCTCTAAATGACTGCTGTTCAGTTTGATCTCCATTGCCTCTGAGAGCAAGTAACCATCACTAGCGATCTCATCAAGTTGAAGTCTTTAAATCTGGATCCCACCCCACTTCCTTTAGTTTTTCTTTCCTCTTAGCATTGGTCTTCATGCTTACCCATTGGTAGAGGAAGAGAGACCATCTCCCTCCAGTTTTCTAGATCCCCATTGTCAAGGATGATTCTGATTGGTGCTGCTTGTGTCATCCAGGAATCCTAGAACCAATCACTGGAGGATAGGATAATCTGATTGGCCAGTCTGGATCATATGGGAAGGTACCAAGGAGGGTGTCAACCCCACAAGACCCACACGCAATGTGGAAAAAGTTGTCCAAAGGAAGACGTGTGTGCAAACAACTTATGTCTGCCTCAGGGGATAAATAAGCAACAACAACATAGAATTACTGCACACCCCACCCTCCAAGTTGCATTCTGTGGCAAATAAATTTAAAACCCCCAAACCTCCTCTTACCGCTTCCAATGTTTGTGAACTTGGAAAATGACCTAGTTGAGTGGGACCCAAGAGTAATGAAGCACCACTTCGTGAAACATTTATTTAGGACACCAATGGGAGGATGTGATGGTGATGGTGGAGGGCAGAGCTGAGAAGAACTGAGAGGCTATTAGGAAACCGCGGTGGAACGGTGGCTGTGGAAAAGGTAAGAAAGTCCAGGGACAGGGAGAGTTGGCCTAATGGAAGAACATCAGTAAAGCAAGGACTCAAGGGGGAAGGGAGAAGAGGGAAAGGAGATGGGAGAGACAGTGAAACTCTATACCAGACCAATTAGAAGGGTTGGTTTATCCCAGGAAAAACGAGACTGTAACTATCTGGAATCAAGGAAGAGGTTACTTGATTAATTCCCAGTATTTGTCAAGGACCTTGGCTTAGGACATAAATCCAGTGGCCTGAGGTCAGCAGTTTCTATCTGAACCCAAGCTGGGTTGACCTGGGGTCCAGACAGGTAAGAACCCTGCTTTTCCAGGTATGTAGTCTAATAAAAACACTGATAAAAGTAGACTAGAGCAGACCAGTGAGAGAGATGAGGCTGGTAGAGGAAACTCTTCACTCTCCAGGAGACCCCAAGCTTGCTTTCATGTGTTAAACTTCAGCCAAGACAGCCGAGTGGAGGCAAGGCAGCTGTATAAAGGTTTACCTCCAAATTTTCTTACATTTTATATAGGTTCTAGAATGACAGAATCTCAAAATTGTGTGGACACAGAAGCCATTGCATCAGAGATCTCAGATCTTGATCCACGTCCGGGGAGTCTGTTGATCAAACTGCTTAACTTCTCTCAGCTTTGGTTTCATTATTAATAAACACAAATAATGGCAGTCTCTGTTTACATCACGAGATTACTAAGATAACCAGGCGACGGTTTGTGGGGGCGGGCAGTTCACAATGAAAATGTGGGGTCCCTTGTTTAAAAAATTATGAAGAACGTTAAGACGGCAACAGCAGGGCATTGAACCAAGTGCTGGGTGCTTCTGAGAACCGGCAAGTAATGAGCACCAAAGTGCTTTAGCAATCTGCAAAAGCTCAACAAATTGGTAAGGATTCTCTTTCTTTATTCCCCCTTTGCTCTCCAGGATTGTTTTTGCTGGGCTGCTATTAAAAAGTACCACAAACTGGGTGGCTTGAACATCAGAAATTGTTATCTCGGTTCTGGAGGACTCAAGTCCAAAATCAAGGTGTAGGCAGGCTGGTTTCCTGAGGGCTGGGAGGGAGAGGTCTGTTCTTGTGCTCTCTCCTTGGCTGGTAGGTAGCCATCTTCTCTCTCTGTCTCTTTATCTTGCCTTCTCTCTCTGCATGTCTCTGTGTTCAATTTCTCCTTTTTATAAGGACTGCAGTCATATTGGTTAGGGTCCATGCTAATAACCTTGTTTTAATTTGATTACCTCTGCAAGACCCTATCTCCTATAAGGGCACACTCTGAAGCGCTGGGGGCGAGGACTTTAACATTAGAATTTGGGGGTGGGGGAACAGTTAAACCCATAACCCACATCAGGGCCCCTGTGCTCTTTGGAGGCATGCTGATGGTGTGAGGTCTCATGAGAAGCTGCTGATGTTAGGCTGTGGCAGAGAAAGGCTCCTGCCCCCATGGTAGTGGGGTTTGGGCCCGGGTTTCTGCTGCCTAGGTGGCAGCTCTCATTGCTTTCACTGTAAACCCACCCTTCAGCTTCTGAAAGCTCTTCCATGTACACTCAATACATTTTTTTGTTTAAGGAAGCTAAAGTATGTTCTTGTGGCTTGCAAGTAAGAACCCTGACTGATACTCAGATATGACATTAGAATCGGGGAGGGAACTACTTGGACCTAAGTTTTGTGCCTCCCCACATTAGTTCAGCCCCATCTGGCTGCTTGCTCAGTGGGGAGCCCCAGCTTCCCAGGCTCACCTCCTCTCTGCTGCTATCTGCAGATGCTGCTTCCCCACAGGGTGAGGGCTGAGAGCTGGGCTTAGGCATGGCTGCTGCAATGCCCACTTTATGGAAGCCGCGGGGGTTTGCAGCCCAGGCCCTAGCACAGGGCACTGGCTCTTCCCAGGGCTTACACACTCAGATGAAGCTTCTTGCTCCCTGGCTGGGGGCCTAGAAGATGGCGGCCTTGCCACTGTTTAAAGGGTCAGGTAAAAACCCCAGATTGAGGGAGAGTTGAATCCACAGATGACCCGCTTTGACCAGAGAGAGTCAGGATTTAAGCTCCTCTCTGTTCCTGCCCTGTGACAATTTCAACATGTGGTGGCTCCAGATGGCCCATCCAGAGAGTCCTGTGTGACTGTGACAGGTGTGGTTTCTGCGGCACCCTGGCCAGTTTGGTTCATATCACCCCACACTGACTCCCTTCTCCTTCCCCTCACTCTTTCAGCTCTGGGATAGAGCCTTACACCTTAAACTTGGCCTCAGCCTCTGACTTCTATGGAAACCCCAAAGGTTAGGATCCTTGCAGGAAGGCTGAGGTTTTGAACGTGGAAAGGGAAGAGAAGAAACCATTTTTCATCATACCCATACGTCCACAGCGCACTCAAACACATACATTGATGCAGACCAGGAACTGTGAACAATGAAGCTGGATATGTTATGAAAATATCAATGATGTCAGAGCCACACCGAGACCTGAGGCAGTCATCCAAGATGATTCAGGACAGAAGCTGGAAAACAAAAGGGCTTTTACCTGGAAGAGCCATTTAATGGCAGCTGTGTAAATGGACACCAGGGCCACCCGTGTATATTTAAAGGGTGTGGCTTACTCTACCATGACAGCTTCTTGAGCAGCAGGATAAAAGGACTTTTTACCACTGTACAGTAGGTTACCGCTTGAGTGCTCCAGAGCGCTCCACTGTCTCTATTTAGAACCGGCTTGACGCTTACAGTTCAGACTGCAGTACCACACCAGAGAAATAATTAGATACTCCACTTCCATGCAGCATTTATTACAGCCCACAAATGATGATCAGTTAGGCTATTCAGGAATGTGTAAATATATTATAAATTCTTAAAGTTTCTTTTCTAAAATAATTTTTCTAATTATTATTATTCTTATTACATATTTTTGAGGCAGAGTCTCCCTCTGTCACCCCGGCTGGAGTGCAGTGGTGTGATCTCAGCTCACTGCAACCTCCACCTCCTGGGTTCAAACAATTCTTCTGCCTCAGCCTCCCAAGTAGCTGGGATTACAGGTGTGCGCCATCATGCCCAGCTAATTTTTGTATTTTTGGAGAGATGGGGGGTGTCACCATGTTGGCCAAGCTGGCCTCAATCCAAAGTCCTCAGCCTCCCAAAGTGCTGGGATTACAGGCATGAGCCACTGCACCTGGCCTAGTTTCTTCTTAAAATGAGGTTCGAGTAAGTCTTCTAAAAACATTAAATAATAAAACTGGAGTTTGGGACAACTAAGGACAACATTAAGGAAGATTCCAGAAGGAAAAACTGTCTGACATCTTCTAGTCCTATGATCTCGGGCAAATGACCAGGCCTTTCTGAACTTCAGTTTCCTCATTTCAAAGTGGAGAATATAATAACCTCTAAATTGTTGTAAGAATTAGGGGAGCTAGTGTGTGGGGAAAGCTAGCACTAATTAGTTCTTATATAATGTTGGTTATATTGTCTTTATTGATCACTACAAGTTATTGCTTCTCAAGTATACTTTTGTATACTTGGCAGAATACAAAAACACACCATCCTGCCCCTCTCTGTTCCTCATATTTCTGAAGTAGAACACAAGTTTCTATGCCCCAAATTGACTCAAGGCAACTCCTCTCTAAACCAATTATTATTATTATTTTTTTTTTTTTGAGACAGGGTCTCACTCTCTCACCCAGGCTGGAATGCATTGGCACAATCACAGCTCATGCAGCCTTAAACTCCTAGACTCAAGCAGTCCTCCTACCTCAGCCTCTTGAGTAGCTGAAACTACAGGCACATGCCACTATGTGAGATGGAGTCTTGCTGTGTTGCCCAGGCTGGAGTGCAGTGGTGCAATCTCAGCTCACTGCAATCTCCACCTCTTGGGTCCAAGCAATTATCCTGTCTCAGCCTCATGAGTAGCTGGCATTACAGGTGACTGCCACCATGCCTGGCTAATTTGAGTATTTTTAGTAGAGATAGGATTTTGTCATGTTGGCCAGGCTGTTCTCAAACTCCTGACCTCAGGTGATCTACCCACCTCAGCCTCCCAGAGTGCGGGGATTACAGGCGTGAGCCACTGCACCTGGCCTCTTTATTTATTTTTATAGAGATAGTTTTGCTGTATTGCCTGGGTTGGTCTCAAACTCCTGGCCTCAAGCAATCTTCCTGCCTTGACCTCCCAAAGCACTGAGATTACAGATAGGAGCCACTGTTCCCTGCCTAAACCAATTTCCTTTCTTTCTTTCTTTCTTTTTTTTTTTTTGAGTTGGAGTCTCATTCTGTTACTCAGGCTGGAGTGCAATGACTTGATCTCAGCTCACTGCAAACTTCACCTCTCAGGTTCAAGCGATTCTCCTGCCTCAGCCTCCCAAGTAGCTGGTACTACAAATAAGTGCCACCACGCCTGGCTATTTTGTTTGTTTGTTTGTTTTAGATTTTTAGTAGAGATGGGGTTTCACTGTATTATCCAGGATGATCTCAATCTCCTGACCTTGTGATCCCCCCCTCTCAGCCTCCCAAAGTGCTAGGATTACAGGCACGAGCCACCGTGCCTGGCCAATCAATTTCTTAATAGGAAGGCATCCACCTATGCCCTGAAGTAGAGATTGGGTCTCCAGATTTCCCTGAGCAAGGTAGGTCTCAAATTTTTGAGAGCATAGAAATCTCCTGGGCTATGTATTTAGATTTCTAGGCCTCATCCTCAAAAGTCCTGATTTAGTAGGTCTGGGATTTGGAACTAGGGAATCACCATTTTTCACACATGTACACAGGTGCACACATGCACATCCACATGCCATGATTCTGAAGCAGAAGATATTTGGGCCACATTTCCAGAAATATTTCCTGCAGGTCTCTCTCTTCCAGCCTTATGGTGAGCATATGCAAACAACGTGAGGTCATGGAAAGTACCTCCAGTTTTTTTCCCTTGGACTGCAGGCATATGTAATTAGTCGGTGCCCGCACTGACCTTATTTTAATATTAGCACAGGTGCAATGGCTTACATTTAGAATGTACCTATATAAAGAAGTTATAATGAGGCAGTGCTTTCCAAACGTGCCTGCATAGTAGATACACTTAGGGAACTTTCTGATGCACTGCCCCTCTTCCATCTCTCTGGCCCATGCCCAAATCCAATTAGAAAACAGGCAAAAGATATAAAGAGACATTTTACTGAAGCGGATATACAGATGGCAAATAAGCATATGAAAAGATGTTCAACATCACTCATTTTGATGGAAATGTAAACTAAACCACAATGAAGTTTCACCACACACCTACAGGTGGCTAAAATAAAACATAGTGACAATACCAAATGTTGGCAAGAATGTGGAGAAATTGCATCTCTCATTGCTGGTGGAGATGTAAAACGGTACAGCCACTCTGGAAAAAAGTTTGGCAGTTTCTTTAAAAACTAAACATATACTTAACATACAATCCAACAACTGCACTTCTGGCATTCGTGCCAGAGAAAAACTTCTGTTCCCACAAAAAAACTTTTTATACATTTTTGAGACAGGGTCTTGCTCTGTCACCCAGGCTGGAGTGCAGTGGTGTGATTGTGACTCACTGCAGCCTTGACCTTCTGGGCTCAAGTGATCCTCCTACCTCAGCCTCCTGAGTAGCTGGAACCACAGGTGTATGCCACCATGCCTGGCTAATTTTTTTTTTTTTGTAGAGATGGGGTTTTGCTATGTTGCCCAGGCTGCTCACACAAAAACTTTTATACAAATGTTCATGGCAGCTTTATTTGTAACAGCCCCATGGTGTAGTACATCTATACCAGCAATAAAAAAGGAATGAACTATCAATTCATACAACTTAGGTGGATCTCAGGTGCATTATGCTGAGTGAAAAAGCCAATCTCAAAAGGGTACACATTGTATGATTCTACTTATTTAGAGACAGAGCCTCACTCCGTTACCCAGGCTGGAGGGCAGTGGTGCAATCTTGGCTCACTGCAACCTCTGCCTCCTGGGTTCAAGTAATTCTTGTGCCTCAGCCCCCAGAGTAGCTGGGACTACAGGCATATGCCATCACACCTGGCTAATTTGGGGGTGTTTTTAGTAGAGATGGCGTTTCGACATGTTGGCCAGGCTAGTCTCAAACTCTTGACCTAGAGTGATCCACCTGTCTCAGCCTCCCAAAGTGCTAGGATTACATAAATGAGCCACCGTGTCTGGCCAATTCCATTTATTTAACATTCCTGAAATGACAAAATTATCAAGATTGGTGTTTGTCAGGAGTTAGGGATAGTAGAGAGAAGGTGGGTAGGTGATACCATAAAGGCATGTATTTGTGATGGAATAGTTCTTTATCATAATTGCAATGCTGGTTATATGAATCTACACATGTGATAAAGTGACAGAGAACTATATACACACATTGTACCAAGGTCAGTTTCCTGGTGTGAGATGTAACCATTAGGAAAAACTTTTCAACTTTCTGTGGATTATAATTAGTTTTTTTTTTTTAAAAAAAAGGAGGCTAGGCGCTGTGGCTCACATCTGTAATCCCAGCACTTTGGGAGGCTAAGGCGGGCGGATCCTGAGGTCAAAAGATCGAGAGCATCCTGGCTAACATGGTGAAACCCCATCTCTACTAAAAATACAAAAAAATAAAATTAGCCAGGCATGGTGGCATGTGCCTAAAGTCCCAGCTGCTCAGGAGGCTGAGGCAGGAGAATCACTTGAACCCAGGAGGCGGAGGTTGCAGTGAGCTGAGGTTGTGCCATTGCACTCCAGCCTGGGCAACAGAGTGAGACTCTGTCTAAAAAAAAAAAAAGGGAAAAGATCCTGATGTCCAGGCCACTCCCAGACCAATGAAATCAGCGTCTCTGAGGGTGGAGTCCATGCATCAGTATCAGCACATGGCCCTGGTGATGACTAAGTACAGCCAAGTTGCAGTCTATTATAAGGCAGTTCATAGACGCTGCTGCTGCTGCTGCTGCTGCTAGCATTTCATCTGCTGAGAATCTTACTCAGTAGAAACAGCCGTCCAAGGTACAGCCCTGCAGGGCTTTGAGTGTTAATGTTGGGTGCATAGTGATGAGGCTTTTTTAAAGCCTTGAAATGGGGCCAACTGATCTTTCCTAAGGAATGTAAGTACCATTCAGTGTGTGAGCGTAAGCCCTGGCAATGGGGGCAGGGGCGAGTGGGGAAAGCACCTGATGTTAAACTAGACTAATGGGTTTAATTTCCCTTTGTTTTCCTAGATTTCTTGGCAAATAGAAAAAGCTCTCTTGGTCTTCTGTTTAAAGTTCATGCCAGATTCCCTACGTTGTATAAAACATCTGCCAACCACACTGATGGGCTCTCAAAGATTTTGGAGATACAGACTGATTTCCTTTGGTTACTACAAGGGATTTTTTTTTTTTTTTGGCTACTACAGTTGATTTTATCTCTAATTTTTTTCTCTATCATCTTATTTTAAACAAATTAAAACTGTGGCACAAAAATGAAGTGATGGTTTTTGAGGAAAACTATCTATTTATTTATTTTTTCGTATCTTCAGCTGAAACATCTAAGGAATGAGAATCAAAATAATAGAAAACCCTTTGTACTGGGAAATTGTTTCCATCTGTTTTTAGCCTTATTTTTTGTTGTTTTATTGCCAGAGCTTCATATTTTTTCAGAGGTTCATGTGCATAGCAGTTTTAAATGTTTTCCAAAATGAACTTCTCCAGCTGAATCTCAGAGAAGAAAGCATTGTTAATGGCAAGAATTCATTTAAAATTAATATGAAGCTTTCTGACTGATTGTTGGTGATGTTATTCGAAGTACTAGGTTGGTGCAAAAGTAATTGCGGTTTTACTATTAACGCAATTATTTTTGCACCAACTTAATACCAAAACATCTAATGTCAAATTATGTTCCATTTCTATTATATTTCTCAAGACAAATGGTATGTAACTTTTTCATAGCTTTTCAGTTAATAGTATGTAGTGAAGTTAATTATCTAGAATAGCGTTTCTAATTGTTTACTTAAATATTTATGAAAAGTAAACTTTGATCTGCCATTTCACTCACAGCTGCTCAAGGATAGTGAAAGATGAGATTCTAAATTCCACAGCTGGAGGCCTATGTTTTGATCTTTATAGAAGATTTAATGAAATTCACAGTGACATTTTTGGTCAGTTTTACACATTCTTAACCAAGTATAAGATCTGTAAGTGAGGGTCTACTAAATTATTTCATATAAAAAAGGGTCCATGGACTTCATAATAATTAGTCCTAACAAATGCTATGGGCATTTCTTGAGCATCTGCATCTAGATATCATGTTACAATAAATATTTTCTGTTAACCTGATATTAATGCATGTCTTTACACTCAACCCTCCAAGGGATACTATGCAAATACTTTAACATCTGGCATTTGTGGAAAAATAGCAGCGATTTTACAGAATGGCACTGAGAAAGTCTTGTCACATTTTTATGGAAATCCATTCTGGAAGCATTTCTTTCCATTATATGTCTTGTCTATTTCATATTGAAAGCCTTTTTATCACAGCCTCAATTTGCATTAGTATTTTAACCTGAAAGATGAACTTAGCCAGCACAATGACAACGTGATAAAAACATTAAATGACATAACAGTGACTCTTCTTGCTTATCACTCATCCTGTCTCATGAAGCCACTTACCACAAAAGAAGCTTGAAATTTCTTAGGAGCAAGAGGGAATTCTTAGGACTCAGGCTTTCTGAGCCAGTGGCAGGATAGTTGCTCCCAAAGAGACTGTGTATGTAGGTGCTGGAGGGGTTAGGTCTCCAGGAGAGACAAGAAAGGCAGCTGGAAATAAATTCAGAGTTCTGCCTCTGTTGTAGTAAAACTCTCCAGTCTCTTCCCTACCTTTTCTCAGAACCTGCTTACATAATTGTGGTTAACCTATATGCGTAAGCATGATTTAAAAGACTGACACAGCCTGGCAGTCTTTTCTGTGCTATGCACCCAGGATCACAGCCCCTGGGCTTGAAGCGTTGGCGGTGGGCTCTGGCTTAGTTATGCCCAGAGAGAAGAAAGCCATGCTTGTTAGGTGGGTTGCTGCACTCTGAAACCAAAAATGTCAACGGCACTTAATTACTACTAATGCAAAAACAGAAAAGCTGCTGCAATTAAGGGGCAGTAGAGCAATGCCTTTCTTATTTCTGTGGAGACTGGAAATTACAGTGAGGCAGCACATTGGGCTTTCTCTACCACCTAGTATATACAAATATTTTCAATTAATTACAATGGGTAATGGTATATTTATTTTTGGATCTCCTGCCTCCCTGTGGGCCTCATGTGGGCAGAGACCATATGTCTGATTTGTTTACCACTGCACACTTCCAGGACATGGTAGGAATTCAGTGACTATTTAATGAATGGATGACCATAGTATTTCAATTTTTGGAAAGAATTTCCAAATACATTTTCCCCCATTCATTGAGTCCTTATTCAACCAAGTTAACCAGACAATGTGTTCTCTACATTGTTCATAGGGAATTACTGAGCCAGACCTGGGGGAAATTATGTAATACCCTATGAATTTTTTCAATTTATTTTTAATGTTTGTGGGTATATAATAGGTATACATATTTATGAGTTACATGACATAGTGTGATATAGGCATGCAATGCATAATATTCACATCAGGGTAAATGGGGTATCCATCTCCTTAAGCGTTTGTCCTTTGTGTTACAAACAATTCATTTATATTATTTTAGTTAATTTAAAATGTACAATTAAATTATTTTTTTGCTATAGTCACCCTGTTGTGCTAGCCCATACTAGGTCTTATTCATTCTATTTTTTTGAACTGATTAACCATCCCTATTTCCCCCTACTCCACCGCTACACTTTCCAGCTTCTGGTAACCATCCTTCTGCTATCTCAATGAGTTCAATTATTTTAATTTTTAGCTCCCACAAATAAGTGAGAACATATGAAGTTTACATTTCTGTGCCTGGTTTATTTCACTTAACACAATAACCTCCAGTTCCATGCATGTTGTTGCAAATGACAGGATCTTATTCTTTTTTATAACTGAATAGTACTCCATTGTATATATGTACCATATTTTCTTTATCTAATCATCTATTGATGGACAGTTACGTTGCTTCCAAATCTTAGCTATTGTGAACTGTGCTATAATTAATTAATGTTTTATGTAAGGCATCATGGCCATGAAAGCTTGAATATATTAAAAAAATGTCATAGACAAAGATCTTGTCTTGGAAGATCTACACATATTTCATTTTGTATAGATACATTCTGTATCCAAATGAGAAAGATTTCTTAGAAAGGAGATTTCATTGCCTCCTACAATTCATTTGAATGCTTCACAGCCTTAAAGATGACTACCACACTGTTGACACATAACAGATGTTAAATAAATATTATTGTTGTTTTCGTAAATTGAACTCGGCAGTAAAAATGAAAATTGCAGCTACTAAATATTTGGTGTGAGTTACAGCCGCTCTCTTTAATCTCTGTTTTTAGTTGAGTTGTGTTTGCATGACTTAAATTGCTTTCCTTCTGGTATCCAATTTACATGCAGCTCTTCTGCCAGAGGCGAGCATTTTCACCAGCCATTTTGAGTTTGATGTGCTCAGCACTTTGGGGTAGATGGCTCCTGGGAGTAAGCCAGATTCTGAGTCACTGCCTAGATAACGATCCTCAAGACCTTGCAGGGTAGACCTTGCTCAGTTGTTCCTTGATTTTCTTCTGTGTATTTGAAAGAAATACATGCTCCTATTATGTGCAATGCTTCCTTGTAAGTTTATTGCAAATCACTTTTTTTTTTTTTGATACAGAGTCTTGCTCTGTCACCAGACTGAAGGGCAGTGGCTTGATCTCGGCTCACTACTACCTTTGACTTCCTGGTTCGAGCAATTCTCCTGCCTCAGCCTCCTGAGTAGCTGAGATTACAGGCACGCACCACTATGTCCAGCTAATTTTTGTATTTTTAGTAGAGACAGGGTTTCACCATGCTGGCCAGGATGGGTCTTAATCTCCTGATCTCGTGATCTACCCACCTTGGCATCCCAAAGTGCTGGGATTACAAGCATGAGCCACCGCATCCAGCCCACAAATCACATTTCTATAGTGCTTTAGTTAGTGAATTTTAGACCCATATAACTTCTAAGCATGAAGTATTATTGTTGCACACACATTAAGTACTTCCTTTGAGGCAGGTGCTAGAACTACAGCTATCACAGTGATTAAACCATTTGTTTACCCCTTGTCTTACTACCATAAGTGAAGGAGATGTAGCTTTCTCTGCGAAGAATTATGCATCAGAAGGCATTCTGGCCAAGGGCAAAGGGCTAAAGGTTAAGCATAATATTCATGGATAATTTAATGCAACTCAGTTGAGGTATAATTGCCATGTAACATGTTGTACATATTAAAGCTGTTCTATTTGATAAGTTTTGACATGTGTATAAGTCAGTGAAACTATAAGCAAGATAGTGAACATATTCATCATCCCAAAAGTGTCTGCATGACCCTTTGTCTTTTCTAGAATTTTTTTGCCTTTTCTAGAATTTCATATAAATGAAAGTTTATAGTATGTACTCTCTGAGTCCTTTATCTTGCTTCTGTAACTCAGCATAATCATGCTGAGATTCATCCAAGTGGAAGTGTATGCATACTAATACTTACTAATAATTCATTAGTTCATTTTTTTTTTTGAGACAGAGTCTCGCTCCATTGTCCAGGTTGTAGTGCAATGGCACGATCTCAGCTCACTGCAACCTCCACCTCCTGGGTTCAAACAATTCTCCTGCCTCAGCCTCTCCAGTATCTGGGATCACAGGCACCCACCACCAAGCCCGGCTAATTTTTGCGTTTTTAGTAGAGATGGGGTTTCACCATGTTAGTCAGGCTGGTCTTGAACTACTGACCTTGACGATCTGCCCACCTCAGCCTCCCAAGGGCTGGTATTACAGGCATGAGCCACTTTGCCTGGCCAGTTCATTCCTTTTTATTGCTGAGTAGTCACTCTCTATTATATGGATACCCTATACAGTATATTCACTTATCTGTGAATGGAAATTTGGGTTCTTTCCAGTTTTTCTTTTACAAATAAAGCTATGAGCATTCATGCACATGTGTGTGAATGAATACATATTTCCATTCCTTTTGGTTAAACAACTAGAGGCCGAATGGCTGGATCACATGGTAGGTATATGTTTAACTTTCAAAGACTCTGTCAATTGTCTTCCAGAGTGCCTGTATCATTTTCCATTCCCAGAAGCAGCATATGAGAGTTCTGGTTCTTCCCCATCTTCACCTACATTGACATGGGCAATCTTTTTCTTTTTGGTCATTCTAATAGGAATGTAGTCATATCTCATTGTGATTTTAATTTGCGTTTCCCTAATGGATAATGATGTCAAGCATATTTTCATGCACTTAATTTACTATTAGTCTGTGTTAATTGATGATGTGTCTGTTCAAATCTTTTGCCCAGGTTTTTACTGAGTTGTTTTCTTTTTTCTTATAATATGGTTTTAGAAATTCTTTACATATTCTGAATTAATTCTATCATTATATATATGATTTAAAAATATTTTCTCCCAACCTGTGCCTGTCTTTTCATTCTCTGAAAGAATGAAAGTTTTTAATTTTGATGAAGTTTAATCAATTTGTTCTTTTTTGGATTATACTTTTGGGGTTGTGTCTATAAGATCTTTGTTTAACCCAAGGTCAAAGTTTTTTTTCCTTATGTTTTCTCATGGAAGTTGTTTAATATTTAGTTTTACATTTAGGCCTATGGCCCATTTTGAGTTAATTTGTATACATAGTACAGGATATGAAGTCCATTTTTTTGGCATATGCATGAATATCCCATTGTTCCAGTACCATTGGTTGAAGAGACTATCCTTTCTCCATTGCTTTGCCTTTGTGACTTTGCAAAAAATCAGTTGCCATCTATATGTGGGTCTATTTCTGGAATATTTTGTTCCATTGCTCTATGTCTATCTTTATAACACCTATCTTTATTAGTTTAGATTTACAGGAAGTCTTGAAATCAGGTAATATTAGTCTTCCTACTTTGTACTTCTTTTCTTATTATTTTTTTAGAGACATAGTCTTCTTCTTTTGCCCAGGCTAGAGTACAGTGGCATGGTCATAGCTTACTGGAACCTCCAGCTCCTGGGATCAAGCAGTTCTCCCACTTCAGCCTCCTGAGTAGCTAGGGCTACAGGTGCACACCATCATGTCTGGCTAAATATTTTATTTGTGTAGAGATGGAGTCTTGCTATGTTGCCTAGGCTAGTCATTGTCTTTGTTTTCAAAATTGTTTTTACTATTCTAAGTCCCCTGCATTTTAGAATTAGGTTATTAATTTCTACAAAAACAAAGCCTTCTGCTATATTGATTGGCAGTGAGCTAACTCTAATAGGTCAATTTGGGAAGAATGAATGTCTTAATAATATTGATTCTTCTGACTCATGAACATGCTATATCTGTTTGTTTAGTTAGGTCTAATTTAATTCTGGTCACCCATTCTTTACCATTTTAATGTAGACGACTTTCACATCTTTTGTCAGATTTATTCCTATTTCATAAATTTGATGCTATTCTAAATTACATTATTTTTAAAAATTTATTTTTCAGTTGGTCATTGCTAGTATATAGAAATACAATTGATTTTTGCATATTTATCTTGTATCCTATGATCTTGCTAAAATAATTTGTTCTAGTGTTTTTTAAAAAAATAGATTCCGGGGCCAGGCACGGTGGCTCAAGCCTGTAATCCCAGCACTTTGGGAGGCCGAGGCGGGTGGATCACGAGGTCAAGAGATCAAGACCATCCTGGTCAACACAGTGAAACCCCGTCTCTACTAAAATACAAAAAATAAGCTGGGCATGGTGGCGCGTGCCTATTAATCCCAGCTACTCAGGAGGCTGAGGCAGGAGAATTGCCTGAACCCAGGAGGCAGAGGTTGCGATGAGCCGAGATCGCGCCATTGCACTCCAGCCTGGGTAACAAGAGCGAAACTCCGTCTCAAAAAAAAAAAAAGAAAAAAAATAGATTCCATCACATTTTCTACATAGGTGACCATATTGTCTACAAATAGAGAGGTTGACTTTGTGAGCAATATTGCTTTGTTTTCTTAAGTTTCTTGGTTAGGTTTTAGTATCAAGGTAGTGCTTGCCGTATCAAATGATCTTTTAGTACTTTTAGAGATACGGATACATTGTCTTCTTACTTGTATTGTTTCCAAAACATAAAAATCTGCTCTCATCATTATCTTTGTTTCTCTGTATAAAATGTGTGGGGTTTTTTTTTCATGTGGTTGCTTTTAAGATTTTTCTCTTTATCACTGTTTCTGAGCAACTTAGTCATGATGTGTCTTGATGTTGCTTTATTTATATTTCTTGTATTTGGGATTCACAATTGGATTTGTGAGTTAATAATTTTCATGAAATTTGGAAAATTTTCAGCCATCATTTCTTCAAATACTTTTATACCCTTATCTTTGTCCTATTTTTCAGGAACTCCACTGTCACATATATTAGCCCAAGTGAAATTGGCCCACAGCCCACTGATGCTCTGTTCATTAAAAAGAAAAAAAAAAGTCTTTGTGATGGTTGATTTTGAGTGTCAACTTGTCTGGATTAAGGAACACTCAGGTACCTGGGAAAGCACTGTTTATTCTCAGTGCTTCAGTGGGCACTGAGCACTTTTCTGCTGAAAAGGAAACCCAGATGGCTTGCCATTTGGTTGGAATGATTGGGCTACCCCAGGAGTGTCTGAGAGGGTGTTTCCAGTGGAGGTTGGCATGTGAGTTGGTGGGCTGAGTGGGGAATATCTACCCTCAATGTGGATGGACATTATCCAATCAGCTGGGGGCCTGATTTGAACAAAAAAAGATGAAGGAAGAGTGAATTTTTGCTCTGCCTTCCAGAGTGGGGATGTGCCTTTGGACATCATAACTCTAGATTCTCTGGCTATTGGACAATAGGACTTGTATGGCAGCCCCCTGGGCTCTCAGGCCTTCAGCCTCAGTCTCAGACTTCCCTGGTTCTGAGGCCTCTGGACTTAATAATACTACTGGATTCCCTGCTTCTCCAGCTTGCGGACAGGCTGCTGTGGGACTTCAAGTGAGCCAATTCTCATAATTATTCCTTTCTCATATATCTCTGTGTGTGTGTGTGTGTGTGTGTGTGTGTGTGTGTGTGTGTGTGTGTGTATTCTATCAGTTCTGTCTGGGAAACCATGACTAAAACAGCTTCCTTTCTCTCTTTGCTTCATTTTGGAAAGCTTCTATGTCTATGTCTTCAAGGTCTCCAGTCTCTTCTACAATGTCTAATCTGTCAATAATACCATCAAACGTACTTTAGAGCTCATACATTGTAGTCTTCATCTCTAGAAGTTTAATTTGGATCTTTTCTATGTCTCTCATGTATCTACCTAATTTTTGAACATAAAGAATTAGTTATAATTATTTTAATATCTTTGTTTTCCAATTCTAACCTTAGCGTCAGTTGTGAGTCAGTTTCAATTTGATTTTTATTCTTACTATGAGTTGAATTTTTCTGCTTCTTTGCATGCCTAGTAGTTTTTCTTTTTTTTTTCTTTTTTACCGTATTTTAGGCTGTCTTAGTCAATTTGTGCTGTTGTAACAAATTACCATAAACTAGGTGGCTTGTAACAACATTTATTTCTCATTGTTCTGGAAACTGAAATTCTGAAATCAGTATGCCAGCACAGTTGCTTCTGGCAAGGATCTTCTTCTGAGTTGCAGATTGCCAACTTTGCATGGCAAAGAGAGAGAAAACAAGCTCTCACATTGTTTTTTGTTTTTGTTTTTTTTTTTTTTGAGATGGAGTTTTGCTCTTGTTGCCTAAGCTGGAGTACAGCGGTGCAATCTTGGCTCACTGCAACCTCTGCCTCCCAGCTTCAAGCTATTCTCCTGCCTCAGCCTCCCGAGTAGCTGGGACTACAGCTGTGTGCCACCATGCCCAGCTAATTTTTGTATTTTTAGTAGATGGGTTTCACCATATTTGCCAAGATGTTTTTAGTCTCCTGACCTTGTGATCTGCCTGCCTCAGCCTCCCAAAGTGCTGGGATTACAGGCGTGAGCCACTGCACCTGGCCTCACATGTTTTTTAATAAGAGTACTAATCCCATTCATGAGGGCTTCACTTTTACAACCTAATTACCTCCTAAATGCTCACCTCCAAATATTATCATAGTGGGAGTTAGGATTTCAACATATAAATTTGGAGAGAGATACAAACATTCAGTCCATAACACTAACATTGTGTATTTTATGTTGTTGAGCATTGGGTATTTTGGGATTCTTATAAATATTATCAAGCTTTGTTCTGAGATGCAAAGAAGTTACTTGAAAACAAATTGATTCTTTCAGTTCTTACTTTTTCAAATTTGTTAGATAGGTCTGGAGCAGGGGTCTGGGTCTGCTCAGTTGAGGACTAATTTTTCCCTACTCCTTAGCCAAGATCTTTTGTACTCTCAATGGCCTGTGAATCACGGGGCTTGCTTTCTGGCTGGTGGAAACCGACACTGTTATTGGATCTGTTTAAACACTGGACACTGTTATGTCTCATTGTGAGTAGTTTTTCCCCAGCCTCAGGTAGTTGCTTCACATATAGACACTGATGAGTACTCAGCGGACTATTGTGAGGGGGGTGGATCTGTATTAGTCCATTTACACACTGCTATAAAGAGCTACCCAAGACTGGGTAATTTATTAAAGGAAATAGGTTTAATTGTCTCACAATTCCTCATGGCTAGGGAGGCCTCAGAAAACTTACAATCAAGGTGGAAGAGGAAGGAGAAGCAAGCACTTTCTTCACATGGTGGCAGGAGAGAGAGATCGCGAAGGGGCAAGTGCCACTTTTAAACCATCAGATCTCGTGAGAACTCACTATCACGAGAACGGCATGGGGGAAACTGCCCCCATGAGCCAATCACCTCCCACCAGGTCCCTCCCTCAACAGGAGGAGGGGTCCCTCCCTCTATACATATACAGAGAAGAGTAAGCTAAATAAAAGCATGAAAAACAAAGAACAAAGCAGAATTCAACATGTGTTTGTATGTATAAAACCTTCATATGTACCTATAGTTATTTCATTACAACAGACAGGAATAAATTTAAATTAATTGAGGCTTCTTCTGATCCCTCATCTAGTTTCAGTGATCCGAACAAGAGGTAAATTTGTTTTGGGTAAGGTTTCATTTTTTTTTTTTTTTTTGCTTTGATATTCTTACCTACTTTGAAATGTTTTGCTGCAAACATTTTAGTCTCTTTTTAATAACTTTTAACAATCAATCTAAAACTCACTATTTGCTTTAAAAAATACATCACTGAAGACAAATCACCTGTATATCACTCTCTCTCCAAGATACTTTTGCACATATTTGGTGAGTTACTTAACTAGTATTAATTTTTAAGTAGTAATCCAGTTGTGGGAAGCCAAATGTTTACTTTAAGTGTTTTTTCTTTTCAAAAATTAAGATGCAGCTGAACGCAGTGGGCTCACGCCTGTAATCCCAGCACTTTGGGAGGCCAAGGCAGGCAGATCACCTGAAGTTGGGAGTTCGAGACCAGCCTGACCAACATAGAGAAGCCCCATCTCTACTAAAAATATAAAATTAGCCAGGTGTGTTGGCACATGCCTGTAATCCAGCTACTTTGGAGGCTAAGGCAGGAGACTCATTGGAACCCTGGAGGTGGAGGTTGCAGTGAGCCAAGATCACGCCATTGCACTCCAGCCTGGGCAACAAGAGCGAAACTTCGTCTCAAAAAATAAAATTAAAAAAAAAAAACAAATTAAGATCGATACTAGACAAATGAGACAAGCAAATGTTATGTCTGAATGTTTGTGTGCTCCCAAAATTGCTATGTTGAAATCCTTACCCCTAAGGTAATGATATTAGGAGGTGAGGTGGTGATGGAAGGTCATGAAGTTGGGAGGGTGAAGCTCTCATGAATAGGATTTGTGCCCTTGTCAGAGAAGCCCCTGAGAGCTACCTAGCCCCTTCCACCATGTGAGGACACAGCCAACCAAAAAGCGGACCCAGACCCTTGCAAGACACCGAATGTGTCTTGACCTTGGCTTTTCACCTCCAGAACTGTAAGAAATACATTTCTGTTGTTTACAAGCCACCCAATTTATGGCATTTCATTAAAGCCATCCAAATGGACTAAGACAACATATGGAAGAGTTGTAAACAGAAATGTGTTCAACTGTCTACTTTGTCTCCTCAAGAACTAAGCCTTCTTGATTGAAGGGAATCAGAAACTTGAGGTAGTCATCTAAAGAAATGTGGTAAAAATGCCACCAAAATGAGAACTGCTTCAGAACATGATATAATAAAGTATTATTCTGTACTGGGCAGTGAAGTTACTGGTTGGTAGAGTTTGTCTTTGGTAGACAAACCTAACCTCCTCTTCATCTTTCTCATCCTCTGTGCCCAGGGCCAGCAGTGTCCATGAAATAGGCAGAATTTCAGGGAAAGAAGGATGTGTACCTTTATACTTTGCCCATCTGTGACTGATACACAACAGGTCCATGAACCAAATCTCTGCAGGCAGGTAACGAGAATTCAACTAATAACAATAATAGCTAACACTCACATGATACTAGGTGGTAGGTACCAGTCTAAGTACTTTCAACATAGATTAATGCTTTTAATAATCATTACATCTCCTGTTTACAGAGGAGAAAACAGAGGTACAGTTAGCACTACTAAGTGACGAAATCCGGATTTTTACCTAGGCATCTTGGCTGCAGAGTCCTACCTTGACTATGCTATCCTGCCTTTTAGATGGAAAGATAAATAAGGTACCACTTCTGTCCTTGAAGTGCCCTGGTCCAGTAGGGAAAACAGATGCAGTCATTCATTCATTTGCTCCTCCCTTTCTAGCTGCAATGTTCATTAAGCACCTGCTCTATCTCAAGAGCTTGGTACATCCCTCACCTCCATGGAACTTACCCACACACAAGCTGTCATAATATGTGGCAAATGCAAGATGGAGACATGTACAGAGTATGTACTACGGGACCCCCAACTAGTAGCAGTTAATGTAGTCTTGACTGTTAGGGAGAGCTTTCTAAATAAAATTATATTATTTAATTTTTTTGAGACAGTCTTGTTCTGTTGCCTAGGCTGGAGGGCAGTGTTTTATCTCAGCTCACTGCAACTTCCGCCTCCCAGGCACAAACAATTCTAGTGCCTCAACCTCCTGAGTGGTTGGGATTACAGGCATGTGCCACCATGCCCAGCTAATTTTTGTATTTTTAGCAGAGATGGGGTTTCACCCCATTGGCCAGACTGGCCTGGAACTCCTGGCCTCAGGTGATTCACCTGCCTTGGCCTCCCAAAGTGCTGGCATTGCAGGTCTGAGCCACCACACCTGGCCTTCAGCTTCTTTTCTAAGGATGCATTGCACACCTCCTGCTTAAAATAACACAACTCCTGGGAGACTTACTGTTAAGTTGGATTCATTATTTTCCAACCATTTGGAAGAATTTTTCTTTCCTGATGAGCAGGTTCTGATGAATAGTGGTGAGAAAGGGACATTGTTGGCGTTGGGCAGCTGAGACCAGCGAGAGGAGTCCCGCTAGATGGGGGAAGGAGGTGGAAGCTTCTCAAGGGCAGACTTGCCTTGCTTCCCAATGTCCCCTTTCCTTCTCCTCCCAGGGCCAGTGCTGGACAGGTCCACCCAGGCTCAACTGCCCTGAGAATGGCTCAAGCTCCAGAATGACTATGTTCCTTGTTCTTACGTTCTTGGTCAATGTCTTAGGTCCTCCTGGAGAAAACCTGTTTTAAATCTGCATGTGCTTATTTTAAAAGTAATTTTTAAGACTGTGTTCTGGGTCTATGATTATCCCTTTGAAATCAGAGATTTGGGTTTCTGAGAGTTCTGTTCTATGGCAAAAGTTGCTTAAGAAATCATTTGTATATAATTTCAAACTGTCCATGGGTTGGGGATTTAGGCTGCCAGGAGGATTTCTATCTTTATGAAGAGAGGAACACCACCATGGAGAATCGCCCTGGCTGCATAATCTGTGTATGATTCTTACTCCAAGAGAGGATGGAAAAGACATTTGCTCCCTTGCATAAAGACAGCATGTGAGTTGTTATACGGGATTTACATTCTTGGTGTTCTTACAGGAGATATAAACAGACCTTTATAGTGCAGGAGGACTTGACAGAAGGTTGGGTAGTGTTTAAGTATAGGAAAGGAAAAGAAAGCAAAGTAAAGGGATACAGATGAATGACATGCGGTTTTAGGTGGTGTAGCCAAGGAAGCGGTTTCTAAGGAGGTGACCTTTAAGCAGAGCCCTGTGCGAAACGACAGAGCAAGTCACCGCCGAGAGGAGGGGGAAAGGGGAGAGCCGGACAGACTCCGGATTGGGGGGATAGCAGAGACAGTGGGGTGGTGCTGGTGCAGGCCCCTGGCTGTGCAGTCTGGTGGGGGAGGCACTATTAGAGGAAGGCACATTTCGTGTAGCTTTGCCTGAAGACGGAAGCTGTTTTCCCTCAGAGATGGAACATGATAGCTGGTTGCCATGACTTCTTCATTGTTCGTCATTGCCCCTCTGTAAGCAGGCAGCCATCAGCATGCAGAGAACAGCACGCTGGACAAGGAGCAAGGTTGGAAGAGGGACCCATCCCACTCAAATGAGGTTGCCATGGTTATCGGCCCCGGGAGGGTCTGTGCCCCGGGGGGAGAAAGGCTTCCTAACACAATACAAAGAGATGGAGAGGCCTCAGGGTCTAACTTCCCACCTTTCAACACGTCGTTCAGAACCAGTTTCAGATTCTGGAACAAAGCCTTCCTCCCTTCCTTTTTCCCTCCCTCTATTCACTTCTGCCTCCTTCCTTTCATTTCTCCTCCCTCCTTCCTTCTCTTCTCTTCCTCTGTCCTTCCCTTAGGCACGCAGAACTGTATAAACCCCAACCCTTAGTTCACAGCCCTCTCTTCTGGCTGGCCTATGCAGCATCTCAAAGCAGGGTATTTTAAGGGCTTGGTGTTTCCTTGTTCCCCTCCTTCTCTTGAGTGTGTGGCTAGCTTTAGTCCTTCAGTTCCCGAGTGCTGACACCCTGACACCGGGAGGCATGGGGGCCAGCAGCCCATAACCTGTTGCAGCCGTGGGGGAGGTGCAGGGATGGCGATATTCATATGCTTACTGACTTGTCATCCAACGTGATACAGACTTTAAGTCTCCTTTGAACAACTTTTTGTTTTTAGAGGAAACTAACTTTCCAAAGATGTGCTGCATGGAGTCCTGAGAGGAAGGATGGGGGAGGTGCAGGGAGAGCGGCCCTGGCAGTGTCAGGTTTCCCTGCAGCACCTTCTGTCCCTACTGCTGAGCAGCTGTCAGAGGGAGTGCTGCAGAGAGCTGCCGGCTGCCTGCTCAGGGAATCCTTTGCAAACTTCCCCTTCACAGAGCATTAGAGGGGAGCCCAGAGAGTTACTGTCTGGCTTGCTATTTCTAGCCACCCCTCTCTTAAGCAGACATATGTATACAAGAGCATTTCTAGATGGAACTAGGTTTCCTGTTGCCTGTGGCTTCAAACAGCCTTTCATTATTAATCCTTTTAAAGAACATGACCTGCACCTGTTCAGACTTTAGCAGGATTACAAGTAGTGATGGGAAAAGAGGCGTGAAAAAGCTAGAGCTCAATTCTGCGGTGCAAAGGTCTTAGATGGTGTCCGCCACCACCATATCTGCCAGTCTCTCAGAATTTATGCTGCCTTGTGGATTACTACACAACTCCCTGAAACTGGGTTAAGATACCTTTAAGAACACAGTAACATCCTCTCAAAGAGTTGAAAATAGGAGGAAGATGAATAATTGAACAATTGTATATTGCATAGACATATGCTTTGTGAAACCCTCAAAACTTCCTGTGCTGAACACTTTTTTTTTTTTTTCTGAGATGGAGCCTTGCTCTGTCTCCAGGCTAGAGTGCAGTGGTGCAAGCTTGGCTTACTGCACTCTCCAACTCCTAGTTCGAACGATTCTCCTGCCTAAGCCTCCTGAATAGCTGAGATTACAGGTGCCTGCCACCATGCCCTGCTAATTTTTGTATTTTTAGTAAAGACGAGGTTTCACAAGGTTGGTCAGGCTGGTCTCCAACTCCTGGGCTCAAGTGATCCACCTGCCTTGACCTCCCAAAGTGTTGGGATTACAGGCGTGAGCCACCTGTGCCTGGCTTGCCTCACTTCTGATGAGAACAATTACTGCTATTTCCTTAGCGGTATCAATTTCATCATCAGACAGTATAGACTAGTACATTTCCTTTTCTTTCTCTCTCTCTTTTTTTCTTTTTTTTTTTTTTTTTGAGATGGAGTCTCACTCTATCGCCCAGGCTAGAATGCAGTGGCACAATCTCACTGCAACCTCTGCCTCCCAGGTTCAGGCTATTCTCCTTCCTTAGCCTCCCAAGTAGCTGGGACCACAGACACGTGCCACCATGCCCAGCTAATTTTTTTTGTTTTTTTAGTAGAGATGGGGTTTCACCGTGTTAGCCAGGATAGTCTCAATCTCCTGACCTCATGATCCGCCCATCTCAACCTCCCAAAGTGCTGGGATTACAGGTGTGAGCCACCAAGCCCAGCCTACGTTTTCAAAAGATCCTAGTTCAATTAAAATAGTTGGACTCCATTCCATTTGAATAATGTCTCTTTAAGACATTGAATTTCTTCCAAATAGCATAAATCAAAGTGACAAGATTTAGAAACAATAATCAATCAATAAAATATGTCATTTTAAATGATCATATAGTTTTTAAATTGGAAGCCAAGAGCATGTTAATTATTCATTTGAGAATGGTATAGGGTTGTTGTAACTTGTAAATTAGTCTAGAAGTTAGGATTCTGAAGAAGCTTAGCTGCTCCTTGAATTGATTCCAGAATTACTGAAGACTGGGTGTGGGGACAGGAAATAGGAGAACTACTAAGGTTGGTACAAAACGTATCCATGATCTTGGTGTGTGCGCCCTATGAAACAGCACCTGAGACAATGACTTGAATACCGGTAATTACAATCCTGGGAAGTAGGAGTTAGGGAGTAAGAGACAAGGAAGGAGGAAAAACCAATGTAAGTGTATATTATTAAGGCACTTCATAATATGTAGTGTATTCGTTATCAATTGCCGCTGTAACCAATTACCACAAATGCAGTGGCTTAACACAACAACAAATTACTAGCTTACAGGTCTGTAGGTCAGAAGCCCAACATGGGTCTCACTGAGCTAAATATCTCAGCAAGTCTGTGTTCCATTTGGAGAGTCTAGAAGAGAATCCTTTCTCTTTTCCAATTTCTAGAGGCTACCTGCATTCCTTAGCTTGCAGCCCACTTCTCCATCTTCAAAGCCAACAGCACCACCTCTCTGAGCCTATTTCTGCCATCACGCGCTTTCTGATCACAGCTGGGAAAAATTCTCTGCTTTGAAGAACCTATGTAATTAGATTGGGTCCACCTGGATAATTCAGGTTACTCTTCCCCAACTCAAGGTCTATAATTCAATCATATCTGGAAAGTCCCCTTCACCATAAAAGATAACATAGTCACAGATTCTGGGGTTAGGATGTGGACATCTTTGGGGGCTTTTAATCTGCCTGCAATGGAGGCAATGGGCAGTCAGCAGTCACGGGAGTGCTCTCCTCTAATGGGACTCTCAGGAGTACACAGGATCCCAGAATTGTCCACCTAAAGTTCAGAGGCCAGAGATGTTATCAGCTCCCATCCTCTGTTGGTTGCAGATTCTTCCTGGAGATAACTGGCATGTACCTCCAGGCTGCAACTGGCATAGAGCATCCTGGACCCCGTCGGCACAAAGCAAGAAGAGCTGGCACAGAGTTGTTCCCTACGGCTGTGCTGAGAACAGAGATGGGTCAAGAGGATGTGAAACGGGCAGGCTGCAGACACCTGTGACATGGTGTCATTTAGGCATGGAGCTTGGATGCCGGGGCTCAGACCTAAGGCCCGCCACTCGCTGGGAAGCCTTCACAGGTGTTAGATCTTTCTGAAACCTTGCTTTTTCCTATTTGTTAGATGGGGAGACTTATATGGACTGCATGGAAAGTTGGGAGTATTAAATGCACTAACGTATGCAAAGCAGCTACATGTATAAGGAGTGGTCCAAAAATAGCAGTAGGAATTTTTATCTATAGATCCAAATAAACATTTATTGGTTGCCAGGTGGTGGGGCTACATCTGTGAACAAGACAAGTAAGGTCCCTACCTTCAGTGAGGGGCTTCTTTTCCAGTGCTGGAAATCAGCAATCGACAAGTAAACAAAGAAATATACAAGGCCTTACAGATTATGGCTACTACAATATAGGACATAAATAGGGTAGGGTGATATGATAGAAAGTTAAGAGATGGGTATGGCAGACATGGTCCAGTCCCCTCCACTCCTGTCCCTTTACTTTTTTCCTTTTTGAGACGGAGTCTCACTGTGTCACACAGACTGGAGTGCAGTGGTGCTGTCTTGGCTCACTGCAACCTCTAGGCCTTTCAGGCTCAAGTAATCCTCCTACCTCAGCCTCCTGAGTAGCTGGAACCACAGACTCATGCCACCACACCTGGCTATTTTTTTTTTTTTTTAGTAGAGGAATGGTTTTGCCATGTTGCCTAGGCTGTTCTTGAACTCCTAGCTCAAGCGATTCACCTGCCTTGGCCTCCCAAAGTGCTGGGATTACAGGCTTAAGCCACCACATCCAGCTCCCCTTCCATTCTAGGAGAACCTGGTGCATTCAGGTGGCATCTGGAGATTCCTGGATCATGAGAAGGTGGCTCCAATCCCAATTATAGGGTTAAATCACAATTGGTTTACCAGTATGATAATCCTATTCCCTTTGGTGAGTGACTGGTTTAAAAGGAGACAGGAAACCCAGTGAGATTCAAGGAGTCACCTCTGGGTGAGGGTAACTGAGACTTCTGTTCCTGCCTGGTGAGGAGAAAGCCTCTCACCTTTTCCCCCATTCTCTCTGCCTCAAACAAAATGAATGAGCCATCTGGCCTGGCAACAGCCTTTTCGAGATCATGAAAGAGCAAGCATGAAGATGAAAGTGGAACAGCGGAAAGCTCTGAAGGGCTGAGTCCCTGATGATGTCATTAAGCAATTGAACCAGAGCCAGTAACTGCCTCTCACAATGGCACAGTAAAAAAAAAAAAAAAATAGAAAACTCTATATTTTAAATGCTATGGCTAGACTGGTTTTCTGTCACTTGCAGATGAACACATTATTAGCTCATATGGATTGTCCAAAGCCAAGGTTTAATTTGAGACCTGAAGGGTCAGTCATGAAAAGAGCCAGGGAAGAGCATTCAGGCAGAGGGAAGAAGAAGTGACATGCTCTTACAAAAGCATTTAGAGTGGGTGAGGAGGAGGAAAAAAACTCCAGAGGCTGGGGGCTGGGCAGGGTATGGGGAGAGAAGTCTATCCAACCAAATAGTGTAGGTCACCCCCTGTAGGGCCTTGACTTTAGGCCTTGACTTTAGGCCTTGACTTCCTGTTACCCAGGATGGAGTGCAGTAGTGTGACCATGGATCACTGGAGCCTCGGCAACCCTGGCTCAAGCAATTCTCCTGCCTCGGCCTTCTGAGTAGCTGGGACCACAGGTGCATGCCATGACACCTGGCTATACACAATAGTTTTTAAGTAGGAAAGAAACATATTGACATAGGAAATTGTAAAGCCCACATGCTTTCATGTAGAATTGGAAACCTATAGAGCCTATAATTTTGAGAGAGCTAATAAAATTGAATAGTTAAAAATTATTCTGAAAATGCTGAGGGAGTTCACCACCACCAGGCCTGCCTTGGAAGAGCTCTTGAAGGAAGCTCTAAATATGGAAGGAAACTCTGTTACCAACCAGTACAAAAACACTGAAGTAGAAAGACCAATGGTACTATGAAGCAACTATATCAACAAGTCTGCAAAATAACCAGGTATCATGATGATGACAGAATCCAATTCACATGTAACAATATTAACCTTAAATGTAAATGGGCTAAATGTCCCAACTAAAAGACATAGGATGGCAAGCTGGATAGAGTCAAGACCGCAAAGACATATAGGCTCAAAACAAAGGGATGGAGGAAAATTTACCAAGCAAATGGAAAGCAGAGAAAAGCCGGGGCTGCAATCCTAGTTTCTGAAAAAAAAAAACAAACTTTACACCAACAAAGATTAAAAAAGACAAAGAGGGGCATTACATAATGGTAAATGGTTCAATTCAACAAGAAGAGCTAACTATCCTAAATATATATGTACCCAATACAGAAGCACTTGAATTCATTGAACAACTTCTTAGAGATCTAGAAAGAGACTTAGACTCCCACACAATAATAGTGGGAGCCTTTAACAACCCACTGTCAATATTAGACAGATCATTGAGATAGAAAATTAACAAAGATATTTAGGATTAGAATTCAGCTCTGGATCAACTGGACCTGATAGCTATATACAGAATTTTCCACCCCAAAACAACAGAATATATATCCTTCTTGGTGCCACCTACCTTAAAATCAATAAATAATTGGGGCCGGGCATGCTGACTCACGTCTGTAATCCCAGCACTTTGGGAGGCCAAAGCAAGTGGATCACGAGGTCAGGAGTTCAAGACCTGCCTGGTCAAGATGGTGAAATCTCGTTTCTACTAAAAATACAAAAATTAGCTAGGGCTGGTGGTGGGCACCTGTAATCTCAGCTACTCAGGAGGCTGAGGCAGAGAATTGCTTGAATCTGGGAGGTAGAGGTTGCAGTGAGCTGAGATTGCGCCACTGCATTCCCGCCTGGGCAATACAGTGAAACTGTCTCAGAAAAAAAAACAATCAATCAATAATTGGGAGTAAAACATTCTTTTAGCAAATGCAAAAGAACCGAAATCATAACAAAAAATCTCTCAAGCCACAGCACAATCAAATTAGAACTCAAGATTAAGAAACTCACTCAAAACCGGACAACTACATACAAATTGAACAATCTGCTCCTGAAAGACTCATGGGTAAATAATGATATTAAGGCAGAAATCAATACGTTCTTTGAAACCAATGAGAACAAAGGGACAATGTACCAGAATTTCTGGGATGCAGCTAAAGCCATGTTAAGAGAGAAATTAAATGCCCACATCAAAAAGCTAGAAAGATCTCAAATCGACATCCTAACATCACAACTAAAAGAACTGGAGAACCAAGAGCAAACAAACCCCAAAGCTAGCAGAAGACAAGAAATAACCAAGATCAGAGTGGAACTGAAGGAGACAGAGACATGAAAAACCCCTCAAAAAAGCAACAAATCCAGGAGCTAGTGTTTTGAAAGAAAATGATAAAATAGACCACTAGGTAGACAAGTAAAGAAGAAAAGAGAAAAGAATCAAATAGGCACAGTAAAAAATACCTAGGAATACAACTAAGAAAGGATGTAAAGGACCTCTTTAAGGAGAACTACAAACGACTGCTCAAGGAAATAAGAGAGGACACAAACAGATGGAAAAACGTTCCATGCTCATGGTTAGGAAGAATCAATATCATGAAAATAGCCATACTGCCCAAAGTAATTTATAGATTCAATGCTATCCACATCAAGCTACCATTGACCCTTTTCATAGAACTGGAAAAATCCACTTTAAACTTCACATAGAACCAAAAGAGAGCCCGCATAGCCAAGACAATCCTAAGCAAAAAGAACAAAGCTGGAGGCATCACACCGTACCTGACTTGAAACTATACTACAAGGCTGCAGTAATCAAAACAGCATGGTACTGGTACCAAAACAGAGATATAGCCCAAAGGAACAGAACAGAGACCTCAGAAGCAACACCACACATCTACAACCATCTGATCTTTGACAAACCTAACAAAAACAAGCAATGGGGAAAGGATTCCCTGTTTAATAAATGGTGTTGGGAAAACTGGCTAGTCACATGCAGAAAGCTAAAACTGGACCCCTTCCTTACACCTTACACTAAAATTAACTCCAGATGGATTAAAGATTTAAACATAAGAACTAACACCATAAAAACCCTAGAAGAAAACCTAGGCAATGACATTCAGGACATAGGCATAGGCAAGGACTTCATGACTAAAACACCAAAAACAATGGCAACAAAAGCCAAAACAAATAGGATCTAACTAAAGTGTTTCTAAACAGCAAAAGAAACAATCATTAGAGTGAACTGGCAAGCAACAGAATGGGAAAAAATTTTTTAATCTACCCATCTGACAAAGGGCTAATATCCAGAATCTATAAAGAACTAAAGCAGATTTACAAGAAAAAACAAACAAGCCGACTCAAAAGTGGGCAAAGGATATGAACAGACACTTTTCAAAAGAAGACATTTGTGAGGCCAACAAACATATGAAAAAATGCTCATCATCACTGGTCATTAGAGAAATGCAAATCAGAACCACACTGAGATACCATCTCACACCAGTTAGAATGGCGATCATTAAAAAATTTGGAGACAACAGATGCTGGAGAGGATGTGGAGAAATAGGAACACTTTTACACTGTCGATGAGAGTATAAATAAGTTCAACCATTGTGGAAGACGGTGTGGCAATTACTCAAAGGCCTAGAAATAGAAATTCTATTTGACTCAGCAATCCCATTGCTGGGTACATACCCAAAAGATTATAAGTCATTCTATTATAAAGACACATGCACATGTATGTTCATTGCAGCACTGTTCACAATAGCAAAGACCTGGAACCAACCCAAATGCCCATCAATGATAGACTGGAAAAAGAAAATATGGCACATATACACCATGGAATACTATGCAGCCACAAAAAACAATGAGTTCCTGTCCTTTGTAGGGACATGGATGAATCTGGAAACCATCATTCTTAGCAAACTGACAAAAGAACAGAAAACAAAACACCACATGTTCTCACTCATAGGCGGGTGTTGAACAATGAGAACACATGGACACAGGGGTCACACACTGGGGTCTGTTGGGGGATGGGGGGCCAGGGGAGGGACAGCAGGAGGTGGGGAGGTTGGGGAGGGATAACTCTGGGAAAAATACCTGATGTAGGTGACAGGTGCGGGGGCGGATGGAGACAGCAAACCACCACGGCATATATATACCTATGCAATAATCTTGCAAGATCTGCACATATAACCCAGAACTTAAAGTACAATAAAAAATGATAAAGAGGATATCACCACTGATCCCACAGAGATACAAACAACCACAAGAGAATGTCATAAACATCTCTATGTAAATAAACTAGAAAAGCTAGGAGAAATGGATAAATTCCTGGACACATACACCCTTCTAAGACTGAACCAGAAAAAAGCTGAATCCTTGAATAGACCAATAACAATTTTTGAAATTGAGGCAGTGATAAGTAGCCTACCAACCAAAAAAAGCTCAGGTACAGAGGGATTTATAGCTGAATTCTACCAGAGGTACAGAGAGGAGCTAACACAATTTCTTCTGAAACTACCCCAAATAACTCAAAAGGAAGGACTCCTCCCTAATGCATTTTATGAGGCCAGCATCATCCTGATACCAAAATCTGGCAGAGATACAACAACAACAAAAAAGAAAATTTCAGGCCAATATTCCTGATCAACATTGAAGCAAAAATCTTCGATAAAATACTAGCAAACCAAATCCAGCAGCACATCAAAAACCGTATCCACCATGATCAGGTCAGCTTCAACCCCAGGATGTAAGGCTGGTTCAACATATGCAAATCAATAAGTGTAATTCATCACATAAACAGAACTAAAGACAAAAACCATATGATTATCTCAATAGATGCAGAAAAGGCCTTGAATAAAATTCAAAATCCCTTCATGTTAAAAACTCTCAATAAACTACATATTGATAGAACATACCTCAAAATAGTAAGAGCCATTTATGACAAGCCCACAGCCAATATCATGCTGAATGGGCAAAAGCTGGAGGCATTCCCCCTTGAAAACTGCAACAAGACAAGCATACGCTTTCTCTCCGCTCTTATCCAACACAGTATTGGACCTTCTGGTCAGGGCGATCAGGCAATATAAAGAAATAAAAGGTACTCAAATAGGAAGAGAGAAAGTCAAACTGTTTCTGCAGATAACAAGATCCTATATCTTGAAAACCCCATTGTCTCAGCCCAAAAGCTTCTTAAGCTGATAAGCAACTTCAGCAAAGTCTCAGGATGCAAAATCAATGTGCAAAAATCACAAGCATTCCTATACACCAGTAACAGACAAGCAGAGAGCCAATCATGAATGAACTCTCATTCACAACTGCTACAAAGAGAATAAAATACCTAGGAATACAGCTAACAAGGGAAGTGAAGGACCTCTTCAAGAACTATAAACCACTGCTCAAGGAAATCAGAGAGAACACAAACAAAGGGAAAAATATTTCATGCTCATTGATAGGAAGAATCAATATCATGAAAATGCCATACTGCCCAAAGTAACTTACAGATTCAGTGCTTTTTCCCATTAAACTAACATGGACATTCTTCACAGAATTAGAAAAAAAACTACTTTAAAATTCACATGGAACCAAAAAAGAGCCCATGTAGCCAAGATAATCCTAAGCAAAAAGAACAAAACCGGAGGCATCACACTGCCTAATGCCAAACTATGCTGCAAGGCTACAGCAACCGAAATGACACAGTACTGTTATAAATCAGACCCATAGACCAATGGAACAGAATACAGAACCCAGAAATAATACTGCACATCTACAACCATCTGATCTTTGACAAATCTGACAAAAAAAGCAATGTTTTCCTATTCAATAAATGATGTAGGGAGAACTGGCTAGCCATACACAGAAAATTGAAACTGGACCCTTTCCTTACACTTTATACAAAAATTAACTCAAGATGGATTAAAAACTTAAACACAAAACTCAAAAGTGTAAAAAACCTAGAAGAAAATCTAGGCAATACCATTCAGGACATGGGCACGGGCAGGAAGACAAAAAAAGTGATTGCAACAAAAGAAAAAATTGACAAACGGGATTTAATTAAACTAAAGAGCTTCAGCAGAGCAAAAAAACAAAAACAAAAACAAACAAACAAACAAACAAAAAAACAAAACTATAATCAGAGTGAACAGACAACCTACAGAATGGGAGGAAAATTTTGCAATCTATCCACCTGACAAAGTTCCAATACCCAGAATTTATAAGTAACTTAAATATGCAAGAAAAAAACAAACCACCCCATTAAAAAGTGGGAGAAAAACGTGGACACTTCTCAAAAGAAGACATTTATGGAGCCAACAAACATGTGAAAAAAAGCTCAACAGCACTGATCATTAGAGAAATGCAAATCAAAACCACAGTGAGATAGCATCTCACGCCAGTCAGAATGGCGATTACTAAAAAGTTAGGAAACAATGTTGGTAAGACAGACTGCTGAGAAATAGGAATACCTTTACGCTGTTGATAGGAATGTAAATTAGTTCAACCATTGTGGAAAATGGTGTGGCAATTCCTCAAAGATCCAGAACCAGAAATACCAGTGGGCCCAGCAACTCCAAGACGGGGTATATGCCCAAAGGAATATAAATCATTCTATGATAAAGATACATACACACATATGTTCATTGCAGCACTATTCACAATAGCAAAGATCTGCAATCAACCCAAATGCACATCAGTAATAGACTGGATAAAGCAAATGTGGTAATGCACGCCAAGAAATACTATATATCCATAAAAAGGAATGAGATAATGTCCTTTACAGGGACATGGATGGAGCTGGAAGCCGTTACCTTCAGCAAACTAATGCAGGCACAAAAAAACCAAACACCAAATGTTCTCACTTATAAGTTGGAGCTGAATAATGAGAACACATGAACACAGGGAGGGGACCAACACACACGGGGGCCTGTTGTGGGGGGTGGGGGGCAAAGGGAGGCAGAGCATCAGGATAAATAGCTCATGCATCCTGGGCTTAATAACTAGGTGATGGGTTGCCAGGTGCAGCAAACCGCCATGGCACACGTTGACCTATGTAACAAACCTGCACATCCTGCACATGTATTCCAGAGCTTAAAGTAATAAAATAAAATAAAATAAATGATGCTGAAGTCAGAGACTGCAGACCTCTAATAAGTAGTTGTTAACAAAGAACCTGGGGCATATGAGAGACTGTTGACTTCACTGCCATGGAGAGACAGGCTCTGAGTTTTACAGCCTTTTGCAGCTAATTGTTAAGGAAAAAGGCTGGGAATATTTATAGGACAGTTGACTTGGAGATCCTTAGAATATAAACCCTAATCCTGTTGCGGTGAAGGCATGTTGTGTAAGATTGAGACTTCTTCTGTACTTGTGCATTATAAAAATGTCTTGGTTGATTTATAAGAACTTAAAAAAAAAAAAAAAAAACGCCCAGACTTTAAAAGTGTCATACTATCTCCTGTAAAATAAAAACCATCAATCCAAAAGCAACATACTAATTGACTGGCATAGAAAAAATTGTACTCGGCCCACTCTCTGTACCTCCTACGGGATTTGAATTCTTCTTTTTATTTTTTTTCCCCAAGAAAGTTATCAAGTCCTTGTTTCTTTCCCTTCAGGCCTGATTGAAATAGATGACTAACACATTCATTGCAATGAGCCTCAAACATTTATTTCTCAATAAAGAATTTTCTTGAGAGATGTAATCTGTCTAATGTGTATATATATATATATTCTTTTAGTTGCAATGGGAAGAATGATTTATAGGAGAGCTACAGTTGATGTAGGGAGTCCAGTGGCCCAGGAGAAAAACTGATGACCTGATTTGGGAAGTGATAGTGAAGACACAAACATGGGTACAGATTTGAGATGTATGTAGGAGGCAAGCTGAAAGGACTGTCTGGAGGAATCACAGATGACTCAGAGGGTTTCGCCTTGAGCAATGAGGTAGACAGTGAGACTCTTTAGTGAAATTGGGGCAGTACAGAGACGAACAGCTTTCAGTGAATAAACAGTTTCGATTTGGGCATACTCTGCTCCAGGTACCCAGTGGGTATCCAAGTGAAGATGCAAGGTAGGCAATTGGATGTGCATGAGTCTGGGATTCACACAGAACTAAACCTGTGACTACAGAAGGGAGGTCAGGTGACCCCCAAGGCACTCCAGTTTTTTTTTTGTTTTTTTTTTTTTTTTGAGACAGTCTCACTCTATTGCCCAGACTGGAGTGTGATTCTCCTGCCTCAGCCTCCTGAGTAGCTAGGATTACAGGCATGAACCACCATGCCCAGCTAATTTTTGTATTTTTTTTTTAATTTTTGTATTTTTTTAGTAGAGATGGGGTTTCACCGTGTTGGTCAGACTGGTCTCAAACTCCTGACCTCATAATCCGCCCACTTTGGCTTCCCAAAGTGCTGGGATTACAGGCGTGAGCTACCATACCTGGCTTGGCAGTGCAATATTTACAGAATTAACACCATCCTCATTTACAGATAAGGAGTAGTTTGATATTAAAAAGAATAATGCTAACCTATTTTTTGGACCTGCTATAGTATACACCCTTTTTTGGAAGCCCTACAGCCGCAAAATTTGGGTTAGGTGTCCCTGTCATAGAACCTGCCATTCTGAAGTTCCTAAGAGATCCTCCGTCAATTACTTAGGTACAAATAATGAAAACTGTGCTGACAGTAGCTACCTGGGGTCAACGTGTACAGCTGAGTCCTATTAACTGTGTGACTCAGATCACTGGAAGCCAGCTATATCTTGGGTGACTAAAACTCCTCTGAAAAGCATGCCTTTGAAAGAAGATGTAGGCTCTGGGTGCTATTTTAGTGCTTGGATTTTAAAGACTTATGTTGTGTTTTGTATCTGAGTACAGAAGTCTTGAAAAGCAAGAAAGGATTAGTAGGATCAGAGCGGAAACACTTAAGCTCACTCATGTGTTTGCTGCTTTTTGTAAATGTGGTGTTGCAGGAAGAACAGCTCCAGGAAATGCACAATCCTGTGTGTGTCAGCCTACAACATTAGGGGAGGTGGGGAAACAGGCTGAATAAAGTGATGACTATTTTCAACCAAAGTCTTTGGCTTAATTATCTGCCATAAGTATGCTAATTTGGCCAGCTGTCTCTAGGTAGCTAACTTTATCCCTAATTTAAAAGCTTTCGCCAGGTGCAGTGGCTCGTGCCTGTAATCTCAGCACTTTGGGAGGCCGAGGCGGGCAGATCACTTGAGGTCAGGAGTTCAAGACCAGCCTGGCCAACATAGTGAAACCCTGTCTCCACTAAAAACACACAAATTATCCAGGCATGGTGGTACGTGCCTGTAATCTCAGCTACTTGGGAGGCTGAGGCTGGAGAATCACTTCAACATGGGAGGTGGAGGTTGCAATGAGCTAAGATTGCATGACTGTACTCCAGCCTGGGAAACAGAGTGAGACTCAATCTAAAAAAAAAAAAAAAAAAAAAAAAAAAGGAAGAAAAAAAAAAAATCTTTCATCTGTTGTGGAAGAACACTTTCTGGAGGAAGTAAGAATGCCAGCCTACCAGAGGGAAAAGATGACCATTTTCGTCTGGTGCTCCCAACTTTTTCTAAAACCCTTTTGATGAATGTGCAAATCATCATCCCCCAGATAGACGGACTTCTCCTTCCTCCTCCTCATCATGTTATCAAAACTAAGCGGGAGGCCCATGCCTGTAATCTCAGCACTTTGGGAGGCTGAGGTGGGAGGATGGCTCGAGTCCATAAATTTGGGACCAGCCTGGACAACACAGCAAGACCCTATCTCTACAAAGGAAAAAAAAATAGCTGGAGGTTTTGACATATACCAGTAGTTTCAGCTACTCAGGAGGCTGAGGTGGGAGGGTGCCACTGTACTCTAGCCTGGGTGATAGCCAGACCCCATCTCAAAAACAAATAAACTAAGCAAGAAAAGAATGGCTGCTATCTGCATCTTGGATAGAATTAGTGGGTAAGACTAGGAGTCCCTCTTCTTCCTCCTGCTCTTGGAATATACCCCTAAAGGCCTTACTTTGTCTTTGAGAACACTAATACTAGTGATAAACAGGATGTGGTGTTTCCATTTGTGGTTCTGCTTTTTTGGCTCAGGTTAGTGTACAGGTGACACTGGGCATGTATATTAAAATGTGGATCTTACTTTTTCCGGTATGACGAGGTCAACAGATCAGAAGAAAATTGCCATTGAAAAGACAATTCTGTGATACTCATATTCCAAGAGAGAGGCCAACACCATGCCACAAGTGCCAAGTGGGGAAGTACCAGGGCCAGTCAGGCGGCAGAGAGTTGGGGGGACATGCAAGCAAGAAGAGCCTTTATTGTGGTTTCTGCAGGAAGGAATGGTGCAAGCCAGGGTAAGCAGGTTTATGACTGGCTAATTTGAATAATTTCATGGGAGTCTGGGACATAGGGGCTGCCTCCTGCTGTCTGCTATCTGTCCCTAGGGTAATTAGCACATGGGCCTGAGTGTGAGAGCCAAGAGAGGAGGTGGTGGGGTATGGGCTCTGGATTGGGTGGCTTGCATTTGAAAGGTGCTCCTGAGCAAGTCATTTACTCTCTCCAGGAATTAGCTGACCCTGAGAAGGGCAGTTCCTCCAGCATCAGCAAAGCCCCAGATATTAAGGCATCAGAAATGCATGATTAATACAGTGCGATTAATAGTTCCATAAAGACTGGCCCAGTAACTCAGGACTTACTTTTTTCTTCCTTGCTTAATGCAATAGTAATACCTGATTCCCAAAGTAATTGTTGGGATTGAATGAGATGCATAGATAAGGGGTTGGCACAGTGTCTGGGACCTACCAAGTGCTGAATAAATAACACAGATGTCTATTTGTGAGTGGCTGGAGCATGAGTGCCACTCATGGAAGTTCGAAAGGCTGTTTCATGGATAGCATGGAAGGGTAAGCACACTCCTTCAATACCTGATTCTTCTAAGTGGAAAGCAGTTCTCATCTGTAGCCAGAGGTTTCTTTTTTCTTTTTAATTATTTTAAACACCCTCAGAGGCACTTTGCACATAGGTGACGATGTCATTTTTATGGATCCATTGGCTGAACTGACTCAATTTTACTGTAGGAAAACTTTGGACCCAGGAGAATAAATGGTGTTTGTAGCTTTCACCAAATAAATGAGTTGCAATTTTTCTGAAAATCTTTCATGGATTAATTAGTGGATCAATTTCTCATTAAGCTTTGGTAGTAAAATACATGATGCTAATGAGGGTGAGGCTTGGAAATCTTCACATTTTAGTTCATCTCCCACTTGTGCAATTCCTTTCTTTCCTTCCTTCCATGAATATTTATTATGCCGGCGGCACAGGGAGGAAGCAGTTTGCGTACAAGAATTTAATGGAAGGAAACAGGACAAAGCTCAGGGTGCCTCACACTGTCTTGCCACATCACTGTCTTGTCCCAATTGCTTTTATTTTAGGTTTCTGTCCAACTGTGTGAGTGTGTAAGTAAAACCAGCAAGAGAGTGAAATGTGCAGAGGGCATCTAGCTGAAGTCTGAGGCCAGAGAATCGCTGCCCTGAAAAGTAATTCGTTTCCTCTGTTTTAAATTTCCCATCCTCTGGCCTGAGGGCTTTATCCAGGTTGTAATTATTCTGCAATTATTCTGCACTGTCTTCAGACCAAAGGGATGTTAGCTCTTGGATTTGTGTAATAATTGACAGTACAACAGTATCATTAGGACTTGAAATATCCACCCATTTGCTAACACAGCTTCTCTTGGTCTGAGGTCAGAAATAGGTCAGTTTCAGATGCAGAGAGCTACTTTCCCAACCTGGTCCTCACTACTTCCCTTCACGTACCCTCCACCCAACGGAAACACTTGCTTTTTTCAGCTTTGGCGCACATCCACAACACAATTCCAGCATGGTGTAGGGGGAACGCGTGTGCTACGAACTCAGAGGACCTGCATCGGAACTGTGGCAAATTGCTTAAGCTTTTGGAGCCTGAGCTTCTTGGTCTATAAGGCAGATGAACAGGACCCAGTCAGATGTGTTTCTGAAAGAAATGAGGTCAGCGTGCCTATCCCTGTCTCTGGCCAAGCCTCCTACCGGCCTGTGGAGGCTTCCCTCGGCGAACACAAAAAAAAAGCACAAAAGACAAGCTGCAGGCAAAAGCACCCTCTTCAGTACCAGGCAGAGCTTTGACTCAAATCCCTGGAAGACTTCTACCATGGAAATGGGGGCTGGGCTCTATGTGAGTGTCAAGGAGTCTTTTGCTTTTTTAATTTATTTTATTTTATTTTATTTTTTTAATCGCAGGGCTAGAGTTGGGCTGGCAATTTGCTTTTTCGTCAGGTTATAAAACCTGCCCAAGATGTTAGCATCCATGTGTAACAGGGCCAGGTCCTAAACCCGCATCTGCTGATCCCAAAGCCCAGCTCCTTCCTCTCCCTCTCCACTTTCTTTTCTTTTCTTTTCTTTTGAAATGGAGTTTCACTCTTGTTGCTCAGACTGGAGTGCAGTGTGTGATGGCTCACAACCTCCGCCTCCCCGGATTAAAGCGATTCTCCTGTCTCAGCCTCCCGAGTAGCTGGGATTACAGGCATATGCCACCACGTCTGGCTAATTTTTGTATTTTTAGTAGAGACAAGGTTTCTCCATGTTGGTCAGGCTGGTCTCAAACTCCCAACCTCAAGTGATCGGCCCGCCTTGGCCTCCCAAAGTGCTGGGATTGCAGGCGTGAGCCACCGCGCCCGGCATCCCTCTCCATTTTATACTGACGGGCATGAAATCCAAAGGGACTGCTTTGGTGCCTGTGAGATTCCTGAGAACTCAAAAACGAAACAAAACAAAGACAAACGGCAACAACGAAACGCAAAACAACAGCAAAACAGAACAGCTGCAGCTGACCTTGGAGAAGATGCCTTTTAGCGTAGATCATCACGGCAGATGGGCCATCCTGACTTGGTTTGATCCTGAAGTTATTGCAGCACCCACGCGACTCTGCTGCTCACTCCCTCACCAAAGACTCACCTCCTGTGGCAGAAACCAGCCCCAAACGGGCTGGAGACAGGGTGGGTTCCAGCGTGCACCATTCCTTGCTGCAGGACTCCCTGGTGAAATAAGAAGGGAGCCAGTGGGCGTGGCTTAGTAGTGTTGGACCTTGGGGTGTGGCTTAACCAGGAGCCTCCTATTACTGCTGTGGAGTAGGGGGGGGGTCCTCGATGAGAAATCTGGCAAGTTGGCTAGCCCACACCCAACATGGACTGCGCCAGCTCTCAGGAGACTGCCCTGGTGGCAGCACCTACAAGCTCTGTGGTCACAGGCTAAGCAGAGGCTTTTAATGTGCGACAGCTTCTAGCAACCAGGCAAGTACTTGGGAATAATGCCTGCAGCAGGCAGCAACATATGGTAGGATTAGAGGAGGGCTTGGGGCCAGCTTCCCCTTCCCTGAGCCGGGGTAAGGGTTAGCCTTGGTGAGGGTCAAAGACGAGAAGAGCCACGAGAATGGTGTAAATGACGATGCATTAGAAAGGCCCCAGAAGGTGTTATTATCCCAGTGGCTTCAACCACATCCTGTACTAGGCAACCAGCCGCGAAGACCACTGGCAAGGTCAAAATCAGCTCATTTATTCAGAGGCCCTGGACTGCATCGCTTCTCTTAGGCAGGAGACAATTTAGTGTATCTTTGCCTTCCATGGTTTAAATGTAACTGTGAAAGACACATTTGGGACACATGAGTATTTGAGAATACTCTCTCCCTGGCCACACACCTCACTTGCTGTTCTACCTGGCAACTCCTTCCATTCTCCCACTACTCTTATCTCGAACACCCACTTTTTGCTGCCTGTTAGGAATACTGTGTGTGTGTGTGTGTGTGTGTGTGTGTGTACACAGTCTTCTTAATTCTGATACTGTTTCCTTCCCTCTTTCCTGGAGGGGCCTGCTAGTGTAATGAGCAGCACACACACAGCAGTCAGGATGAAGCACCCACCACCCCACAAGGGCATGCTGCCGAGCTTAGCCACGCTCCTCATGGTCACGCTCAGTGATTTATGTGTCCAGACAGCCCTCCCCATCTAACATAAGTGATATCGAAGAGTCCTTTAATTCAGAACTTTGTCGAAATTCAAAAGATTCTGTTGAAAAGGACACTTAAAAATGAAAGCTATATACATTGACCATAAAGATATGTGTGTAAAACAAAAGCCAGAAGTTGTTCAGTGGTCATCTCTTATACATTTCCAAGTGTTTCTCGCCAGGGAACTGGAAAGGACTCTCCCCTGACACAGCTAAGAGGAAGGCTTCTCAATCCTGGCTGTTCATTAGAATCACCTGGGCTGCTTCAACAATCACCAATGCCCGGTCCCACCTGAAATCAGCTCTCTGGGATAGGGGTACACACACCTGTATTGAAAACAACTCTCGGATGCTTCTGCTGCAAGAGCAGGTGAGGGCCTCTGGACGAGATGAGCAAACGAGGCTGTGAAATGACGAGTGTGTATAACGCAGCTTTGGCACCTGGAAAATGGAAATAGAAGAACAAAATGAAATAGAATCCACAAGCTTTACTCTGTATCCCTCAGCCCACCGAATGTTAATTATGTGAGTTAGCGCCACTCAAAACCGATCTAAAACTATAACCCATGATAAGCCCTCAGTTTCCTTCAGTAGCCACTGTCTGTGTACCTCACACTGCCCATTGACACTGCCCACTCTTCTCAAGCCTTCTACCCCCGACAACCTTATCTTCCAATTCACTAAGAAAAAAGAGGCCCCCAAATTCCCCACCTGTACACAATGCCATCTCCCTACACCTACAGCCACCTCCTCAAGGCTCAGGAGAAGAGGGGCTCCCTCACCGTTCTTCAAGGTCACTCCCTCCAAGAGTCCTCCAGGCCCATTTCCTGTCCTGTCACCTCTTCAGTAACTAGGCTACCTTCCCCCTGCTCTTCCTTTTTAGCCTCTCCCTGTAAACGACGTCTTTCCCAGCATACAAAACATTCTATTCTGCTTTCTTAAATCAAACCAAAACGAAGCAATCCATCACAGTCACAGGTCCTCGAAGTTCTTTCTCCTTTTCATTACAACTAAGTTTCTTGGAAGAGCAATTGACATGATCCGCTGACACTTTCTTACTTCCCATACCACTGTCTTTGGTCTATTGTAATCTGACTTCTGGCCCCATCACTCCGCTGAAATCGCCCTTATCAAAGATACCAACTGTCTCTTTCTCACTTCACAGCAGATGGCAGGGATCAGCACATTCCCCCAGGGACCTGGCTCCTGCCCGTGGCATCATCTCCTCGCACGCACTTGCCCCCTGGCGCTCGTGCTTTCCGCTCACACTACCCGAGGTTCTCCGCAGTTCCCCTAAGCCACCCTCCTTTCTTCTCTGTGTCTTTGCTTGTGCTCTTCCCTCTGCCTGTAATGCTCCTTCCCACATTCTTCATTCCTGAATTACAAGTCTTGGCTCAGGTGCCTCCCTATTCTCTTTGCAGGGAAAGAGTTATTTCTAATTGAGATAAGAGTGAAAAAATGGCTTCCACTATTGGGCAGCACCATGTCCTCCTGACGCTTCCTGCCAACACCAATAGGCATCGCCCACTGTAACAGCTCAGGAGGTTCGTGCTACTTGGCATTCTACTAGAAAGGCTATGTCAGCTCCTTACCTAAGTGCAGATTCTCTATTAGATCTGGATGCTAGTAATAGGATTATTTTCTAGGCACTCCTACCTGAAATGGAGTGAAATGTGAAGTTCCATTTAATGCAAGTCCCTGTTCTTATACTACCATATTCCTCAAATTTGCCTGCTTATGAAAATCACCTGCTGTTTTTGTTTTTGTTTTTGTTTGAGACAGAGTTTCGCTCTTGTTACCCAGGCTGGAGTGCAATGGTGCGATCTCGGCTCACTGCAACCTCCATCTCCTGGGTTCAGGCAATTCTCCTGCCTCAGCCTCCCGAGTAGCTGGGATTACAGGCACGCGCCACCATGCCCAGCTAATATTTTGTATTTTTAGTAGAGACGGTGTTTCACCATGTTGACCAGGATGGTCTCGAGCTCTTGACCTCGTGATCCACCCGCCTCAGCCTCCCAAAGTGCTGGGATTACAGGCCTGAGCCACCGCGCCCAGCCCACCTGCTGTTTTTATTAAAAATGCAGATCTCCATGCCACTGCATTCAGCCTGGGAGACGGAGCATAACTCCTTCTGAAAGAAAGAAAGAAAGAAAGAAAGAAAGAAAAAGAAAGAAAGAGAGAGAGAAAGAGAAAGAAAGAAAGAAAAGAAAGAAAGAAAGAAAGAAAGAAAGAAAGAAAGAAAGAAAGAAAGAAAGAAAGAAAGAAAGAAAGAAAGAAAGTGCAGATCTCTGGGCTCCATACATACCTGCAGAATCAGAATCTCCTCTCCCAGGGCAAGGTTTTATCCTTACGCATCACATGTGTTTTGAGACCTCATTATCTCCTAGGAGTTAGGTCTATGAATTATGGCTAGCAAAGCCAATTATCTACCAATTTATCTGTTGAAAGCGCAACACTGTGCTAGCTGAACTGGAGAAACTGGGCAGTTGAGCAACATCTGAGATCAAGACAAAACAACATTCTTGGTAAACCTTCCCATCATGAGTGAGTTCTTGGCTGGCGCTCCTCATTTTTTCCAGGGTGGGATTTCTTCAAATGAAATATTAGCATTTGCACATGGTACACAGGGGAAGGGGGAGGGGAGTTTTGTGGTCCTGGTAGCACTCTTCTATCTCACAGTGCTGCCATGGAATTCCAACACTGTGGCTCAAGTTTCAGGGCATCTGGTTGAGCGGGGTCATTAACCCTCACAGAGAGGTTGAGCATAAGGCTCCAGGTCACAGGAAGTTTACGGTGTGGCCTTGGATATATACCCCTCATTGCTTCATTATTGCTCAGGGACCCTAGTGAGATCTTGATGAAAAGGCAGGATTTTAAGTATGCAGTTTCTTGTGTCCCTACCAAGTGAAACCATATGACCCTCAGCCACCAGGAATAGAATATGTATTGGAGGTTAAAGCAGGATTCACTTATCCAAGTTGGGGTCAAGAAATGGAAGCTGAGGTAAAGAAGGGAGATGATAGCCTCTGTTTTTAAGGACATCTGCACACAATAAACCATCATTAAGGCAACAGACTTATTATCCTGGTCAGTGCTTCTCTCAGAGGGACCCAGGCCACCAGGCTTTGTGTTTCTTACACCTAACCTGACTTGAGGGAACATTTTTTGTTGTTTTTTTAAGAGACAGAGTTTTGCCCTGTTGCTTAGGCTGGAGTACAAGTGGTGAAACCATGGCTCGCTGCAGCCTCAAACTCCTGGGCTCCAGTGATCCTCCTGCCTCAACCTCCCAAGTAGCAGAGATTACAGGTGAGAGCCACTGCATCTGGTCTTGGGGCACATTTTATTTCCAACTTAAAACATTACATGTATATGTCACATAATATATAATACATATAGCAAACAAGCAAACAATAATATATGAACACCCTTATGGTTGCATTGTTACTCATATATATATATATATATATATAGAGAGAGAGAGAGAGAGAGAGAGAGAGAGAGAGACAGAAGAGAGACAGGAGAGAGACAGGAGAGAGATAGGAAAGAGACAGAGTCTTGCTCTCTTGCTAGAGTGCAGTGGCACGATCTTGGCTCACTGCAACCTCTGCTTCCTGAGTTCAAGCAATTCTCCCTGCCCCAGCCTCCCGAGTAACTGGGATTACAGGTGTGTGTCACCACATTTGACTAATTTTTGTATTTTTAGTAGAGATGGGGTTTTGCCATGTTGGCCAGGCTGGTCTTGAACTCCTGACCTCACGTATCCTCCCACCTTGGTCTCCCAAAGTGCTGGGATTACTTCCTAGAAGTAGAATGCACATTTTATTTTTTTCCTTTGACTTTTTTTTTTTCTTTCAATTTTTAATTTAAATTCCAGGGTATCTGTGCAGGATAGAATGCACATTTAAAAATTTTGATACGTATTCCCAAATTGCCACTTTCCTCCCCCAAAGGGATACCAATATACTATCCTATTATTTACTTATATATTTATTAAACAACCTTTGTCAATCTTATATACAAAAACAATACATTTAATAATTTACATTTATTTGATTTCTAATTAGATTGAAGATAGGTATCATATGCTTAGGGGAAAGTTGTATTTCTTCTTTTGTAAATTATCCTGTCCTTTGCCATTTTATTATTGCGCTGTTTATATATTTTTATAATTAATCTGAAAGAGCTCTTAATCTGTAAGAATATTATGCTTTCTCTGTTGTATGTTAAAATATTTTCTCAGTGCTCTATTTTAATTTCATTGCATTTCTTGCCATCTAGAAATTTGATATTCTTATGTGATCATATTTACTAGTTTTTTTCCCTTATAATTTCCTTATTTGGTGCCATGTTTAGAAAACCACTCCTCAACCTAAAGTATATAAATAATTCTCCTAATGTTTTCTTCCAGCACTTGATGGTTTATTTCACTTGAATCTTCAATTCATCTGGAATTAATCTGGGTAGAAGATGCAGGGTAGTGAGCCATCTTTAATTTTTTAAATGGTTAGCCAGTTACTCAGCTTCAAGGGGACATATTATTACCTTGGATTGAAAAGGTAAAATGAGATAGTTTCAATCTGCCTCCTCCAAGCTAAAAAAGCTGAAGAGGAGTATGGGCTGGAAAATCAAGAAAAAGTGGAGGCTAATTCCCAAAAATGGAAGCTAAAGTTGCCAGAAGTGAACAGCTGCACATTCCCAGAGGCCTCCCATTCCTCTTTCTCCTTCATGGTTAGAAAGAGATATGGCAACCTTCACTTGTCCACAAAGCTTTACCAGGCAGTGAAGATGCAGGCAATAGGAGACTTGATTCCTTTATTTACTTTGACACATAGGTGGCATGATGCTACCTTAGAATTTAGATGATAATTCCTCTTCCCTTTCATTCTCATGCATTGATTGAAAATATATGCTAAATGTATTTATAAGCTGTAAAGTGCTATTCAAATATAAAATATCATTAGTACCAATGAACATTTTTATTCAGAAGACATTCCCCGTTGGTAATCAAGTCAAAATTCACATCACAGCATGATTATTAATGAATCAGTCAAAACACATACTCGTGGAGCAAAGAATTTCTTGATGTTGGTTGACACAATGGGCATACTAGGCAATATTTCTTGTTTTTGTGAAAAGAAAGAACTAGTCACATTACAAATATAATATTGTCAAAATCTAGGACAAGATTTCCTTCCATTCTTTGGAGGATGTCCAAGCTCAGGTTCCCTCGGAGCAGACTCTGAGCAGGGATTTGAGTGCAGGGAGTTTACATGGGAGGGGAAGGAAAGACCAGTAATAGGAGGAAGGGATGAGAGAGGAAGACAGGGAAGATAAGGCAGTGGAGGAAGGAGTGTTCCCAAACCAGCTCCTGCTGTGGGTGACTGGTGTGTAATCCTGCTGGAGAAACTCTGGGTTATGGGGGAGAATGCAGGTTCCAAGAGGTGTGGGAGCTAGACCCAGACTCCTGTGAGCCGTTGCTGAAGAATTGCACTTGGGACATGAATCCTCTACACAGCTGATCTGCTGCACAGGTGAACAACGCTAGCTTCAGCAGCCAAAGAAATGCTGGGGCTGGCACTTGGAAGGCAGGGTGGCATGGCCTCAAGTGGTCAGGGCAAAGGGGGTGCTGGCAGCATCTACTACAGAGATTCTCCTTCTCCTTTTTTTTTTTTTCTTCCCCGTCTTAGAGCCAAGGTCTTGCTTGTCACTGAGGCTGGAGTGTAGTGGTGCAATCATAGCTCACTGCAGACTCAAACTCCTGGGCTTAAGCAATCCTCCCACCTCAGCTTCCTGAGTAGCTGGGACTACAACCATGCACCACCATGCCTGGCTAATTTATTGTCTCTTGTAGAGACAGGGTCTTGCTATGTTGCCCAGGCTGCTCTGAAATGCCTAACTTCAGGACATCCTCCTGATTTGGCTTTCCAGAGCTGGGATTACAGGATGAGCCACCCCACCCAGTTGCAGAGATTTGTCCTGAATATGAAATATATCTTATGTACACAGCAATGCTATAAAACAGGGGGACATTTCCTTTCTCCATTGTTTCCTCAGAATGGCAAATCAGGAAAAGTGGCAAACGTGTGTCATGTGTAGTATAGGAAACTTCTTTATTAGGTCTTTGCCTTTTTGATATTTGAACATCCAAATACTTAAATATCCAAACATGCCTAGGAATAATTAAAGCTACAAGGAAATAGTCAACCTTTAATACTTTCACTCTGTTTTTAGTGTTGTTTATAGTAGTTATATACATATATTTTATATCAAATATATATAGTAGTATATATATTATTGTAGTAATAAAATACTATAAACAACACTAAAAATGGAGTGGAAATATCAAAACTTGAATAATACAGTTTACAGTAATACATATTACTATATAGATCCGCATTTATACTAATATATACAGGATCTTCCCCTGTTGCCCAGGCTGGAGTGCAGTGGTGTAATCATAGCTTACTGCAGCCTTGAACTCATGGGCTCCAGAGATCCTTCCACCTCAGCTTCCTGAGTAGCTGGGACTACAGGTGAGTGGCAATAAGATAGTTTCCAGCTAATTGTCTTATTTTCTTTTGGCAGAGATGGAGTCTTGCTATGTGGCCCAGGCTGGTCTTGAACTCCTGGCCTCAGGCAGTCCTCTCACCTCAGGCTTCCAGAGTACTGGGATTGCAGGTGTGAGCCAGCGTGCCAGGCTAATAGTGATAATATTAGCAGTGATGTTCTCCTAACATTTTCACATCTGCCATTTCGTTTAACTCTCAAAGAAGCCTTATGAAGTAAGGGAGGTAATTTCTGCCCTCGGACTTCTAGGATATTTTAAACACCCTGACAGAAAGCTTGCATGCCTAAACCACTGCTGAGATTACAGGCTTAAAGTAACAAGGGGTGGCTCAGATTCCAGAGACTTCCAAGAGCAATAGCTCTTCTCTAAAGTGGGGTGGGGAGGTGGGGCTTTCCTTTCATTCTGGGAAAGTGGGACGAGATGGATTATAGGGAACTAAGGAACAAGAGACAAACCCCCCTGGGAGCTGGGCTGGGCAGAAGTTGTCACAGTAGCAGCTGGTCTTTGGCCCAGGAAGTGCCCCTGATGTCCTAGGATGTATTTCAGCCTCTGAATTTTATAGACCCCTCCTCTCCCACTAAGGGGTTTATAGAACCCTCCCTCCCCCACTAAGGACATTGCACTTCTGGGGAAAATGCGGATGTTTGGAATTTCATTCTCCCCTGACAGCACTGCAGGTGAATGCTAGCTGTGCTCAATCACCTGTTTTCTGGAATATAAATTTCCAAGGATGCTTCCAAGGAAGCCTATTTCCTGCAGGAATAGTAAACACCTTCCGAGATTTGCCTTTTGAATGGACAGCATGCCAAGCTGCAGCTCCGACATACAGCTCCATGATAACTGTTTAGAAATGCATGCTGAGTATGAAATGATTAAAGTTATCGATCAACATGCAAAAGGCTTTTGAGCCAGTGATGATTCAATCAGTAAGTGTGTGCTGCTGTGTGACCTGTGTGCATTCACGTGGACTCAGGTGCGGCAGAAAGTCTCAGTCCTCTACCCTCTGAAACTCCCAATTCTTATCAAGGGCTCAATGTAAAGTCAACCACACATTCAAAATTTATGGGGAAAGAAACCTTCTGGCAATGGAAAGGTACCCTTTATATTCTGGGGTCATAGAAGTCTTTATGAGCGAGGGAGAAAAGATATTTCCAGTCAACAGTATTCATCCTCTCAGGCTGCCACCCCTCTACTTTGGGAGAATTATGTTCTTTGCCCTGAGGACGATTAACAAGGATATCCCGATTTCATCTCTGCTTTCTATTCTCAGGCAGGCAGACACTGTGCTGGAATTTCTATGCTGAAGAATTAAGCTATATTGTTTGGCAAAAGAAGAAACTGGAAATAAATTTGCCCCTTTCTACCGCTGCTATTATATCACCCACATTTTTAAAAACAAAAGTTTTGCACTGGATTTCTCTGTTGGGCAGGGTGGTGGGAGGGATGGGGTCTTGAGTTTTTCCCCAAGTGAAATCCTGGAAATCCCCCCTGAGAGAATCCTCATGAAAGTTTCACTCACAATGAAAGCAAACTTCCAAGGTGAAGGAGGGTGAAGCCGGCTGGCTGGACTGATCACTGCGGCCCAGAGCTGCGAAGAGAGCTTGGTACATTACTCCAACCCTTTCTGGGAGCACGGCCCGGGCTTGGCACCAGTTTGGCATTCTTGACTGTGACGCACTCTGCAAACCTGGCTGCGTCTGTGGCCCAGCTCCAGTTCCGCAGGACTGATCATCAAGCTGCCCCTTTTCCTAAGGTGTTTTACAGAATCACAGCTAAACACCCACCAGCTGACCACCTGTTCCAGGTGATGGGATTTTGGCTTAGATAGGCCTGGATCAGGGTGGACCTCTACACACTGGTTTGCATAAACATAAATGTCTGCTGCCCATCTTGAAGATCATCGGCAACTTTAGTGGGTTCCTATTCAGTGGTATTAGGGACTAAGGTCAGCTTAAAATGATTCTGAGTGTAAATAGATTCACATATAAATTTTGGGGCAACAATTGGGTAATAGCTAACAACAATCGTTAAAATGTTTATATCCTTTGACCTGATAGTGTTAGTTCTAAGAATTTACCTTAAGAAAATAAATAAATTTATATCCCAGGATAGCTTCATTTTAGTGTTGCTTGTAATTGCAACAACAAAAACGGAAAAATCCACTTATGGAATAATTGGAGAGAGGTTAAATACATTATGATAAATTCTTCTGATGGAATAAAATGCTCTAAAGATCTGGAAAATACAAAAGAGTGTTTAAAACCATATACAAACAATACATATGATATTACCATTATTTTGTAAGAAAATACATGTGAATTAAAAAACGCTAAAGAACATAACTACCTACAAACAGATTTCAGAGTGGTGAGATTCTAGGTGACTTTTATGCCTCTCCACATATTCCAATATTTCCATAACAAACAAACATACCACTTACATTCAATTAAAGAAAGTTATTTAAAAAATTGTTCTATCCATATACTGGCTTTAAGTCCTCATTCCAAAGGAAGAAGGAAATCTTTTGGGAGCTAGCACTGACCTGCCCAAGTTGAAATTAGTAAAAAGAAAACTGGGGAACTGGAAGAGAAAAGTTAGAGTGGCAGGCAGAAGCCGGGGTGCGTGTGTGGAGGGGTGTTTTCCTGCAGCATTTCTGGGGGTCAGGGAGAGTGGAGAAAGGAGCTGAATTCAAGCTCTGTGTGGACCTCGGAGAAGGGAGGGCCAGCAAGTTCTATCCAGAGGTGTTGTTCTCTGGCATAAGGATATTATGAGTACGGCAAAAACTCAGGAACTGTCTGTACGGAGGAATGAGGTCAGCCAGCAGCTTAAGGGATGCGGAAGGAAGCAGGCCCGTAAAGACCCTCGACTGCTTTACAGTGACTTGGTGCCTGTGAAGTGTCCGCTGCCCAGGAAGATGTGCTGTTTCCAGGCCTCAGTCCACTGAACAAACACGGAACAATGGTGGACCCGTAGTGAGCTGGTCAGTATCATCTACCAGTGATCCTGCTGTCCCTACTGAGCCTCTCCCCACAAGGTCCGCCCAATCTGTGTATGCCTATGATCCAGGAAGAGGATACCAGTGACAATGTTTGCATGGCATTTGATAGTTCACAAATAATTCCCATGATGATTCAGTTGAGCTCGAGACATTCTTTTCAGGAAACACACATTTACAATCTGAGAATAGCCACACTGAAGGTGTTCTTTTTCCTCAGCTGTAATTTCATCTGTGACTCTCTTAGATTCAGCTGGTTTAACACCGGGGACCCAGAGGAGAGAACCATGGGTTTAGTGTAGGCCTGCCAAAGGCAGGTGTGAAAATGGATGGCTGTCCTGCAGACTCAGTTCCTGGCTGGTCATCACCTGGTGGATGTTTCTTTTTAAAATCAATATTTTAAGAAATCACATAGCTTAGAGTCATGTAGTCAACCTCCAACCCGGCGTGGCATCCCTAAGGATCACCACCCAGCCTCTGTTGAATACTCATGTGATGGAGACCTCGCTACCTCTCCAGGAGAACATTCCATTTCTGTGTAGATGTGATTAGAAAGCACAAGACTGCAGTGTGGATGTCAGAAGAGAACGCTGGGTTGAAGGGGATGTGACTCGGTTTCAGAGGTGGAGGAGGGTGTGTAGCTAGAATGATACCACATAGAATTACTGTATCCAATTTTTAAAAATTATTTGTTACTTTTCTTCTGATGAACAAACACTGTAGAGGATATGGAAATGCTTGCATAGGCTTCTCTGTTAGGGAAAGTGCTGCTGGATGATAATATTGGTTCAGTACATTGTTCATTATTTTGTAGATAAAACTAGAAGTGAGTCCTCCATCCCATTGACTTTGGTTAGCTTGCCTCACGAGGCTTCGGTAATGGTGCATTACATCCATCTCAGCTTCCCTACTAGGTGTTTGTGCCCTCAGGGAACTGATTGTCATAACCTAGACTTGGTTGGTGGCAGGCTGGGGAAGGCTAGGATTGGGAAGCCAATGGTCTTCATTAATTAATGGGTTCATTAGTTCAGTTTGTTCATAAGTTACTATTTTATGAATATGATGTGTCTCCCCAACTGGATTGCATATTCCTTGAGGGCAGGAATTACTTCTTATTCCTCACTGTAGTCGCAATACTGAGCACACACAAAAACCTTATCAGTATATGCTCAGTGATTATATGGAGAAGACTATGCTGTAGGTAACACATCCGGTGCTGAGGAATTAACAATGGCCATCAAACCATTGGTTTTATGCTAATAAAACATCATAATTTAAAGACTACACTGCATGTTTTAATCCCATAAATTATAACCCTTTAACAGATATGAAAGTTTCATATTCTTAAAGTGCTTTAAAATATATTTAATTTTTTTTAACAAGTAGAAAGAATATTTCTTAAAAGACATTTAATTTTTAGTGGAAATTAATATTACCAAAAACATTCTGTGCATATTTGAATAACAATTTTTTTTATCTTCAAGAAACGGGATTTTGATATAAAATACACACGTAGCACTGAATGCCAAAGTGATGGGTATCCATGGTCAGAATTCGAAATTAGATTTGCTATTAAACCTGTCTGGTTGGTGTCGCGTGAAGAATGATCTCGAGCTGGGGAGGGAGGTGCATTTGGTGATCAGCGCTTTTGAAGGTGAATCTCCTTGCTGTGAAATAGGTTTGGGTTACTGGTCAGGACAGCCATTCAGACTGACAGGCCCCTGGACTTCCAGGGCTTCAGTGACAGGGACAGGGATGTGATTGACATGAACATTCCTCAGACAGCCGAAGAATGATTTCCACACAGGGAGTGTCAGTGTCGTCAAATCGGCTGAAAGAGAAAGTAGAGAGGCATTCAGCGAATAATTCATATTGTCCAGGGAATATTCCTTGGATTTTAAAGATAGTTTTTTTTTTTTTTTTTTTTTTTTTTTTTTAGACAGGGTCTCGCTCTGTTACCCAGGCTAGAGTACAGCGTTGCAATCACAGCTCTCTGTAAACCTGGGATTCCTGGGTTCACTCAATCCTCCCACCTCAGTCTGCCAAGTAGCCAGGACTAGAGGCGTGGGCCACCACCCTGGGCTAATGTTTAATGTTTTTGTAGAGATGAGGGGGGGTCTCGCTATGTTGCCCAGGCTGGTCGTGAACTCCTGGCCTCAAGTGAACCTCCTGCCTCAGCCTCCCAAAGCTCTGGGATTACAGGTGTGAGCCACCGTGCCAGGCAAAATATAGTCTTAGTGGAGAAAGCTAAAGTGACCTTCTATCTCAGCCCACCCAGCCCGCTCCACTTCAGGCAGGCATCTGACACTCCACCTGCTGTGATAAATCAGCAATGAGGCTACTCTTCAAGTTCTTCAGAGGAGAATCCACAGCCCAAATCAATAGCTCTAAACTGGTGCTTTTTATGGGTAATGAAAGGCCTATAAAATTAACAACCAGACTACAGTGTATTTGGAGGGACAGAAAACAATGAAGAATGAAAAGGCTCTTCCTGGGCAACATTCCAGTCTTGAGCTTGACTCCATTTCAGCCTGCCTGATTCTCCTAGTCTGGCCCACAAAAGCTTAATAACTCACCAGTAAAACTAAATGCCTGGAGAGGAAAGAGACCAGGTTTTTAGCCCCTTTCCTGACCCTTTGCTGGTATCAGGCTTCTAGGTTAATGCAACCTCTTAAGAGAAGCTTATAAACTACAGGCTTGGGGTTGGGCGTGGTGGCTTATGCCTATAATCCCAGCACTCTGGGAGACCGAGGTGGGTGGATCACCTGAGGTCAGAAGTTTGAGACCAGCCTAGCCAACATGGTGAAACCCCGTATCTACTAAACATACAAAAATTAGCTGGGCGTGGTGGCAGGCGCCTATAGTCCCAGCTACTTGGGAGGCTGAGGCAGGAGAACTACTTGAACTCGGGAGGCAGAGGTTGCAGTGAGCTGAGATCACGCCACTGCACTCCAGCCTGAGCGACAGAGTCAGACTCCATCTCAAAAAAGAAGATTTACAGGTTTGGGGCATGGGGAAAGAGCAGTAATGAGGCCAGGGCTTCCCTGACAAGTGCTCCTTTCTAGCAATTGCCTTTCCCCACATGCCAGTGCAAAGGGCCTTACCATCTCCACTGTCCAGCCAGGAGTTGCCCTGCTACAAACTCATGGGCTGGAGCATCACATTTGTTGGGTTAAGAAGCGAATGTTCAGAGCTGACATAGGGCAACATGTTATAGAAGTCAGAACAAGAGTTACCTGGAACACCTCCAAGGTGTAGTGGTTCTTGAGTGCTGGCAGGTGGGAAGGGCATCTGTCCAGCTGTGAAGCTACTGTCTGTGTCCAGTTCCAGGTGCAGGAAGTGTTGTTTTATGGTGACTGGGGAATGGAGGCTGGTTAGGTCTGTCATCGGAGGGGAGCCCCGCCTAACGTCTACACTATTGACTTTGTTCTAAGTCCTTCCTACTGGTCCTGTGGGAGTGCTGTTTGCAGAAATTTGGTCAGCTTAGATATAAATTCAACTAACTTCTAAACACCAGGTAGTGCTTCCACGTACATGAAGGAATTTAACCCTTCAAATGAATCTGTGAAGAAGAAATGATTGTTTCCCATTTCCCAGACAAGAGAATGTGTCTCACTGATGAGCCTGACAAGATGGCTTGGTTATCAAGTAGTGGGATTGAAGCTCTGGTTTCCTGTGTCCAGAGGCCATGCTGATTTCATGTGATCGCAAGCAATCCTCCTGCCTTGGCCTCCCAAAGTGTCTTCATACTTTCTACGAAGACACTGACTTCTGAAAGCTGATGCCAAAGACAGCGCTTTTGACCCTCGACACAAAATTCCTCCCATGTTAACGATCTCAGCTAATTGCAAGGTGGCTCTATCTTTTAAATTAGCCAAGAAAAGACCACATTTTTACAACAGGTATTTTATAGCCAATACAGGTTCATAGATCTCTAATATCTACAAGTAACTAATAAAATTACAGATTCTTTTTGAGAGGAAATGCTTGCTGCCTACTCATTGGTTTGTCTAAATAGTCTGCATTAATATTAAATGGTTGTTGAAAAAAACCAACAATGAGGCTTAACAAAAACCAGATACTGAACACTGAGTATGTATTAGACACTGGGCTAAGCACTTGTCACACATTACCCCGTTGAATTTCTACAACCTTAAGAGGCATACTCTATTTTTATCTCCATTTTACAGGAGAGGAAATTGAAGATAGAGAACAGTTAAGCAACTTTCCAAGGTCACACAGGGAAAGGGATGGAACAAAGATTTGACCTCTGTTCTAACTTCGGAGACAAAAATCTAAATCACAGTGTTATACTATCTGGAAAACCGGCATAGCTTATTAGTGTGTTGGGCCCCAAATACGAACAAACAACACCAGCAACAATAAAACATTCGATAAGTTCTGGAGAATTGGAGGTGGCAACCATGAGTGACAGAAGCATAGGGGATGAGAATGGACACATCAGCCTGGGGGGCTGGCCCCGGTCAGGCACTATGGATGGAGGGGCTGAGGCTGCCTTTGGGATGTTCAAGTCAAGATGGAAAGGAGGCCTGTGTTAGTGCAGGAACGATCAGCTGCTGAACGTCATACCTGCCACGGAGTGCCACTGTCCGTCACACAGAGACTGCTTTGGTGTCACTGACGTCGAGATCCCACCTGCTCCATTCTCCATAGAGGCTGTGACCTGGAACACACGTGCATTTTCCCATTTCATTTAGAAAGGCAGGTGGCGCCGACTTTCCCCTGCCATCTTCCCTCCCCAAACCTGGCCCCACTGACAGCTTAAGCGCACATTAGATATTGGCCCCCCTCCACTTCTGCAGCAGGTGACCGCATGGGGTCCAAGGCTTCCAGAGATCTCTCTATGGCATCCCTTCCAGGCAGGCAAACCGTAAACCAGGGTGGACCCCAGCCTGGTTGCCAATGGCAATGAGCTGTTCCCTTCTAATCCAAACCCCGCCCCCATCAGTTCAACTCAAAGGTTACTGATTGGAATCCCCTTAGCAATTAATTCGAGACAGTGGCTCTGTGTGGAATGACATGTGAGATGTGGAAGGCAAAGCTACTCTGGAGGCCTACAGCCTGCTGCAAGGGCCAGCCAATTGTCGTAGTTCCATGTAAGCATTATTTATCGAGTGGTTTTTGTCCGAGACATCAAACACACAAAATGACTGAGTTTGCACTGGGCATGCATTGGGAGCCAGGCATGCAGTCTGTTTTGTGCAGAATCCCACATTCCTGCTTCCTAAATCAGGGTCTCCTCCGGGATCTTTCAAGGGTTGAATCAAGGGGAATGAAATGAGAGGACTAAAGTAAGTGTATTTATAAATAATTTACATTTAATTTGCAGGTAGCTAGATGGGACAGTCTATTCACAGGCAATTTTTGAGCTGAACAATGTCACTGCTATTATGAAGGTCATCAGGTCTTGACTTGTGTTCCTGAGAATAATTCCTTCCCGGAGGCTCTCAGTAAAGACTCTCTCCAGTCCCTCCTCTGAAAACCCAGAATTGTCTCAACCACCTTGTAAGCTACCAGAGACCTACTTAGACTTAATTAAAGGCTACAATAAAAAGTGTTCTAGGAGTTTTGGGCATTTTCTTTTCTTTTCTTTTTTGAGACGGAGTCTCACTCTGTCACCCAGGCTGGAGTGCAGCGGCGTGATTTCAGCTCACTGCAACCTCCACCCCCAGGTTTAAGCGATTCTCCTCCCTCAGCCTTCCGAGTAGCTGTGACTACAGGTATGCGCCACCACACGTGGCTAATTTTTGTATATATATATATATATATATATATTTTTTTTTTTTTAGTAGAGATGGGGTTTCACCATGTTAGCGGTGATGGTCTCCATCTCCTGACCTCGTGATTCACCTGCCTCGGCCTCCCAAAGTGCTGGCATTACAGGCGTGAGCGACTATGTCCAGCCCAGAACATTTTATTTTCTTCTGGGATTCTTTTCCTCTCACATTTAATAAACTGTGGAAGGATGGAGATGAAAGACAATGGCATATTATATTAATCTTTCACGGGAGGCCTCAAGTAAGGGTCTTTGTAAAAGAATTTGGTTTTAAAGGGACATCTTTGAGAAGGAAAGAGATATAACTGGGTGGTGGAAAATAAGATATTGACTCAAGCCCATGAGTGATGGGACTAATGAGGTCACGGAGATGCAGGAGGAAGGAATCCATGACAACTGAGTACATGGCAATTTCTATAATCGTAGCAAAAGGCTTCAGATATAAGAGTTATTATCTACATTTTACAGATAAGGCTGAAAGAGCTGAAGTAACTTCCCTAGGGCCATATAACCAAATGCTGGAGCTGCAAGTCAGCCCAGCTTGTTCAAGTTTTCCCAGTTTTAAAAATTAAGAACAGAAAATGTGATGATAAAATTACTTGCTAAAGGAAAATGTAAGTTAGCCCTGAAGTCAAGGCTCTTAAATACAAGACTGGATCCCATTCTCTACTATAAACCTGACCCGCGGTGGCCTCCAGAAGTGGAAGCTGCTTTCCACAGACCCTCCCATGACATCAGACTGCTACGCACCTTCCCTGCCTCCATGTAAACACATAAGTGCTTCCCGGGCTGACTTCCAATGTGTATCAGGATCCCAGTGAGACTTCTTGGGCGGATGCTGAAAACAAGCTTAAATTCTGGCCCCAACAACACAGAGTGAGCTTTCCAAAGAAAAACAAAGCAAAAGTTAAAGAATTGCTAAGAAAGAAAACAGGATATAGTTCTTTTTTTTTTTTTTTTTTGAGATGCAGTCTCACTCTGTCACCCAGGTTGGAGTGAAGTGGAGCTCACTGTAACCTCTGCCTCCCGGGTTCAAGCGATTCTGCGGCCTCAGCCTCCCAAGTAGCTGGGATCACAGGTGCCCACCACCAAGCCTGGCTACTCTCTGTATTTTTTTTTTTTTTCAGTAGAGACAGGGTTTTGCCATGTTGACCAGGCTGGCCTTGAACTCCTGACCTCAGGTGATTTGCCCGCCTCAGCCTCCCAAAGTGCTGGGGTTACAGACTTGAGCCACCATGGCCAGCCAGGATACAGTTCTTAAGACACAAAGACATAAACTCTATGGAACTGCTCCTTACCCAAGATGACATGACCTCCTTCTTCAGAGAAGTAAATGCCTTTCTCCAAAAGGCCCCCCAAGCAGGAAGACACCCCAGAGCTTGAAGAAGGAGTATCCAAGGGTTTTGAATCCAGCTGAAAATTCTTCAGGCATCCCACAAAGCTATTTGTGGGGAAGGTCTGCAACCAAGAAAAAAAGAAAAAGCTCATTACCTACATCTCTAGGAAAGGCATGGGTAGCCAAAACGAAGGGCACTGCAGCTTGTCAGCAAAAGGGGGAAGGTAGGTAGGGATTCATTCTTCCTGCTTCGGAGTCGGGTTCTTCAGACTCAGGTTCTAATAGCTGTTGTATTTGACTCTCTGCCCACAGTGCCAAGAAAAACCTGTGTACCAGATGTTGGGTGGGTGGCAAAGTTTGCAGGTGCCACCAAACCAAGCGGTGTGCGTGCAGGAGGGTGGGGGCAGTGTAGATTGCTCACTTGTGCTGGAATAAGAACAGAGATGGTTGACCTGACCCTGGTCCTCACAGTCAGAGCAGCAAGGGAAATTTCCATCTTACAGTTCACAGACTTCACCATCTCTTTGTAGGTACAAACCCCTTCTTAGATTTCCATGAGGCAGTGTGATAGCTTAATGCAGGGCAGCTGACGAATATAAAGAGGGCAAAATTTTCCAAAAATAATAAAATGCAAAAAATCTTCCTACATTGTTGGGCTCAGTGCACCACCACCAAGTCACGAATGCTGCAGAGTTAAAATAAGACACAGTGTGCATCGTCAGTGGGCTTTCGTGGAGCCCCATGCCTGCCTAGAGCTGGCTAGAACAGGGGACTCCTCTCCCGGAGCCCTGAAACAGGCTGGTGGGGTTCTGTGATTGCCTATATTATATACCAGATGTGTTCTGCATGTGCATTTTCCTGGGGAGAAGTACTGTAAATTTCATAAAATTCTCAAGAAAGTTTAAGATTCATTGAATAAAACTCCTAGACTCCCTTCCAGAATAAATGCCCTTGGGTTCTGAAATCCTACAAGACAAGATATGGTAATAAGGATATGGCAGCTTTAAGAGAAAACATTGGATGGGTGGGGCGGCTCATGTCTGTAATCCCAGCACTTTGGAAAGCCAAGGCTAGTGGATCATCTGAGTTCAAGAGTTCGAGGCCAGCCTGGCCAACATGGTAAAACCCCGTCTCTACTAAAAATACAAAAATTAGCTGGGCGTGGTGGTGCGCACCTGTAGTCCCAGCTACACAGGAGGCTGAGGCAGGAGAATCTCTTGAACTTGGGAGGCAGAGGTTGAAATGAGCCGAGATTGCTCCACTGCACTCCAGCCTAGGTGACAGAGTGAGACTCCATCTCAAAAAAGAAAAAAAAAAAAGAAAGAAAATGGTGATGTGATACCATTTTCACATCATGGCGCCAGCATCAACAGTAAACTGGCTGGGCTCCCTATGAAACTTTTTGTTTCATAAGATTTGTCATGCTACACAATGAAAAAGCTGTGTCCTAAAGCTAGGACTCTCCAGGATGGGCCAGAGCCCAGCACTGATCCCTAAGGGCTGAGAGCATTGCTGGTTGGTGTTCAGAGGCAGACACTGATCAGACGTGGCTGCTCCTGAAAAGGATACGTGGGAGGGCCCATGAGATGGGTTATACCCTCAGGTTGAAAGAAGGCTGGAAAAAGAAACTTGGCTTGTAAAGAGGATTGTAAATAGGGTGCTACTAATTGCCCCAGACGTTAGGATGCTGGGTGTGATTAGGGTGGCTTAAAGAGTATTTATCCGAGGCCAAAGAATACCCAAATCCTCCCCCATCCTGTGATTTCTCTGAGATGAAAACAGGAACAGAGGTTGAGAAAAAGCAAATATTAACAATGAGAATCCTCCTTAGCAATTAATATGTGGTATATATTATATATATATATAATGTATATTATAAATAATGGATAATATGTTATATATTTTTATTATAATATATACCCATTTTTAAAAATGACCGTATATAAAAGTGACTGTATATAACAATGCAAAGTAATACTCTATTGCCTGCTGGGGTACAAGAAATATACTTTATTGTATAACACTGGAGCTCTGGTCCAAACCCCAGTACAAAACCCAAGTGGGCCAGGCTAAGCCCTGGCTGAGGCTAGGTCAGCCTAAGCAGCTAGCATCCAAACTGGTAGAGAAGACCTGCTTTCATGACTTCCATTTCTAGGCCAGATTTGAGCCCAGGGCACTTTTGTTTTCTCCACTGCAAGCAAACATCACACCAGAATATGCCACCAGGTCTGGAGGAAAGGGGCAAAAGTTGCATTCAGGTGGAGGGCATTCTCAGACCTGAGCTGTTGAGAGGCTCATCTTACTGAACTTTATCAGGAGAAAAGAAAAGGCAAACCCGGGACAAGAAAGGTGCCCAAGGCTGCCTCAGGTAACCCTGGTGCAATGAACACTATGGCAGGGGGTAGGAGAGAGGAAGGGAGAGGGCACCCAAAGAGCTCAGCCCTGGAGCTGCGACCCTATCAGAGCCTCGAACTTGACAAATCTAGAAAAGCACCCCTCTTCTGGGGACAGAGGAGTTCCAAGTTTCACTTCCCCCAGCATTCCCCAGTTTAGTTTTTGAGATAATTTTGTTACTTTAGACGTTAAATAACATGAAAACACATATTCAGTTATTAAGTTGTTCTTTTTTGAATTTTCTTTCTAGTGTTTGGACGAGGAAAAGGAAGAGCTTTTAGCTTTGTGCTAATATGTCTTAAACAGCCTCTTGATTACGTGTCAAGCACCTTTTCCTCCAGGCAAAGAGCACATAGGTCACACGACCTATTTGACATTAACAACACTGTTTGGTTTTCAAGTGTTTATTTCTTATGGTTACCTATTATTTATGGTGAAGAATATTAGGCTTCCATTTATGGGAGCGATAAGAAGATCCCGTAGAAGCACATTTAAAATAAATAGTTCAATGGAGAGAAAACCTGTAAGCCAAAGTTTTACCTGGGTATGGCAAAGACGGTGAAAGTGGCAGAAATGACTGCAATTTCAAACACATTATGTTAATCAAAAAATCTCTGTCTATAACCTAAAACCTATGTTTTTGCATTCCCTGGAGCAGAAGTCAATAGATTCAGGTTTAGGAAGCAGTAGACAAGCCCTGTCTTCACCCCTTCAAGGTCTGCGTCTGAACCTGCACCTTAGACAGGAAGACTTGGGGTTAAGAAACGGACACCTCTTCTGTGTGCTTGTGAACATTAAGTAGACCCTTAAAAACCACTTAAAGTATTTTGACATTCTTGTATGTTCAGTATTCTGAGTATCACATACAATTATGTCTGTAATACAAGGTGACTTGTTTTTATCCATGGCTCTGAACATAGCTATTTACCTTTGGTTTCCCTGACGGAGATGATCCCAGGTAAACTGGTGCTGTGATGCTGATGGTGGAGTTTCCGGGCAAACTTCCCTCCCGGACCTTCAGTCCGTCCACAACCAAGCGCCCCTTTTCTCCATCATGGCCAAACACCACCTTCAGAGGGAGGAAGATCTGTGAGTTGCATTTTTACCTTTGACAACTGGCGTTGTATTTTATTAAATATTAGTGGCCAAATTTAAAAACAATGTTTTTCTGCTCCTTCAAACAGCTTCAAAAGATGAGAGTTTTTTTTTTTTCAGTTATCACCATCGCCATCATTTTGTGAGACTGTTAAATATTGAACAAACTGAGCTAAAAGGGGGAACTAAAATAAAGGTTGCTCAGAAATGAACTAATCAAAAGGTATTATAGAAATGATCTGGAAACTCACACAAAAGATAAACAGTTAAAGGCACATCCACAGGCAACCCCTGTGGGCAGAGACAGTGTGTACAGTGGTAGGGAAATGGGTAGAGTCGTGGCACCTGGGGCAGGCCTCTTGCGCAGGTGGAAGGAGGGCACTTCTCTTCTAACAAGAGGAGCACTTTGCTAAAATTTCTAATCCCTGGGGTCTGGTGTGGATTCTGCCATCTCATGGCTGTGAGACTATTCACTGATGATGCTTCCATTTAAATGCCAAGCTGTGACCTTCAGCCTCTACTGCCTGCTGACATCTGGGTTTGAAGGTCTGACAGGCCACGCAGCCCTGAGGTGTTCACAGCAGAACTCTGCATCTTCCCCAGCTCTAAAATGCATTCCTCTTGACCATATCTGCTTCTTCTCCATCTTCGTCTCAGTAAATGGCCACTAATGACCCATTGCTGGCCCTGAATTACAGGACACGATCTGGACCCCTACCTTCCTCTCACCCTCTATAAGTGATCCATCAGCAAGCCCGCAAGGTTCTACCTTCCACAGGCATCCCTGGCAGTCACTTCTCCCCACCACCCCACAGCCTCTGGAAGCAAAGGCAACAGCAACCACGTGGGCTCCCGGCTGCTACCCTTCCACCCTGGCAGTCTCTTCAGCTAAAGAATTAAACGATATATGAATCTGTATATGGAAGAGTTTTAAGACTCTTTAAAAGCTTTACAGACCCTTTCAAATAAAGTCCAAATTCATAGCTTGGCCTTCAAAGCTTAAATGATCTGGGCTCTGTCTTCCTCTCTCATTCCATTTCTTACCACTTTGTGTTTTTTCATTCAGCTAATTCCCACCTCCGGGTCCTTGTTACTTCTTCTTCCATCTGCCTGGAACCCCTTCCCCATAACCTCACGTGACTGCCACCTGCTGCACTGGGGCTTTCTTGACTGCCTTATTTGAAACAGTCTCTCAGTTCTCTCATTTTCTAACCTCGCTCTAGTGTTTTCTCAAAGCACTTACCCATCTCTGACATTACCTTGAGGAATATTTGCTTATGTGTTCCAGAAGGGCAGCGGAATGACTAAGTGAATGCAACTTGTCGAGTCACTTACGTTTTCTGAAGTCCAGCTGCCTCCTTAGAGAAAGAAATAGGTCCTTTCTGGCCTTAAATGTTATTTCTTTGAATCTAGAATGCCTTTAAGCAAGAGGTGAGGTGCTAGGATCAGTCCAGGACCAAAGAGGGGCCTGGAGGCCTGGAAACTGGCTATAGCAGAAGAAATGGTCCTGGAGGCAGGAGTGAGAGTAGGCAAGGGGCATGAGGCCGCCTGGGCAGAGCTGGAGGGGATGGAAGAAGCAATCAGTGAAGTCCATCTTGACTTTACTGTCTAGGATGACAGCCATGCGTGGCGTGTGCTGCAGCCTCCAGTACCGAGATGCCGGGCACGCAGCGCCTGCAAGCCCTCCCACTGCACACGGCTCTCCCACCACACGCCTTCACGTCTGGGAAAGATGCTGGGACTCCTATTTTCAGCAACTCCAACAGCGAATTCCGCACCAGCTGGAGACACTGACGCCGCCCCAGCTCTTACCGTGTGCCATTTCCCGTCATTGCATTTCTCCTTGCTTTTGAGCCTCAGTTTTTTCCTTTCTGTCCCCAGTGCAAAGACCAGATGTCCTTTTGAAAGATAAAGAGCCATAAAGGAGTTCTTAGTGCCCGTGTGAAACACCAGCCCTCTGGAGGATGTTGTCTGCACGTCCACAGCAAACTGTGACCTGTGGTGAAGAGTGGCAGTGAAGAGAAATAGAGCTGTTCAGTGTTCCTTCAAATCTCAGAGTAGAGACACAGGGTGGGGAGCAAACACACAACCCCCATTTTTCAAATGGACATGCTCAGGTAGGTACTGATTAAATAACCTGTTTCTCTGAGAACTTTTTTTTTTTTTGAGATGGAGTTTTGCTTTGTCGCCCAGGCTGGAGTGCAATGGTATGATCTCAGCTCACTGCAACCTCTGCCTCCTGGATTCAAGCAATTCTTTGCCTCAGCCTCCCAAGTAGCTGGGATTATGGGCCCCTGCCATCATACTCAGCTAATTTTTGTATTTTTAATAGAGACAGGGTTTCACCATCTTGTCCAGGCTGGTCTTGGACTCTTGACCTTGTGATTTACCTGCTTCAGCCTCCCGAAGTGCTAGGATTACGGGCATGAGCCACTGCGCCCGGCCAGCCTCTCTGTGAACTTTAACGAGCTATTCTATTCCAACTGTTAATGGTTTTGTTGGCCAATTTCCTTACTGATCTTTTTTATAAAAGTCTACGTTTTAAAAAGTTATGGTAAAATACACATAACATAAATTTTTGCCATCTTAACCGTTTTTAAGCGTATAGTTCAGTACCGTTAAGTACATTCACATTGTAGTACAATCTTGAGAACTCTTCATCTTGCAAAACTGAAACTTGTACCCAATTAAACAATAGGTCCCTGGCTTCCTTTCCGCACAGCCCCTGATAACCAACCACCACTCTACTTTCTGTCTTGATGAATATGACTACTTGAGGTACCTAATGTAAGTGGAATTGTAAAGAACTTGTCCTTTTGTGACTGGCTTATTTCACGTAGAAGCCTGTACTTTCCAAACCCAATGAATATGCATTCTGTTTTGTATGTATTCATAGAGAGGGAAGTCATAGGAGAAGCAGCGGACAACTTGAATAACAAGGATGTGATGTAAGCATCAAAGAAGCGTTTCCTTTCTGTAAGACAAATTTAATACAAAGACACGGAAGCACAGACCCACCTTCTCCCACACACCTCTACATTTCAGACCCTAATACCCTACCTGTGAGGGAAGAAAAATGAGGCAAATAACATAGAGTAAAAGCAGAGTGCGCCAGATGTGGTAGCTCACGCCTGTAATCCCAGTGCTTTGGGAGGCTGAGGTAGGAGGATCACCTGAGGTCAGGAGTTCAAGACCAGCCTGGCCAACATGGGGAAACCCCGTCTCTACTAAAAATACAAAAATTAGCCAGGCATGGTGGCGGGCATCTGTAATCCCAGCTACTCAAGAGGCTGAGGCAGCAGAATCGCTTGAACCCGGGAGGTGGAAGTTGCAGTGAGCCTAGATTACACCACTGCACTCCAGCCTGGGCAACACAGCGACTCTGTCTGAGGGACAGTGAACTGGCCCCCTGTGTAAAAAGTCTGGGGATGCCTGGTCTAAGCAGACAGCAGACAGAGGGCAGAAACTGGGTTCATCCCACTCAGAGTGGCATCCCTAGTGCGTATTATGCAGTAGGCACTCAATAAATAGTTACTGAATTGAATTAAATGGTAAATGGAAAATCTGGAGGCAGAAACTGGAAGTGAAAGAAACAAATTATACCGTTAATTCCCTTTGCTTTTTAATTCTGTGAGGCTGAGATGCACATTTATTCTTCAGATTAGCAAGTTTCCTTGAGGGCAATGTTCTTCAAAATGAAAGAGAAATCTGTATTTGTTAAATTAAGACAACCAGATGGTAACACTGCTCAATATTTCTCCTGGTGTGTCTGTGTTAGTGCGGAGGTTTGGAGAATGAGGGGTAGCCAAGTTAGGGAGGATATTAGAACGTGCCACAGAATAGAAAGGACTTTCCATACATGGGCCTGGTGATCAGACTTGACATTTGCTTTCCAGAGCTATTTCCTAAAGCAACTTTGGTTCATAAAAGACTAACTGACTAACACCCAAAAAAAGGCATCACCGGATTCAGATCCCAGTACATGATACTGTAGCTGTGACTCTTCATTGCTGGAGGATGGGAGGACAGGGCAGAGAGCTAAAGAACATTTTTATACATTCACCAAGGGGGTAAAGTGATAGCACCAGTTGTAAAGGAGTGTCAGAGCACTGCCAGAATGTCAATCAGAATGAGAACAACAGAATCCTTCAGCTCTTACAACTTTCTGAAAACATCTGATCACTACAACATTTGGGGCTAACATAAGTTGAAAATTATATTTACTGATTAACTTGTTAAAAAATGTTACCTTTTAAAATGTTACTTTTTCATTTACGATGTACAGTTTAATGTTGGACGGGAAGGCACAGGGGCTGAACTGTCAGAAGTTGGTAACTCGCTGCACTGAATGTGCTAAGAGAGAAGCTGCCCGGGAGGGGAGGGAGACGATGATGGAGAGGCCGCAAGGGGGAGGCCAGAGGTGGGAGGCTGGGGAAGGGGAGCTGGGGCAGTTTCTTGAAAGAGGGAGGTCATTGTCATTAAGGTCAGCTTGACCCAGAGAGCAGGGACGGGGAGTGGGATCTCCCCACCAACCAGTAGCCAGGGGACGGCGTAACTGGAGGGACACTCTCCCCTCCCTCTGCCTTAGCTTCTACTAGCACAGCTTTGGGAAATGAGGGACCCCGAGACTTTCCATGGGGCAACTGGAGACATGGAGCTGTCCACACAGGCTTTCTCCTGAGCTCAGCGTTCAGTCTTTCTCTGGCCTTTACTCTCTCTGCCTGGGATGCATGCTCACGGCTTACTGAGTGGGCTTCGAGGGCCAGCCTCCTTACAAGCTATGACCTCTCCTCCCCGCAAGGAAGGCCATCAGCAGGCCCACTGAACCGACAGGAAAATCGAGGTCCAGAGACAGGTGGCAATTTGCTAACGTGAAAATTGGCGTGGAGGGACAGCTTAGGCTTGGAAAAGTTAAACAGCCCGTGGCCGTCATGAAGTCATGCTCCAAGAGAAGCTGCGGTGGGGAGCACAGTGGGACTGCCACACCCTGGGTCTTCAGTGACACCCGGGGGTACTCGAATCAGGCCATTTACGGTCAACAATGGGCTCTTCTCAGAGATGATCTCTGCTTGGGGGCACTAAGGCACCTGACTGAGACCGCTCACAGCTGCACTGCAGCCTGAGGTCCTTCCTATCTGGCTCTATCCTCCCTGTACCCTCTCTCCGTGTCTACAGGCCCACAGCCAGCTCCCGTCCCTGTCCCCATCCCCTCCTGGACATCCTTCACATGCTTCTCCACAATAAATCCCTTGCCCATCTAATCCCATCTGAGTGTCTCTGTCTCAGACGAGCTGTCCTGGCACATGGCCTGGGGTCACAGGGCCAATAAGTGGTGGAGGGGACTGAAAGCCAGATTTTAGAGCCAGGTCCTTTTAATCTCTGGGCAATTCTGCCTCTGTAGAAAAGCCATGAAGAAATGGTCAGCACCTTTTTAATCTATGTCTTCTTTGAATCACCTGAAAATGACAAACCTTGTTTTTCTACTTTTTCCCAGACATAATTCATATTTCTGCTCATTCCCCTCTCCCCAGAAGAGATGCAACTTGTTAGCACAAAAAGGCCAAATGTATTCTCTAAAAATGATCTGGCACTGCAGCTACCTAAACAGAATGATTTTCCTTTCACTACAGATTACAAGAAAAGAAAGGTGATTTGTCATAGAAATAAAACAGTAGCTTTAGAAAAAAAAAAGTCAGCCTTATTTTTAGAACACCATCAATTCTAAACCAGAGCTGAGCTGATTGTTTCAGCCTCAGAGCAGTACACCCTCACGTCTGCCTCCGGCTGCTGGGAGAGCACATGGCAGGCAATTACACTCCCCGTCCTGTGCAGGCCAGCACCTCTTTGCACAAAAATGGTAGTACCACCTTCATTAGAGATAGCTGCATGGTGTCATGGCAGCCAGACTTCCCTGGGTGGAATCGCAGAATCAGGTTCTGAGTTGTTGCTGGGGCAGGAAAGCTAAATAATACCTGGATTTCAGCAGCTCCTGAGGAAGCTTGAATAGCAAGTGGCTGGTGGGAATGTCTCCAAACCGGAGGGCTCCATGATTGGCCTGCATCCTGGGAAGTGGTGAGCAAGCATCTTGCGATGCCTTCATGCTCCTTGAGGAGGCTACTGGTGTGTCTTGCAACAGCTGCATGGGAGAAGAGCAACAGCACATAATTATCAGGGGACAGAGTGAAGAATGCTTGTCTTGCTAAGCATATTGCTTAATTTTCACCATTGATCTTAAGGGATGAATTCGGTAGGGCAAAAGAAGGCCTGGGAAATGGTACTGTGGAGATGAGAAGTTTCCACTGAGAGCCCTTCCTGCGGGTCACTGACTGGCATGGCGCGGGCAGAACAGAGAGCTCGTTCTTTAGCTCTTTAACCTTTCCCAAAACCAGATCCTCGCAATCCCCATCAGCCCCTAGTGTGGCTTTGATTTGAGAGCATCTTGCCACCAGGAAGGTACAAATAAGACAGAGCTAGAAGGCAGAGGGGCTCATTCTTTTGGGGGAAACAAAGTTAAGGAGAATCTAAATACCCCCTTTTCTCTCCCTCCTTCTTTGGGGAGCATGCATGTTATTCTCATCTTCCACAAGTCTGGGTTCTCTTCTGAAAGCTGCTAACCTGGGACCAGTGGCTGCCTGGTTCCCCTCTCCACCACTGAGTATCGGAAGAACTGCAATGTCGCTTGAGGGAGCCAGCATTTGGCCAGCAGCACCGAGACGCCCACAGCCTGCCAGTGAAACACGGAGCTGCAAACCTGCGGCCACCTCCCCTACCGACCACTCACTTGGACAGCAGGGCAGGTGAAAGGACCAGATAGCAGGAGACAGAAAGAAGGGACAGGACCACATCCTGTCCCCACTTCCATCAGAGCTGACTCATGCAGAGAAGTCTGTCCTATGCTGGATGAGGCTTTGAACTTTTGAACAGGACTGAGTTTTAATGCAGAAAAACAACCATAATAAATGTTAAACGTGACTAGGAAATTGTTGGAAGTAACTGAGATTCCCCAGGCCTGCCCCTCTTTTCTCCACCGCAGAGCTCAGATTCTGAAATGCCCATGCACCTCTCCCAGGTGCTCAGAACTCAGTGGGGATCTCCATCAGTCAAACGAAGGGTGGGATTCACCTTACCATGGGTTGGTTCAGAAATGAACATGTGGCCTCTCCCTCCTGCCCAAGGTGCCCTGAGAGGAAGCTGAAGGTGGGCCTTCTGATAAAGGATTCCATATTGGTACAAAGAGAAACCCAGGAAGAATCGGTGCTGCTTGTGCTGGACAGTGTAGTGAGGATATGATTCCCAGAAGCACACAGGATGGAGCCGAAAGAGCCAAGCAGAGCCAGCTCCTGATGAACCAGGCCTCAAACCTCACCTACCCCAGCATGGCTCACCATGTGAGATTATTCTTACCATTTAAGTCATTAATTTTGCAGTGAGTTTTCTGAATCAGCAGCTAAAGGCTTCCCAAAAGGTTCACATTCCTTCAGGGGCGGGTTTTCTTCCCTGACCCAATTCCTGGATACAGTGCTCAGAATGCAAACTTGAAATCAGTCATTTGAAATGACGCTTGCACATTGCTAAATGGAGCAATGTGCAAAACCATACCCAAAAGAAACTTAAGTGAATTACTTAAATCACAGCCAAACCTTGATCCTATTGAGATTAGAACCCAGCCCCAGTTCCTGCCTAGGGCTCACACCGATGGGCCTTTCTCCCTCTCTGGGAGTCTTCTCTGTGTGTCAGTAGCATGAGCATCGAGATGAATAGTTTTGACAGACAGCCTTCGCCACCAAGTCTCCCTTAATTCTCTTAATGGTATCATCATCCTTTAAGGCATCCAGGCTCAAAATGTTCTGTGTGACATAACTTTGTTTCCACGTCTTCCTTTTCAATTCTAGTGCCTATGCCCTGAACGTCAGCCCGGACTTATTTTTATTTTTTTGAGACGCAGTCTCACTCTGTTGCTCAGGCTGGAGGGCAGTGGTGCAATGTCAGCTCACTGCAACCTCCACCTCCCTGGTTCCAGAAATTCTCCTGCCTTGGCCTCCCGAGTGAGGTGCCCACCACCACATCCGGCTAATTTTGTATTTTAAGTAGAGACGGGGTTTCACCATGTTGGCCAGGCGGTCTTGAACTCATGACCTCAGGTCATCTGCCTGCCTCAGCCTCCCAAAGTGTTGGGATTACAGGAGTGAGCCACCACACCCGCCAGCCCTGACTCTTTTGCTGGGATGACTGCGGTAGTTTGCCAATCTGACTCCTTGGCTCTAGAGCATTCCTACACCAAACCATTCCACCGGCTGCTGCCAGCTTAGCAATCTTTAATCTTTTCAACTGCTTACAGCACTCCTTTCAATGACATTACATTGACTATAGACAAATGTCCAACTGACATAGGTCGTATGAGGCTTGCCTGGTCTGGCTCCAGGGTGTGATTCTAAGTTACCTCTCTCTAGTCTCTTTTCTCCACCAAATTTCCCACTGTTCACCAAGCTTCCTGGGCCTGTAGAGCACATTCTTTGTGCTTACGTTTGAATCTTGTGCCCTTCTTGTGCTCCTGGGAATCGCATCCTCACTACACTGTCCAGCACAAGAAGCGTGGATTCTACCCAATATCTCTTTGTGCCAATATGGAATCCTTTATCAGAAGCCCTGCCCTCAACTTCCTCTCAGAGCTCATTGGCCAGGAGGGAGAGATCACATGTTCATTTCTGAACCAACCCTTAGTAAGATGAATCCCTACCCTTCACTTTGACTGATGGAGATCCCCACTGAGCTCTGAGCGCCTGGGAGAAGAACACATTCTTTGTGCTTAAAAGTCTGAAGTTTGAATTCTGACTCTACCATTTACTGGCAGGGTGTTCTTTGGTAACTTTTTTTTAACCTCTTAGACACCCAATTTCCTGACCTGTAAGGTTGGCATTTTAAGTAGAGATGGGGTTTCACCATGTTGGCCAGGATGGTCTTGAACTCATGACCTCAGGTGATCTACACCCCTGAGACAGGTGTGGTAAGAAGGGAGAGAAAGAGCATGAAGTCTGGTGAGGACGCATGCAGCTATGAGACCCAGCTATATTCTGCCTCCAGCTTTGGGCTTCTGCTCAGGCACCAACAATATTCACTCATCTAAATTTGGTCACCTCCTCCAGAAGAACCCTCCTGATTCCCATGACGGGAAAATTCCTGCTGCACAACTCCTGTAGTACCTTTTCATGTAGGTTTTCATCAGTGTGCACGGTAATAATAACTAGCATTTAATGCATACTTACTGTGTGCCAGGCACTTTTATAAGTATTTTGTATTTGTTCATTTTATCCTCACATCAACATCATGAGCCATTACCGTTATTTATCTTCATTTACATCAGGGAAAATAGACCCACAGGGAGGTTTAATAATTGTCCAAAGTCATATACCTAATGCATGGTAAAGCCGGATGCCAACCCAGGAAGTCTGACCCCAGAGTACTTGACCAGTACTTAACCACTCAGCTGAGCTGTATTCTTTCTGCTAATGGGAAGAGACTAATGTCCTATTCCATCTAAACTGGGGGCTTATGCAGACAAGGGGAAATGAAATAGTGTATCCATGAATGTTTTCCACATCAAAAGCTCCAGTCCCACCCTATCTGCTGAGGCCCACGCAGAGACTCCTGACTGTCTCCTGCCAAATTTCTGTACCTGGGTGTCTCCTGCAGGTGCCTGTCACTCACTACACCACAAGCTCCATTCATTCTCTTTTCCTCCAAATATGCGTCCTTCTTCTGTCTCCACGGAGAGCGCATCTCCATCCATCCAATAACCCAGACTGGATGCCTCAGAATTATTTCAACTCCTGCCTCTCCCTTGTCTCCCCAATTCAATTATTGTCTGAGTCATGTATAGTCTATCTTATAAATAGCTTTTGAATCCATTTGCTCTCTCCAGTTCACCATCACTGGGCTAATTCAGTCTCTCGATCACTTTCAGCCTTACAATGAAAAAATGAATATATGACTTCATTTCTGATGGGGCAATTCTAAAGATGTTCCTGTCATGGCAAAATGACAACCCTTTTGGATTTACGAAGTATATTTCTTCTTAACAGCATAAAACATTATTTTGTTAGGTATTATCTGTTCATGCTCCCCCAAATCATTGTGCAGTGGGGAAATACTGGTAGAGAAGCAGCATGTGGTTGACATTAGGTGGAAAGTGTGTTGAACAGGAGCACACAGCTCTCAAGAAGCCACAGGCTCCTGGGTTGGAACTCCAACTCCACCTTCCACCTGTGGGAGCTTGGGCAGAATTGCTTACCTTTCTACACTGCAGCATACGGTTATTGAGGGATTTGGTAAGAAAATCCATTTGGAATGCACAGTGCAGTGCCTGCCAGATCAGAGGTGCCCAGTGTTAACCATTAACCGTATTAATTGTAACCTCAGACCTGGGGAAGTCACATTGTTGACCTGGCGCAGAGCAAGGGGCCCCTTAAGCCCTGATCCTGTGTTCAATTCATAACAGTGTTCTGCTCCTCCAAATACGGAGTTTCATTTCCTCTCAGTTTCTTTCAGTGCTGTACCCCAGAATCACCTGAGGAGCTTCACAAACTACTGATACACCCAATCCACTAGGATCTGACTTAATTGGGTCAGATGCAGCCTGAGCATTGGGGTGTTAAAGCTCCCCAGGCGTTTCTAATCTGCAGTCAAGTGTCCAGCCACATTGGTTTTGACAAGGCCCAGACGTATGGGTGTATCTTCTCATAAGAGTTGCATCAGAGCAGAGGGAAGGTCTGTGGGCAGGAAGGGAGCATGGCCCTTATATTCTACAGAAAAACAGGACCCGCTGGGGACACAGCAGAAGTGTCAAAAGAGGAAGATATCAGCTACAGAATTAAGAAAGCTAAGTCATGGTTTTGTTCTGTGAGTGCAAAACTTGCCAACTTTGCAACAAGATGCAAAATAAAAGCTGAAAAGAGAACCACTTGGACGTTTTGGTGTGGTTCAGCTGTTGATAACCCATCAATCCCACTTCATGGATTGGCGATCTCTCACCCCCTTCTCCAGTATCTCCCACAAGGCAGGCTTAGGGGAATCCTCCAGGGAGGAGTGAAACCCAGGGTTAGGTGTGGACACTTACCTGGTTGATATGGAAAGTCCTGGTCTTGTTAAACCTGGTAGAACCTTTAAGCAACATTAGAAAAGGTGGTTTGTTTAAATTGCAGCCTCCCAGGGACACATCTCTCTTGAAAGAGTTATTGGCCAAATCCAGGACTTCGGGACTCAGTGAGAGCCTGGAAAAAGAGCAGAAATGAAAGATGCTGCCGAACTTGGACACGCTGAAGAAGACCCACTGGTAGACAGAACTCATTTCAAAAACCGCAGGTCTGGGGGAGAAAGAGGGATTGGTTAATGGGTACAAAAACGCAGTTAGAAGGAATATGATCTAGTGTTTGGCAGCACAGTAAGGTGACTCTGGTTAATGATGATTTACTTTATATTTCAAAATAGCTAAAGGAGAAGATTCAGCATGTTCCCGATATAAAGATATGATAAATGTTTGAAATGAAGGACATTCCAGTTACCCAAATTTGATCATTACATATTGTAGGCCTGTATCAGAATACCACATGTACCCCAAAAATATGTATTAATACAACTATTATGTATCAATAATTTTTTTAAATTACACATTCTTATGGTCACGGTTCCTAGGCAAACTTTCATCTCCTACTTTAGTATCACCTCTAGAAGTCAGTGAGGAGCCCAAGAAACCTTTATTGACTCGGGACTGTGGTGGGAGTGTGGGAGGGCTGGGATAGTATAGTTCTTTCTTTGAAATTGGTGTCATATAGAAATATGAAAGTAAAATATGCACAGAGGGGGAAGATGGGCACTAGATGATACAGAATGATGGTAAACATAAGGAAACTTCAGAGGTGAATTTATAGAAGGATTTATCTGACTATGAGAAGGAAAGTCTTAGACAAATTTTCTTTATCTCCCGATTCTTGTGCAAGCTTGTTACGGCAGTAAGCTGTTGCTAACCACCCCTGTGCCTTCCCTATCCCTCCCACTTCCTGCTACAGTCACTGAATTAGATGTGCAAGGAAAATGTTTCATCAACCAGGAGGGAAATGAGAATTCTAAGCCTCACCCTGGCCAAGGAGGATGGAGCCCTGTTGGGTGGGAGGCTCCCTGTCATGGTAGTCTAAGAGTTCCAGCCTGAGGTTCATAGCCAGAACCAGGCCCTCTTCTTACCCTGGAGAAGATTTTGCCTCTTATCTAAAAACAATCATTTTTTATTCAAAGAAAATGTGTAAACACTTGCATGGAAGCCCCAAGCCCTACTCTCTCTGTTAAATATCATATTCAATGTTGTGGTGATTTGGTTTCCTAGGATAGCAATGGTCCATGCAATTCCTTGGCCTTGAAAACCGTGGAGAGCTGATTAAATCTAATTGCACAATCCTGATTATAATGCAATAACATTTCAGTGTGAATATTTTTCAGAGCCATAATCTGAAGTTAATTTTAATTAGGCCTTTTCCAAGGTTGCATGCCAAAGCTGCTGCTCCAAAGGGAGGCTGGGCCCAGGAGTTTTTGTGGGTTTGTTTTTTAAGAGGTGTATCTTGCCAAAGACGGCATTTTGAAAGACTGTGTTATGAGAGCCTCATGCTGCACACATTGACAAAGCCGACTCGTTAACTGGACCAAAGAGATACCCTTCTCATCAGTTACCCACAAAGAGGATCACCTACCTCTGGACAAAAACATTGCTGATACAGCCCTCAAAATTGCTTCCGCCCAGACGCAGAGACTGCTCGGACCCCGAAATGCGTTTTAGCCTTTGGTTATTTCTCAGAGGCTGGTCATCGATGAGAAGCCGTAGTCTGAAAGGGAAGAATTGCAAATTAGGGGTGAGAACTGCTGCAAAAAAGGGTCCTTGCCATGTGGCCAACTTACTGTCTATAACCCAGACTCAATATTTGTTATCTGAAATAACTAGTGAAACTAGACTTTATTTTTAAAGAGCATTACAATTTTTTCTCATATTTTCTTTTGCATATGACAATTTTGTGAAAGTACTATACATGTACAGAAAGTGCATAGGCTATACGTGTGCAGCTCAATGAATTTTTGCAACAGAAATACACCAACATTACCAGCACCCAGACAAACAGAACAGAACAGTACTCCAGGAACCCTGTTCCTTTTAACTCTATAGCCTCCCTCCCTCTATGCTGAGTTCTGATGGAATGGATTAGTTCTTGCCTATTTTTGAACTTTGTTTAAAGGAAATCATATGGGATGAGCTTTTATATGTGACTCAATGTTTTCCACATTATGTTTGTGAGGGTCACTCATGTCATTATATATAGTTCTAGATCCTTCTTTCTTATTGCTGTATAGCATTACATTTTGAATACATCACAATTTATCCATCTAATTATTGATTTATTTTTAAATTTTATTTATTTACATTTTATTTCAGTTTTTCTTAGAGACATGGTTTCACTATGTTTCCCAGGCTGGTCTTGAACTCTTGGCCTCAATCAACCCTCCTGCCTCAGCCTCCTTAGTTGTTGGGATCATAGAAATTAGCCATCAGATGTGGCGATTTTTTTAAACGGAGAAATTGATATAGAATAAGGAAGAAGGCCAAGATTTATTAGAAACGTAGTTTGCTATCAAGGTCAAAAATTTTGCAAAAACACACCAGAAAATTCCATTAAATTAAAGAGAGTAAAACTCACTCACAGCTCTGACGTAAGTATTATTCTACTCACCCAGAGTTGTCGCTTATTACAGATACATAATGCAGTAAACCATCCATATACGTCTGTGGAGATTTAAAAATTGGGCCACTGCTATCTCTGGTGCTCAATTCAATGTGACCATCTTCCAGAGTGACCTGCAGGCTACTTGTCTGAAATCATCATAGGAAATACCCATCAACTAATTTGCATTTACGGATTACGCCTGTATCCATACTGAATTTGTCATCAAAACCATGTATAAAATAATCAGGATGTTTTGACCCAAATGCTTTGACTTTGCTTTGTGCTCTAAAGATTTTATTTTTTGCATATTTGACTCCATGTTTATAAATATGAAAATCCTATGCAAATTATATCAACACCGATGAATTTGTCAAAATCATTTTTTGGGCCTACATTCTTTAAGCCAATTTAATTTCTCAATTGACTATACAAAACAGTTAAACCATTTCTAAATTTTTCTATTTTATCTTATTATCTTTATTTGATAAAGAGTCTTGCTTTCTTGCATAGGCTAGAGTACAGTGGCACCGTCCCAGGCTCACGTGATCCTCCCACCTCAGCCTCCTGAGTAGTTGAGACCACAGGCGCACATCACCACAGCCAGCTAAGGTCATAATTTTTTGTAGAGACAGGATCTCACCATGTTTCCTAGGCTGGTCTCAGACCCCTGAGCTTAAGAGATACTCCTGCCCTGGCCTCCAAGGTGCTGGGATTACAGGTGTGAGCCATCATACTCAGCCTAAATTTTTCTGTTTTTTTTTTTTTTTTTTTTGCTGAAGTTATTTCTATCAGGACTACTTTGTTGCTGAATAAATTTTACAGTAAAGACTTAATTCCTCAATTTTTAATATAAGAATATTACAATTTCTTCTCTGCTGTCATTATAAATTTTTTATTTCCTAGTCATTATTTCTGGGATGTCCAATTCTCCACGTCAAACTCTGAAGATTTAAATTTTGGCAAGATAATTTGACTCTTTCTGTCAATCATTAATTTTAAAAATGTGCAATCTCAGCACTTGTCATTTCAATTTTGTTCCTGTTTTTTTCTGCTAAGTATAATTTCTGCAGTTTTCAACAAGATGTGATTCTTTGGTGAGATTTCAGTCTATAACTTAAGATACCATCCGTAACTTAAGCAGGTATACAGAACCACACTAGCTAAATCTGCTGAAGTTATAGACGGTATCTCCTCGTAGAAGAGAATTTATGTGGCTCTGTTGTATATGAGGAAAGAGCAAAGGATCTTATTTTCTCCAGCTCCCCAGGTGTAAATATTGTCCAACTAGCTGCTGCTGCAAAAAGACAATCTGGAGAGCTACCTTTCATGCAATCAAAATGGAATCATAGGGAAACACTCTAATTTTCTTTCTTAGTTCTGAAACTTTAAGCTAAATTATTAACTACGGTAATTATGATCCACCTTAACTCTTATTATAAAATGTACCTAAAAAGAATAAAAATGAGTCCATGAATACACACAAATGCAGCTCTGTAAATTATAATGTTTCTTTTTTCTTTTTTTTTTTTTTTTGAGACAGAATCTTGCTCTGTCATCAGGCTGGAATGCAGCAGCATGATCTCGGCTCACTGCAACCTCTGCCTCCCAGGTTCAAGTGATTCTCCTGCCTCAGCCTCCCAAGTACCTGGGATTACAGGCACGTGCCACCACGCTCTGCTAATTTTTGTATTTTTAGTAGAGATGGGGTTTCACAATGTTAACAGGATGATCTTGATCTCTTGACCTCGTGATCCGCCCACCTTGGCCTCTCGAAGTGCTGGGATTACAGGTGTGAGCCACCGCGCCTAGCTTATGTTATTTTCTAAACCTGATTTTTTTTTAGAACCTACCCCAGAGAGTGAAAAAATGTTCGTGGTTGAACTATACAATAGCATTTACCATGTGATGATAGAAAAAACGTCCAACACCACTACTTTCAAAAATCTCCCTGTTCTTTTCAACATCAGACTTTGAGTCAGGTTTAAATCTTGTTTGATATTAATGCACTATTGCATACCCGTGTCTGATGATTTAATAACATGCCGCTGGGTTGAAAGGTCTGAAATCCAAATGACGCCTGGAGGTGGTCGGTAAGTGGTAAGCCCAAATTAATGAAACTCAATTGTCCGCCTCTGGAGAATGAGGCAGATCGCACAAGCTGAAATGCAAACGTGGAATAAATTACTGGCACTGTAATCATTTCTTGGCTGAAAGACCATACCTTACCCTATCTCACTTTACCCAAACAGATTAACGTGATTTATGTAGCCTCAGAAAGAAAGAGCACACTTTTCTGCCTAAGTCACCAATCATCTGTAAGTTTTTGTGTATATAGTTGGTATTTCTACTTTCATACAAATTTAATGTGCAAACCTGGAAAGGTTCAGCACCTTGCAAGTACGTGGGAAATGTATACGAGCCAGTTCACTGTAACACTGTGTGCTCCCAGAAAGAAGTCAAAAGTTGCTGTGTTAATGGATACAGATGTTGGCTTGGCTGGAAAGCGCTCCTTCATGAGATCCTGAACCTTCTTCACTTACCTTCCAGTCTTCCGAGCACTTTTTGGTTACTCCCACAGTATCATTCAATCTAACGACACCACTGGTTTTCTTCAAATTTTTCATGCAGCCACGGAAAGCAGGCGTAGAAATGTTAAATCTGATGAGCAACACAAACAAAAGGAAGAGATGGATCGGCTCACGTGAAATCAGACACGTGAAATCAGAGCTGAAATGCTGTGCTCGTTAGTAGTTTTCACCCATCAACGAGCATGTGTCTTATGTTTATTGTTTGCCATGGATTCCTATAATGCTACTTATTTTATGATGCTGGGAGAACTGACTTCCTTTCTGTGTAAGTTTGCATTCTCAGCTTTAAAAATGCAGACAACCATGGTAACAGAAGAATGGCCGGTGGCCGCAAAAGGTACAGAGGCAGAGAAGGTGCACAGTAACTGCCTGTCCTCCTCCCTGGAGTCAGGGCATTGCACAGTGGATAGGACATGTATTAATAAGTTAATAGATGATATCTCATATACACAGATATTAATAAAATAATAGTTTATAAGAACCAGGAATGCTCTAGAAAACATTTTGCTCTTTTTTTTCTGTTCACTGTTAAATTAGCCACTGTAAAGTCAGAAGAAACAAAGTGTTACTTTTCGGTTCTATTAAATGATGAAACTTGTAGCTTGATTGAACCAATGCCAAGCTGAAACAATGGAACGCATTGTCTGGGTTGAGAAGCTGCTGTATCCACCACTTCCTACCGGTGGGACCTGGGCAAGAAGTTATTGAGAAGATTAAACAAATTAACGGCCGGGTGGGGTGTCTCACGCTTGTAATCCCAGCACTTTGGGAGGCCAAGGCAGGTGGCTCACTTGAGGTCAGGTGTTTGAGACCAGCCTAGTCAACACAGTGAAACTCCGACCCTACTAAAAATACAAAAATCAGCTGGGCATGGCGGTGGGCACCTGTAGTCCCAGATTGGCTCTTCTCCTGGGAAGGAGATGGGATTAGCAGACTGATTTCTGATTATAATCAGAAACAAGCCATTCCAAGATCTGGGTCCCCATTCTCAGAAGAAACACTATAGTGAGTGGGGGAAAAAACAAATCACGTGCAAAATCCCTTGAGCAAAGCTGATCTGGTGACTGCACCTGCTTGCTTTGCTCCACCTGAGGTTTGAGCACTTTTTCTCTAAGGGCCCTTCATTTAGGCCAAGGATCAGAACACCTCCCTGCTCTGGAAGAGCTGGCTGGTTGCCCCTACAGAGCCTGGCTGTGGGTTCTCTATAGAACTCCTCTGTGCCCACCCCACTTCCCAGTGGCTCACGTCCCAACGACAGTTTCAGGAATCTCTGGGCCACCAAAGACTTCGCCAGAGGGATGAGGCAAGGCCCGGAACAGCTCACTATTCCTTAGCATTTTGCTTCACTGGAGTGAAAGGCCAGTGAAATCTTTTGACTGGCCTCTATCTCCTGCATTTTCTACGTTCCGGTGATTTTAATAAAAAGTCAAAGTATAGGCCAGGCACGGTGGCTCACGCCTGTAATCTCAGCACTTTGGGAGGCCGAGGCAGGTGAGGTCAGAGTGTGAGACCAGCCTCACCAACATGATGAAACCCTATCTCTACTAAAAATACAAAATTGGCTGGGGATGGTGGCAGGCACCTGTAATCCCTGCTATTCAGGAGGCTGAGGCAGGAGAATCACTTGAACCCCGGAGGCAGAGGTTGCAGTGAGCTGAGAGATCATACCATTGCACTCCAGCCTGGGCAACAAGAGCAAAACTCCATCACAAAACAAAACAAAACAAAGTGAAAGTATAAACTTGTTCAGGAAAAAAAAAAAAAAAGGCAGTTCCTTGTTTGGGGGATCTCAAAATAAGTTATTAAGAAAATCCTGGGCCAGGCACTGTGGCTCATGCCTGTAATCACAGCGTATTGGGAGGCCGAGCTGGGTGGACTGCCTGAACTCAGGAGTTTGAGACCAGCCTGGCCAACACGGGGAAACCCTGTCTCTGCTAAAAATACCACAATTAGCCAGGCATGCGCACACCTGTGATCCCAGCTACTCATGAGGCTGAGGCAGGAGAATTATTTGAAACTAGAAGGCAGATGTTGCAGTGAGCTGAGATGGCAGCACTACACTCCAACCTAGGTGACAGAGGGAGATTCTGTTTCAAAAAAAGAAAGATAATTCTGGGCTGGATACAGTGGCTCACACCTATAACCCTAGAACACTGGGGGTGGGAGGATCACTTGAAGCTAGGAGTTTGAGACCAGCCTGGGCAACACAGCAAGACCTCATGGCTACAAAAAATTATTTTCAAAAAGCAAATTATCTATATATACGCATCTCTGTATCTATATATTTCTTTAATGGATAGAGAGGAAAAGGCAAATAAAGGTTGAATGCTGACTTAACCCAAAGTTTGGCTGAGCCAAAACTAAAACCACCCACCTCTTTCGTGCTTCTCCCCACTGGCCTTTTCTAGAAAACCTGGATGGACTGGCATCCACATTGCTCTCTAGGGGCCTTGTGTTAATATCATGCAAACACAAACCACCCACCAATGGGTTCCTTATTGCCTCAGCTGGAGAATTCCTCCTGGCTCTGGGTGAGCCCACTGGCTTCCACCACCTCAGTGACTACCTGGCCCTGAGCTTCATTTACCCTTCTCCAGACTGGCCTCCTTTTTGGAGGCCCAGAGCATTCTGTGCACCTGCTTGTGGGCATTCCACCTGGCTGTGTCTCGGGATCCCAGACTAAGCCTGTCTCAGACTGAACTCGTCACCCCACTCCTCCACTGGTGTGTTCCATCTGCCAAGGGCTCGGCCAAAAACCAGGCATCATTCTTCACTGCTTTTCCCCTTTATTCCCCAACTCAAGCCACTGTGCAGTGCTGCCCGTTCGCCATCCTAAATATATTTGGAATCTGCTCCCTTATGCTCAACGGCACAGCCATTCCTTGGGCCGGGTCACCCTCATCACTCACCTCTGTTAATACACTCAGCCTCCCGCCACTCTGCCTGCCTCTGCCCTGCACTGGAGTGACTACTGAAAACTCAAATTTGGTCATGGCCTTTCTCCGCTGAAGTCCCTCCAATGGCTCCTCACTGTGACTTTCAAGGTACTCTGTAGTCAGGCCCCTGCTGCCTACATCAGCCCCAAAGGACATCCCTGTCCCGCTTCCCACTGTACTCCAGCTCTTCACAAGTTCATGCTTTCTCTCTCCAGATTTGGTGCTTCACATACACTGACTGCTGCATCTCTCAGGTCCTGGCTAGAGGTCACTTTCCTGATGGCCCCAACTGGATAAGGTTCCCTCCTGGGCTCTGTCAGCACCCTGAGCTTCCCCCTATGACACGCCTCATGTTCTCCTGTAGTGACTGTCTCTCTTCTGCTCTTTTTCAGGCTCCACCCTGCTCATTGTTGTCTTCTTGGCACCTGTCACTCTGCCTGATGCCCTCCAGGCATTCAATAACTGCTGTGTAATGAATGAATAAGTGGTCACTCTCAAACGTACTCAGAACTACTCAAAAAAGCTGACTACCTTAAATGACTTCATTTTATTCCATGAAATGGAATAAAATCAAGATTACTGACAATTTATAACTGTCTATTCATGGCTGAATCGCTATTCAATATTGATAATATTAAATATTAATAGCATCTCACTGGCTCTAAATTTCTCCATTTATAATACTCAGGAGTTACATACAATGATCTCCAAGGCTCCTTCCAGAACCTAAGGAGTAAAGAAGCTCACCCACAAGGCTCTATCAAAGTGCCCAGCTTTCCCATTTGCACTTTTGTCTTTGGAGGCAACCCTGACAACTTTAAAACAAAGATTAGCGCCTGCGTACTCAGGATGGACAGATGCCCACATGTATAAGGACTCTAGAAGAAAAGAATACCTTGGCATGACACCTCATAAATCACATCTAGTGTTCCTTCCAATTGATATATAAGTTAGCAAAAGAGTTGAGTAGCTTCAGATCTCATATAGAAGTAATCACAACCCAACCTTCTGGGAGTATCTTACTTAGTGGTGCAACCGCACTAATCCTTCCAGGATATATTCTCTCCACACACTATCGTCAGCTATCTACAAGCCTTCCAGGATGATGCAAATGAACAAAATGTAAAAGTTATTTTTAAGTGCATTCCAAAATTGTGGGATTTTTCCCATTCAGAAGAAGCTTCACTGCTTTTCATATTAATTTAAATTCATTCATGTGTTCATTCATCCAAGAAACAGTTATGTACCAATTCCACGCTCCATAGCACGTAAGGAGCAGGTGATGCAGAAGTGAAGGAGACATTCTTCCATTCTCACATTCTTCCAGAGACTTCCTGAAGGTGACAACCTCAGCTTTCACTTCCCTGGGGATGCCCATCAGGCCCTGGGATGCCCACGCTCTCCTATACAGCCTTCAAGAGCCCGGGCCTCTGTTCTTGTCGCCAGCATTGTCAACCAACTATATTCTTTGCGGTCTCTCTCCTCCCAAAAATGACAATGGCGGTGACACACAGTTCCCCACCTTCCTTCTTTCCAGGTCCCAGTCTCATTCAGGACTTAAATCTGGTTTACTCTGTTGACTATACTGTTAATACGGAAAAGTTAACTTTTGAGTTTGTTTGTTGCTGGAATTAGAAAAGGCAGACTAGATGATTCTGGTCACAATCATAACCCCTAACAGAGGCAATCTGGTTTTTAGAAAATCATCTTACCTTTCCCTGATTGCAATTGGAATTCCTCCCAGATAATATGTGCTGAAATCAAATACTTCGCCCTCAATTATAGTGTTTTGAGAGTCTGCATTTATCCACATACGATTTTGGAATTTTCCAATTTTGATCTGAATCTGAAATAAATGAGAGGTGAATCAGCAAACCAGGGGAAATAAGAGAATCCTATTCACAGGGGTTCAGAACTACTATGTTTTTATTTATCTTCCTTCAGATTCATTTATATACCTAGTAGGAAAACTCTGAGCAGTAGAATTTTTGTATAAAAATATGATAGTAAAACATTTTAATAGAAATGTTTGCATTTGAAGTTAACCACATTTTATAGATGCCATGTATATGTTATATACTTCATGCCTAGGTGTGCAAATTTTTGAAGGATATATCCCTCAGTTTATCTGGTAATAGAAAGGGTTTTATTTATTGATTTGGGGGCACTGGCTTAATTTTAAAGGACTAGGGACATTAGACAATTCAATTAAACAGACTCAAAGAATGTACCGAATGATCTCTCCCGTTGTTTATGATGTCTCCAACTCCTCTTTCTTTTGGTGGCTCTGAATTCAGTTTGTATCTCACCATGAGCTTTCCATCTTCTATATTTAGAGATATGAAGTGATCCTAGGGCAGGGGAACAATGCGGATTACCAGAAGACTTGGCTGAAGAGGCAGCGCATTGGAACTCAAGTTCCTCTCCCAGAACCCCCTGCTCTCAGCTTCAGCTGCTGCCTTAGTGAAGAGGGATAACGGTGCTGCAACCAGCCACCTCATAGGATGGGATGATGGTTCAATATTGGAAGTCATGTTAAACATCATGCACAGTGATTGGCACACAGGACGGACACAATAATGCTAGCTATGATCATGATTTTGTTTTGTATGATCCATAACTGGCGTGTAAACACGGAGACTGAAAAGATACAGATCATTAATATTATTTGAAAATATGAGTGCCTTTTAGAGAGAGGTATGATCTTATACAGACCTCAGATACCTTCTACCATCTGTTTTCTGACTGATTCCTATGTCTCTGTCTCATTTGTTGGTTTAACCCCTTGTACCTTCCATGTCAGCGTTGGGGGTTTCTTGGGGGTCCCACATAGGACTCCTTTCTTCCCCACACCATTCCCTTTGCCTTGACAATCACAGTCACCCCTGTAGCTCCAATTCAGGTGTACCCACAGGCCCCAAATTGTTCTCCCCAGCCCAGACCTGTCTTCAGGGCCAGGTCTGCACATCTGATTCCCTTGTTGTTACTGCTTTGCTTGCATGACTCACAGAGACCTCAAATTCAGAATATCTCAGACAGAACATATGACCTACATGCCTCCCACAGGCTGCCAAGCCTGCGTCTCCCTTCTTTCCACCAGGTGCGTGGGGTCCCTCCCTCCCAGCCTGCCCCCCGCATGCACGTGTGCAGCACGTGCACACACATCACTTTGCCGAGCAAGCCACAAACCTAGGAGGCACTTTTTTCTTTCTCACCCCTTTATCGGAACCTAGGAATCATTCTTGATCCATCCCTCTCTCCCACCCAATCTAATCTTGTGAATTCTGCCATTCTTATTTCTCTCTCTCCGTGTTATCCCACTAGTCTCAGCCACAACGTCTTTAGCCAGACCCTACGGTAACAACCCGCTGGTCTCCCTGTGTCCCCCCGTAAATCCATTCCCCTCTACAGCCAGAGCAGTCTTTGAAAATGCCAGTGAGAGCCTGTGACTCTCCTCGGCTGTCAGGATGAAGCCCTGACCCCTACCAGATGCTGTGTGGCATCTGTCTCTTTCTCGGCATTGCGTCCGGCTCTCCAGCTCCGCAGAGACTGTTTCGCTGATGCTCCCTGCCCTTCCCACCTCCAGGCCTTCTTCGTACCTCTCCCTCTGCCTGGATACCCTGTCTGCCCTGTCCCCCTGTCACATTCAAATGTCTTCCCTGGTCCTCCTGATCTCGGAGGAGGCGCTTCCTTTGCTCAAGCATCTTTTATGTTGTACATCCTCATTTCATGCAAACTTTTCCTTGATACAGCTCTTCACAACGGTGATGAAATAAACAACCTATTAACAGCATTCTTTTGCATGTTCTCCCCCTCTAGAATATAAAGTCCTGGAGGGTAGGAGCCATATCTGTCTTGGTCATTATTGCATCTCCATCATGGTGTAAAACATATACTTGAATCAGCTACTTCCCTAGTGGAAAAATAAGCTGAGCAATTTCTGACTTAGGGCTTGAAGGCTTTGCTTTTACACAGTTCCTTAATGATAAGAATGCCTCTCTGAAGTCCAGGGACAGAGTCCTTTTCTAAGAGGAAAATCAGTCCTTATCTGGATTCTAAACCTTTGGGAGTCAGCTTAGGTTGATCAACTCGCAAACAACAGAGTGACACCAATTTCCTGAGAGTCATGAGCCATCCTACTTAAAGCAGCTCTCTTGATCGTTCCTTACATAATGAGATTATGTAAGCTTTCTTATTCTATGAGTAGTATTTCTGGTTCTTCGTCTCCAAGAACTTCAAATTATACTACAAAGAAGACCTTATTTTGTATAACAACTGCCTTGTCCTGAAGATGCTGGATGACTTCTCAGCTCTGTGTATCCTTCAGGCTGGTTGGGACCTTCCTAAGCCATCAGAACTGGTTCAGCCTCGGAATCTCCTGAAGGGTCCAGACCAATGCCAGAAAGGAGAGTTGGACCAGGTCAGTGTTCCCACCCTGCAGGTAGAAGGCTCTGGTAAAATCCCAGACTCCTTATCAATGCCATGTTCTCGGACCACCAGAAAGCCTTTGGGCTCATCCACATTTCTTCAGAAATACTCCCTGTGACAGCAACTATGGAAGCTCCTGCTCAATGGAGTGTTCCAACTCCAGGCCCACTGCAGGTACAGAGCAGCAAACATGACGCGAACTCTCCATCAACCAGCAGATGGCGCTGATGATCACTTGTAGAGTTACTTCGGACTTTCCAACCTAATAAATTTTAGAAGGTCCCTCAACTACTTTAAAACAGAGAAACTTCAGTGTCTTAAGAAGGCAAACATGCTGATAAAGACATAATCCTATACAGCCTGGTAAGAGTCAGACCAAGATGGAAACAGCAGTAAGTCAGTCTAGATCTTAGAGATCCCAGGAGGCCTTCACATGTTCTGAGTCAGAATACGTAGATTCTTAGGCAAGCAGTGGTTCTCAAAGAACAAAACTGATAATGAGAATAGAACAGGAAAAGAGGAGATTTCGCCCACATTTTGGTGGCACGTTCTCAAATTCCTGATTACTTACCCTCATTAAAATGCATATTAATGGAGCGGAATAGAGAGCCCAGAGATAAAGCCGCACACCTACAACCATCTGATCTTCGAAAAAGTCAACAAAAACAAACAACAGGGAAAGGACTCCCCATTGAATAAATGATTCTGGGATAACTGGCTAGTCATATGCAGAAGATTGAAATTGGACCCTTTCCTTTCACCACATGCAAAAATCAACTCAAGATTTATTAAAAACTTAAAATGCAGGCCAGGCATGGTGGCTCATGCCTGTAGTCCTAGCACTTTTTGGGGCCAAGGCAGGCAGATCATGAGGTCAGAAGATCTAGACCAGCCTGGCCAACATGGTGAAACCCCGTTTCTACTAAAAATACAAAAATTAGCTGGGTGTGGTGGCACGAGCCTGTAATCCCTGCTACTCAGGAGGCTGAGGCAGGATAATTATTTGAACCCAGGAGGTGGAGGTTGCAGTGAGCTGAGATCATGCCACTGCACTCCAGCCTGGAGATAGAGCGAGACTCCGTCTCAAAAAACAAACAAACAAAAAAACCAACAAAAAATTGTAAATGTAAAACCTAAAACTATTAAAAAAAAAAACAACCCTTGAAGAAAACCTATTCTAGATATAGAAATGCCTAGAAATACCATTCTAGAAATAGGCCTTTGCAAATATTTCATGATGAAGACCTCAAAAGCAATTGCAACAAAAACAAAAACTGACAAATAGAACCTAATTAAAGCGCTCTTTACAATGAAAGAAACTATCAACAGAGTAAACTTTCAACAGAGTAAATAGACAACCCACAGAATGGAAGAAAATATTTACAAACTATGCATGTGAAAAAGGTCTAATATCCAGAATCTATACAGAACTTGAGTAATTAACAAGAAAAAAACCAAACCACCCCATTAAAAACGGACAAAGGACACAGACTTTTCAGAAGACATATATGCTGCCAGCAAGCATATGAAAAAATGCTCAATATCACTAATGATTAGAGGAATGCAAATCAAAACAATAAGAATCCATCTCATACCAGTCAAAAAGGCAATTATTAAAAAGTCAAAAAAAATGACAGATGCTGGCAAGGTTGTGGAAAAAAAGGAAGTGCTTATACACTGCTGGTGGGAATGTAAATTAGTTCAACCACTGTGGAAAGCAGTTTGTCAATTTCCCAAGGAACTTAGAACCACCATTTGATCCAGCAATCCCATTATTGGGTATATATCCAAAGGAATATAAATCATTCTACCATAAAGACAAATGCACGTGAATGTTATTTGCAGCACTATTCACCACAGCAAAGACACGGAGTCAACCTAAATGCCCATAAATGGTAAACTGGATACAGAAAATGAGGTACATACACACCACGGAATACTACACAGCCATAAAAAAGAACGAGATCATGTCCTTTGCAGCAACATGAAGCTGGAGGCCATAATCCTGAGAGAACAAACATAGGAACAGAAAAGCAAATACCACATGTTCTCACTTATAAGTGAGAGTTAAACATTGAGTACGCATGGATGCAAAGAAGGGAACAACAGACACCGGGGCCTACTTGAGGGCAGAAGTATTTTTTAAGAACAGAAAAACTACCTATTGAGTACTGTGCTTATTACCTGGCTGACAAAATAATCTGTACACCAAACTCTGTGACATGCGATTTACCTATATAACAAACCTTCACAAGTACCCCTGAAACTAAAAAAGTTAAAAAAAAACATACACTTCCCAGCCAACAAAGTACAGGTGAGTGGAGGAAAAGGATGCAGGTAACATTTGCACATTTCTTCCCCCAGATCTAATAGGTTGTTTGTAACAAGCCAGTTATCTCCAAATTGCTAAATGTAATGAATATATTTGGTGTATCTGGATACTTGTTACAGATTACCTGGTTTTCTGCGAAGAATAGCAAGCCTCTATCCACGGTGGTCTGAATTGTCTGTGCAAAGGTTGGGATGGGAGCATGTGGTTGAGTTGGAACTCGAGCATAGCCTGTACCTTCAAAATAATTTTTGTCTGACTCTTCCTTCCTCCTGTCAACATTAATCATCATAAGTTAGAATACAGCAACAAAGGATTACCATGTCAGTGTGCTTATTAATATGAGATGCTGCCATCTGAAAAATGGAGCAAAGGAAATGCAATCTAGTTGTCATAATTTTGTTAAAGCAGAGGAGGCATCTTTAAAATGTTAAAGGAGCCAGCTTTTTCTCGTGGATGTGCCTCATACTCTGACAATCACACCCTAGCTCGACAAAGATGAGTAAGAGTCCCTTTTGGAACATGTCTGCCTAAGAAGATGTGGTCTACCAGCTGAAGATCTTGAAATGTAAAAGATTATTAACTTGCCATGTAATTCTATTCTCATTAATAAATATTCGGTCCACCTCATATTAGAGTATACCATGTCCTATAACTGTAGGGAAGGTTAGGAGTTCAAGGCAGCAATTTTCAAAAAGTTTGAGGTAGAATAGTACCAACAAAGTAATGGAACACTTTGTGAATCACTTTTTTAAAAAATTTACAGTAAGTATATAATTTTGTGCCTAAATTATATATTTATATATTTTGTGCCTAAATTTTGTACCCTTTTCTTTCCTTTAATTTTTTATTTTTTGAGACAGAGTCTTGCTGTGTAACCCAGGCTGGCAGGCTGGAGTGCAGTGGCATAATCTTGGCTCACTACAACCTTGACCTCGTGAGTTCAAGTGATTCCTGTGCCTTTACCTCCCAAGAGGCTGGGCTACAGGCATGCGCCATCACACCCAGCTAATTTTTGTATTTTCAGTAGAGATGGATTTTTGCCATGTTGGCCAGGCTGGTCTCAAACTCCTGGCCTCAAGTGATCTCCCTGACTTGGCCTTCCAAAGTGCTGGGACTACAGGGAAGAGCGACTAAATCAGGCCTCTAAAACAGGTACCATCTAATATTAAATATTTTGAGGTAGGAGGCACAACATTTTTCATAAAGATTTTTTTAAGTGAGAAAACTCTATCAATCTAGCATTTCATATGAATTTGGAAGAGACTACCATAATTAGATTTTAGGGCTGGGCTGCCAGTGTTGCATGCACACATACTTGAAGAACCACTGGCCCAAGCGGCTAGCAACATCAGTAGCACCTCACTGGCCCATCCTTTCTTACATGTAAAAGTATTGCAAGTTACCAAAACTCCAGTTACAGAGTTTCCTGTTTCTATGTTGTATTTACCTTCTACAAGGTTCCACTTCAGTTGTGTTGAGATTGAACGTTTTTTTGAAGTTGTACAAGCTTAGAACATTTTCATTGAGGTCATCTAATTCAATACAACCTTTGTATGGAGGGAAATCTAGTCGACTAGGAAGCTGAAAATGAAATAAAATATCTTCCACCAATTGAACAAAGGACAGTAGTCAAAATAGTATAAATTCATCACTTTCGACAGTCACTATGATATAAGGGTTAATTAAGAATGTGAACCCTGGAGCAAGATGCCCTGGCTTTGCTATTTACTAACTGTATGACTATGGGAAAGTTATTATACCTCTCTGTCTGTTTCCTCATCTGCTAAATGAGAATGATCATGACGCTTATTTAAATTAACACACTTGAACTTAGAACAGTGCACAGAGGGAGTATTCAGTAAGTGTTAGCTATTATCGCTAGAATGTGCTGTAAGAATGCACAGTTAAATCCATTTTATTGTAATTAATAATCAAAATAGAGAAATTAAGTCATCATGATTCCAAATTAAAATTTAAATATTTCATTCAGTGAAATAACATTTACACTTACTTTAAAATCAGGTGGGTAACCTCCAACATAAAATACAACATTTTCAGGATCCAAATTAAGGAGTGTATTACTATTTCTACCATCCATGTCATAGACTCCGGGTGCTTCTGGTTTACTGGATGTGGCGCCTTTGGTGTAATTAAGCCTTGCAAACTGATAAATTCTGTTTAAAATGAATTTAGATAATAAAATTATATTTAAAAAAATAAAGAATTCAAAGCCAAGACACGAAAAATGGTGTTCAGCAACATATATACATGGAAGTTTGGTGAGCACAGGTCAGGTTCACAAAGAGCAACAGTCAATCAGTCTCGTACCTCTGAAATTTTACCCGATCCATAACTGCCTCCTGAGTCTCACTCTCAGTCAAGATCTGGTCCACTTGGAGTTCGGCCTCGCGGTTCCCCAGGTTGTAGACACAGGTGAGCTGGCCATCTACAACTGCCATGCCGATGTAGTCCCGGGAGGCCTGGAGACAGAAGGGCCACCTCAGAACACTTCACACTGTGGTTTCTCAATTTTCCATCTCAAGAGGATGAGGATGCATTTCAAATAACTAACGGTTGTAGGCAATAAGCCTTGAGCAGACAGAATAAACAAAGTGCAACCTTTTATAGAATAATACAGACTGCTGAGTTAATAATGCGAGAGCTGTCTCTGCTCATGTTATAGTACACTCATTTATTCATTCCTCCATTCGCTCAAGCTACAAATACGTGCCAAGCAGCTGCCATACAGAGGGCCCAGATATGGACTCAGGCATCCATCAGATTTTAGTCTGGTAAGGGAGATAAGCCATTTTGCTTCTCCCAGTACCACACAACATCCTCTGAACACTTTGTGCATTCTCTGTTGTCACGCCTCTATGTTATCATGATCAGTTACATATGCATCTTTCTTCCCTGATAGAATGTGAGCACCTTAAGGTAGAAACAAAATGTTTTAAAATCGTGGCAAAATATTCATAGAACTTACCATTTTAACCATTTTAAGTGTGCATTGGCATTAAGCACATTCAAGAAATAAATTTTGGTGTACCACAAAGCCAAAATGTGACACATAGGTATATGGTATAAATTTGTTGAAGGAATAAAGCAATGTGCATTTTATCACAAAACAAAGCAAAACATCATGACGTAAGAAAGCTACAAATAAAATGCCAACCTCTTGAAGTGTGGAAGAGTAATTAGCAATGGTGTTGATTTTAAGAATCTTTAAATACAATTTCCTAACTGGGCAGAATTTTCGAGAACTGTATTTCAAGGGTTTCTCTTCCAACAACTGAATCCTAACCCAGTGAGTGATTGGCTTTTCCTTTGACACTTACATCAAAGAAATGTATTTTAAAAGGAGGGATTAAAAGCTAAAACCAACCGTTCAAAATGGCTGTAAGAGTAGTGAATTTACACTAAGCAGTAGGAATGAATTTACACTGATAAAGAGATGGGGCAACTGCTTTTCTTATCATTTAGGCAGGAGAGAGAGGCTCCATTCCACTCCAGTCCTCACCCATGATCTTCCCACCCCACAGGCTTCAGGAAGGGTCTGTGGCTGGGTGGTCTGAGGAAAAGAGCAAGGTCAATTCCACGAGAAGGAGCTACTGTCAATTTCCATGAAGCCCTGATATTGATCCCTGGTAGTGTGGTGTCAATCATATAAATTGGTAGTACGGAGGGGTGCCAATCATCCGCCCCTGGTGCTTATGTTTTTCACAAGTACACACACGTGCCCATGTGCTGGGCCCATTGGGTAAGGTCTCTTAATCCTCCAGCAATCAACAATCCAGGATGCATGGGAAGCGCCCCGAGGGCACTGCCACAGTGGGGAGGGGAGCAGGGAGGAAGCTGGCGGGATTTGCCGATGTCTCAGTAGGATTTCCACCTGCTGTGCTAATGGCAGTGACGCAGCTGTGCCATACAACTTAAAAGCACAAAGCTCGAAAAATATTGTTTTAAAAGCAAGAGAGATGTCCAAGCAATACTTACATCTTTATTTCCAAGGTACATCACAAACATATTCTCAGTACCCCCATTTTCTCTTGAGTTGGGCCTTTGGAGAAACAAGGACAGAGATGTGTATCCTTTCAAATCTTCCAGGTCATTTGGCAGTCGGACTTCAACTCCAGATTTACCGTTGAACCTCATGGGGACAGCAACCTGTGAGGGGTAAGTTACATGGTGTCAAACACGGTCCTGTGAAGAAGGTAGGTGCACTCAGAGAGTTAGTTTGGGACTCTTGGCTATGTGTCAGCCTTTCCTGAGTTGTTATGATAAGGAGCAAGAAAACGTGAATATCTCCAAGCCCTGGATGATAATCTCCAAAATGAGACTATAAACTCATGAAGCAGCTTCAGGAGCTGCATCATAAGGCGTTTGTGTTTTTTATTAGTCAGGGATATTTGAGCAGTGCACTTAGTCCTCTGTGCTAGCAATAATAACAGTGATAACGACAATAATACAAATGACAACCCTACAAGGTTTTTGTGCAGATGAACTAACATCTATGGAAGAAGCACTTGGCATGATGCCTGGCATACAATCAGACATGTAATACCTTAAAACTATATTTTGGCCAGGCGCGGTGGCTCACACCTGTAATCCCAGCACTTTGGAAGGCCGAGGTGAGCGGATCACGAGGTCAATAGATCGAGACCATCCTTGTCAACATGGTGAAACCCCATCTCTACTAAAAATACAAAAATTAGCTGGGCGTTGTGGTGCACACCTGTAGTCCCAGCTACTCAGAAGGCTGAGGCAAGAGACTTGTTTGAACCCAGGAGGCGGAGGTTGTAGTGAGCTGAGATGGCGCCACTGCATTCCAGCCTGGCTACAGAGAGATTCCGTCTCAAACAAACTATATTTTAAGCCAGGTGCAGTAGCTCACACCTGTAATCCCAGCACTTTGGGAGGCTGAGGTGGGAGGATCGCTTGAGCTCAGGAGTTTGAGGCCAGCCTGAACAACATGGGAGACCTCATCTCTACTAAAAAACAAAAAAGAAAAAACAAGAAAGAGCCAGGTGTAGTGTCATATGCCTGTAGTCCCAACTACTCAGGAGGCTGAGATGTGAGGCTCGCTTGAGCCCAGGAGTTCCAGTCTGCAGTGAGCCATGATCACGCCACTGGACTCCAGTCTAGTCAAGGGAACAGAGCGAGACCTTGTCATATATATATATGAATATATATGTGTATATATATATATATATATATATATGTATATATAGGCACATATATATTTGCATATTAAGTATATAAAATATATTTACTTAAGTATATATTTGTATCTAATTTACATATAATTATATATGCATTTTAATCTTAAATATAACATATATTTAATATATAATAAATGCATATATAATTATAAAATCATAATTATAAAATTTATATTATATAATTATAATTTTATATATTTAACATTAAAATACATATATAATTATATATACATTATATGCAATATATAATTTGTATATATTTAATATATAAAAGCCTGTATAAATATATAATCTTATAATACTATATATGCATAAAATACATGATTATAATATGTAATTAAATATAAGCGTATATAAAATATATATTTATATATAGAAAAAATATTTTAAATGCACTTTTAAAGGAACTGTTTCCTTGGATATATTACATGTTACAGTTTCATTTATTATAGGCATTCAGTCCTGAAAAATGAGTGAGTGCATCAAGGCTCTCTAAATAGTGCTTCTTAAGCTCTCTGTGGCGAAGGACCATTTTTTCTTTCTAATATGCCACGGACAAATACTTCTGTAAAACATATTCAAATTTAAATTACTAGAAAAATAAAAAAGATGGTAGACAAAATACAAGTCCACTGATTACATGCTTGCATATTGAGGCAATTCAGATTATTCAGCTTCCAAACATTTACTCTCAACTTTATACTTACATATAATGGAGCCGTAAGAAAGATTCTATGACTAGCCCTGGTGTGTGGGCCAAGAAGATAAATTATTTCCTAACTATCGAAAGAATAATACGAAAGAATAAGATTTACATCAAGTCTGCATTTTCTCTATCAAGCATTTAAATATTTATCATGGATCTTGAATATGTAAGACATTACATCAGGCGACTTGGCGATGGGGTCCCACATTTATGGGCTCATTTCATGCCTCTCTCTCCTACTCACCCCCTGCCCTTCAGAACTACATCTCTCAGTCTCTGCCTGGCATTCCCTTCTGCCTTTGTCACCTGGCAAATTCCTACTCATTCTTTAATTTTTTTAAATTAAGATACTTTTTTTTTTTTTTTTTTTTGAGATGGAGTTTCAGTCTTGTTATTCAGGCTGGAGTGCAATGCGTGATCTCAGCTCACCGCAACCTCCGCCCCCTGGGTTCAGGCAATTCTCCTGCCTCAGCCTCCTGAGTAGCTGGGACTACAGGCTGCGCCACCATGCCCAGCTAATTTTTGTATTTTTAGTAGATGTTGACCAGGATGGTCTCGATCTCTTGACCTCGTGATCCACCTGCCTTGGCCTCCCAAAGTGCTGGGACTATAGACGTGAGCCACTGTGCCCGGCCTAAGATACTTCTTGCCTTTAAGAAAAGGTATGGAGAATATGCCTGTATGTGCATCACCATGAAATGGAACATGACTGTCAGAACTGGCGCCCATCCCCCTCTCCCTTCTCAGAGGTCACCATTGCTCTGGATCTGGATTCCCGTGCAAATTTTCAAGCATGTTTTAATAATTTTTAAATTAAATATGCATTTATCTAGGAACTGTAATTAGTCCTATTTTCAGGTTTGAAATATTTTTATATAAATGGTATCCATCTGTACATATTTATCGACAACTTGCTTTCTTTGCTGGGCACTATGTGTTTCGATTTATTCATGTTGATACACACAGCTCCAGTTCATTCAGGTTTACTGTTGTAAACATGGCTTTTCTCAAAAAAAAATTTGGGTGTGATTATAAACCAGTTGCAATGAACATTCTTATCCATGTCTGTTAGTGCTACTTATTAGTGCTATTCTGAGCTTCTCCAGTTAGAACTGGGTTTTCAAAGATGCACATAACACATCTCTATCCAGCTTGTTAGCACAGTCTAAGAAACCACCTGCAGTGGCTGGAGAGCAGCCTGAGTTCAGAACTGACTTAATCATTTCTGTGTCCTCAGCACCCAAAAGAAGTGCCAGTGCCAACCAGGCATTGCACCTACTTACTGCTTTTTATTTTATATTTTTCCAATAACATGGTACCTACTATTTGCCGGGCACTGTTCCACATTAGGTCATTCAACCATAACAATCTCATAAGGTTGATACTATTATTTTCTATGCTCTATAGATGAAGAAACTGAGGCACAGAAAGGTAAAGGGACAGGGCGCAGGTCTCACAGCTCATCAAAGGCAGAGCAAGAACTGAAACCCAGGTCAGTCTGGCTCGGTTAAACAGCTGTTAACCACTGTGCTATAACACACTTCAAATTTTTGTTGGATAAATTAGAAAAGGAACACGGAATTCTTATTCATTTGCTTTTATGAAGCGTGTATGGGTATGAAGAGGGTACTTTCTTCTTATTCTCTTTGCTTTCCCGTTCAAGGTTTTATGTTGGGAATACTTTGCTTTCTTAGAAGAAAGGGCAGACTCTGAGACTCAAAGGAAGTAACACTGAGCCTGGTTATTGGGCATGACGTCTCCAGGGCAGTGACATTCTGAGTAGGCTCTCCAACCCACTCTCTCCCAACCTCTCCTACAGGGCTGTCTAGGAGCTACTGGAAAATACAAGAAATTTTATTTACATTTTCAGACAAAATAAATCTTGAGAGACAAGCGTCAGTAATTCAAGCAAATAATGTCAGGTGAAAACAGGAAAGGCTGGGGAATCAGTATTCCAATGACAGAAGACTGCTGTCATCTCAAACCCTCCATCCTCGGCAAAGATGGATTCTATAGCTTTCAAGTTACAACAGGAGGGTTTGTCCTGTGCAGTAGTATCACACTGGCACATTCCCACCACAGAACCCTCACTTGAATGTACAATTGCAGTTTACAAACTGGGGCCTGGAAGAAATGCCTCCCTTCTGCCTGAATAAACTCAACGTAGGGAAGCTGCTTCAGGATGCTCATATGCCAGATAATTTAAGGGATGAAGATCATGTACACTTTTAAAGGACGACAGGAGGAAATCAATCTTTAGATTTCAAGCAACCAAAGAATTACAGAAAGACAGACAACCAATTCTTGAGTAAATAAGTGCTTTTTTCTTTCTTGATGAATGTGATAACTCATCAAAGAACTAGCCTTGGCCACTGACCACATGGGGATACACCCACCTTACTGGCAGCATCTCTGGCCTGCTGAATTAGTTCTCGTATTCTGTCCATGTTGTCGGAGATGTTTCCCAAGGGCAACAGCTGTTGGTTGATATTTTCAATCTTGCGCCAAAGATCAGGTAGTTTGTTGGTTAACTTATTCACTGTTGGTGAGATTAGAAAACAGAAAAGTAAAATTGTGCATTAGGAAAAGGTTAACTACAAATGTTCTTACTGACAGTATTTGTCAAGTGGCATGTTTGGTCCCCAGATGTTGACTAGGATGGGTCATAATCAGTTACAGTATTTCCCCCCTTACCCATGGGTTCATCTCTCAAGGTTTCAAGTACTTGCTGTCAACCATGGTCCAAAAATATTAAAGAGAAAAATTCCAGAAATAAGCAATTCGTAAGTTTTGAATTGTGTGCTATTTGGAGCAGCATGATGAAATCTCATATGGCCCCACCCATGTGAATCTTCCCTTTTTCCAGCATATCCTTGCTCTCTACCCAACCCACCCATTAGTCACTTCGTAGCTGTCTGGGTTATCAGACCAAAAAAAACATAGCACATATAGGGTTTGGTACTATCTGTGGTTTCACGCATCCACTAGGGTCTTGGAACACATCCCCCGAGGATAAGGAGGAACTATTGTACATGGTGAATCGTATGCTGCAATCTCGGTACCAAGTCCTTCTCTTTGACCACTACAGAAAAAAAAACAAACAAACTTTGTTTTCTGATTCTTAATATCAATCATAATTCAATGCTTTAGGGATTAAGAACCTATATCTCTACTTTGCAAAAAAGGAAACAAATAGCATTTTCAATGTATTTTCTAAAAATTAATAATCCCATCTGGTCCTTCTAACTGGTAGAATATCTATACTCTTTGAATATATCATAATCACCTGGAACTGTTTTCTAATGTTTTAGTTTCTGAGATCAGAGTTTGCCAGGGAAGAACAGAAATGGACCAAAACACGTAACAATGGAGAAAATGGCTAAGATATCCTGGCCAAAGAATGCCCGATACCTGAGTTATCTGCATCAGTCAGAGCCTTTTGGAAGTCTTCGTTCTGTGTGCTCCCATAGGTGTCCTTAATTCTCTCCACATCTGTCTGAATGGGGTTGAGTCCATCCAGAACCTCATCTGTGATGTCGCTGGCCTTTCTGACCATGCTCTTTGCACTACTGATCATAGCATCAGTATCACCTAAGTCACACACAAATAGGGAGGTATAAGTATCTAAAACGTTCAACAAAAGAAGCCAACCAAGTACAGTGGGTTAGGAAGATGCTGACCTCTTTGTATCCCATGAAGACCATCTCGGAGAGTGGTGAGATTGGTGTCTACAACTTCTTTCTGAGCTGTCACCATGTTCAGGGTTTGCTGTAGGTTGCTGAGAGCCGGCCTAACTTCTAAAATAAAATAAAGCATCGAGAGGCAATTATTTTGTGCGTTTTGATCCTCCATTGGTATTTGTGGCCCCTGAAGCAGCCAGTGTCTGCACAGCATTGAGCAGACTTGCTTCTTAGGGGTCATCTCAGACATGCCCACTGCATGTGCCTAGACCCACAGCTCTGGGATCCTCCAGTTACAGAGGTCAGCAGCAAATCAGAACCTTGTGGTAATGCCTTGGAAATACACAGGAAGAGAGAGGCTGAATAACTTAGGGAGGGCTAAACTTCTAATCTGCTTAGAGTAAGAGTCTCTGTTTAGTAAAAGATGTATCTGTCTTATCCACCACTATGTCCTAGCACGCAGTGTAGTATCTGGCACTAGTTGAGGCTTAATATTAGCACATGTTTGTTGAGTAAATGAATATATGAGTGAATGGATAAATGGCAGAAAGGATCCTCTTCTGTCAGAGGACAAGAAAGGAGTGTTGTTGAAAGAGCTTCATCCAGGTAATACAAAGGAGGCACTGTTTCTGTTAATTTCCAAAGTGACATATTTTTTAAATTCCATGAAAGAAAGGGAGCTACTACATTCCTAGCTGATATTTTTGCCATCCTTGGGTCACTGAAAATGACCACCAAATGCTTGAAGACTATCTTGATGATTTATGGCTTCCATTAGGATTCCAAGACTGGTTTACATAGCAACCTACATAGTATCCTAACCCTATTTACCACACTGAGCCTACCCTGAAGCTCGCATTTTGTAGAGCAACAGATGTCATACCAGGAAATACGAATTTGTATTTTTAGTTGAGACAGGTGAAACTCTGCCTCTACTAAACACACAAAAACTAGCCAGGTGTGATGGTGTGCCCCTGTAGTCCCAGTTACTCCAGAAGTTGAGGCAGAAGAATTGCTTCAACCCGGGAGGTAGAGGTTGCAGTTAGCTGAGATTGTGCCACTGCACTCCAGCCTGGGTGACAAAGTGAGACTCCATCTCAAACAAAAACAAAATAAACAAACAAAAATTTTTAAAGCAGTTATCCTAATGACCCCAAACCAATGATCTTGATATGTGGGTTGTCAATACCATGATCACATGTGGATTAAATTAAAATAGCCTTCCCACCAAGACCAGACCCAAATAGGCCTAGCACTCAAAGATTTATTTATAAGGCTCTAGTTAATTTTGTATATGAAGGACGGGGGATATTTAGAATATTGGGTGGATACATGAAATTGACAAATAAATCATGAATGTAAAAAATATTATCTGGGCCCAGTATGGTGGCTCATGCTTGTAATCCCAGCATTTTGGGAAGCTGAGACAGGAGGATCCTGTGAGGACAGGAGTTTGAGACCAGCCTGGGCAACATAGCAAGATCTTGCCTCTACGAAAAATACAAAAATTAGCTGGGCATGATGGTGCATGCCTGTAATCTCAGCTACTTGGGAGGCTGAGGTGGGAGGATCGCTTAAGCCCAGGAGTTCAAAGCTATAGTGAGCTATGATTGCGCCACTGCACTCCAGCTTGGGCAACAGAATGAGACTCCATCTCTATTACAAATAATAATAGTTACAAAATTAAATAAATAAAAGGCATCATCTGCATTGACACTGAGATTCAAAAACAACATTTGCTTCTAGGGCTGCTCCACCTGGTCCCAGAGGTCATTTAAAGCTCCCGCCTATCTCCGCCGCTGCCCACTCCCTCTGATACCTTGCTGCAGCTTCTTCTGTGTTATCTTGGCTTCATTTAACAGTTTATCACTGTTGGAACTCAGGGTTTTAGCTTTTCTTGGCAGATCTTCCTTTATCACTGTCTGAAAGCAAAGCATTTAATAGCTATATGTTAGGAAATATGGAATCAGATTTCTATCCTAGTCGGAAGCCCTTAATTTTAAGAATGAAGTTCAAGGGGGAAAGGAGTTAGAACTAGATTGTTCCCTAAAAGATACAGTTAAGGTTCCAGGTCGCCGTAACACCTATGTGACTTATGTGGCTTGGGAAGGTGGGCCTATCTCTGGTGGCATGCTGACAAATTATGTGACACTTGGTTTAGCGGCTCACTGTCATTCATACAAAGCCCCCTACAGTAACAGAAGAGAGAACTTAGTTGTTTTCAGGCTTTCAAGCTTTGGGACAGAAAAGTCTTCACTCATTCAAGAAGGCCTATCCCCCTGAACTTTGATATTTAACATTTTGCTCTTTATTTTCAGTTATGGGAATTATCATATGGTGCATATAAGATCCCACAGGACTCCACAGACACACTGAGATGTAAGGCCAAATGACCTGATGAAAATGCTGATCAAGTTGTTTGCAAAAATGTCTATTTTGGTTAACAATCACAGCATAAAAGCATACCTGGTAAGATACGGGTATAATATTCATTCAGGCTGAAAACTGATGATCAGTGTAACTCCTATTTGGTTTTACTCAGTTTTAAATGTGTGCTACAGACATGAAATAGTCAAATATAGAAATTACTCACATCTAGAGCACGTTCTAGGAGCCCACAGAAAGAAAATATAAAAATGAGCCATCTCCACAGCGAATGTGGAGAAGCTGCTGGTACAGGTGCCCACCTGGAGGGCGGACTCGGATGCACTGGCGGCCCTGTTGGCCGCGTCCTCAGCCGCTCTGATGGCGTTGAGGATGTTCTCATAGGCGGTGGCGGCATCCACGGCACAGCGTACCAGCTCATCCCCACTGGCGTTTCTCTTGATCCTGGAAGACAGGGCAGGTTAGGCACCCCCCACAGCCTTCCTCTATCAGCAGCTGACGTCCCCCAAACCTTCCTATTTCTTCTTTTTCTTTCTTTTTTTGTTTCCTTTAAGATATGGAAAAATAAAAAATAAAGAGATGGCAGAATCTCTCTTTGTTGCCCGGGTTTGACTGCAGTGGTGCCAGCTTTCCTGTTTCATTTGGCAAGTGGAGACCTGAGGTGATGGCCTCTATAGCTGTGCCCAAAGGACATGACCAGGAATTAGTGCCCTCATTGCTGCTCTACTTCTGACTTGAGCCTGGGGCATTGGCCTTGACCCTGCCCTCTGCCTTCCTCCAGGTTCTGGAGACCCAGCCACCCCATGGGAGGGCCTCACTTGTCTCAGGACAAGGTGCTGCGCTCAGCCCACGTGCCCTTCTGGTCTCCTGGGCCATGCACTTACTCCTCCAGCTGCTTTGCCAGCTCTTGTAAGGACTGCGCGTGCTTTTCTGCCTTCTCCACAAGGGATGTTTTACCAGCAGACACGGAAAGTTCTCTCACTTTGTCACTTAGTTCTTGTCTTGCTTCATTTAAATTGGCAGCTGATTTTTCATATTCCTATTTTTTCCAAGCAAACAAAGATAGCATAAATTCAAGAAAGAACGTAGATGCTGATTTCTCAAACTCCATCATAAATGATGTGGGGGCAACAATGAGACGTTATATTTTCTGTCTATTTACCGCAGCTGTTAATCCTTGATCACTTCAGACAGTAGCAGTGGGAGTATTTCCCCAAGGCCTACCATTATCTCAAACATTCTCATTATGGTGAGAAACCCTTTAGTAACCTTTACAAAAGCACAATGTTGTTATCAATATACAGTTGGAGTAAACCAACAGACTTTTTTTTATAATTTAGAAACAGTTATTATAAAAGGTACTTTCAAAATCCCCACTGAACTGCTAAGAAATTTTGTCAGTTTTTTTATCAAGTCTTAAACATCTTCTGTTAATAAAGGTATGTTTGATGTTTTAAAAATAGCATAATAATTTTTTGTTATCACAAAAGTGATTTGTCCTGCAGACAAACTAGGTATTACATGTCAATAGAAGAAGACAAGTCATTCATACTTCTTTTGCAAGGGCGAACTATTGTTAACATTTCAGTATGTTCCCTTCCATCCAAGAGACTATCCTTTGATAAAACAAAAAAGTAGGTCAGCCCATTTCACTGTTTTATCGCAATATAATTAAAATGGTTTTAGATTTTTCTAGAGAACAGCGGTTTCCTCTACCTTCTGGCTTTTCTCCATCAGCTGCAGTGCAATGTTGGTTTGCAACAAAGATGACTCTGCAGTGGCCAGATACTTGGTGAAATCACTCTGCAGGGAATTTATTTCTTTCATTTGTCTCTGGAGAAAATTTGAAAAAATATCTGCTAGAGCTCCGTGATACATTCTCAGAAGGCACAGACAAATTATGGGACAACATCATATAAGTAATTTCAAAGTCAGAATGCTTTCCTGAACCTAACCATTGTCTAGGCAATTACAAAGTGATAGGAAATCCGTTCTTTTTGTAGCAGAGGTATGTTATCATAGTTTCCTTAAATGAGATGCCAGTGAAACAATTGCTATCACTGCTGAAGAAGCCTTCTATAGTAGGGGTCAACTTGCCCTATGAGATGGCTATATTATCAAAATCTGGCTTGTGGAACAGACCAAAAGATTTTAGGTAAGTAAACCATCATCAACCATCAGCCAGTACCAATGAGAACACAGCAGGCACTTGACTGAGAGGTTACACAGAACCTGAAGAGGCCAGGCTGGAAGGCTGCCAGAGTTCAGAGGCCCGTGAAAGATACGTCCTGCTCCCTTCCCTTGGCATAATCAGTGACTTCACACAGACATGGTACCACCCAAAGAGACTTTGGGAGCTAAGCATCGAGTCATCCACTACGTCTCAGCCTCTCAAAGTGCTGGGATTACAGGTGTGAATCGCTGCACCTGGCCTTATGGTTAGTATTTTTAATAGTGAACACTGTATGCTAAAACAATAAGGCGTGGCAGTGGTTCATGCCTGTAATCCTAACACTGTGAGAGGCCGAGGCAAGAGGATTGTGTGGGCCCAGGAGACATCATTTATTTTCATTTACCAACTGCCTCCTGGTTTGGGGTCTGCTCTATGTTACTCTGATTTTACTGTCATTTTATAACCTATATAACCTCTCATATTTTTGTTGTTTTTATTTATTTATTTTTCGACAGGTCTCATTCTGTTGTCCAGGTTGAAGTGCAGTGGCTTGATCATGGCTCCCTTAAGCCTTGCCCCCCCACCCACCAGTGTGTTCAAGCAATCCCTCCCACCTCAGCCTCCAGAATAGCTGGGACTACAGGTGCCTGCCACCATGCCCAGCTAATTTTTAAAAAAATTTTTGTAGAGATGGGGTCTCACTACATTGCCCAGGCTGGTCTCAAATTCCTGGCCCAAGCAATCCTCTTGCCTCAGCATCTCAAAGTGTTAGGATTACAGGTATGAGCCCCTGCAACTGGCCTTATTGTTTTGGCATACAATGTTCACTGTGAAAAATATGAACTATAAGGCTGGGTGCAGTGGCTCATGTCTGCAATCCCAGCACTTGGGAGGCTGAGGCAGGTGGATCACCTGAGGTCAGGAGTTTGAGACTAGCCTGGCCATCATGGTGCAACCCCATCTCTACTAAAAATACAAAAATTAGCCAGGTATGGTGGTGCCAAAAAAAAGAATATATATACGCACACACACACACACACACACACACACACACACACACACACGTATATTTATACATATATATAAAATACATATTTATTTTATACATATATAAAATATATATATATAATGTATATACAAAATATATATATATATATATATATATATATATGAACTATAAAATCCAGAGTTCTAAATTCTGTCATTGCAGCTTCTGTATGTGGTCTGTACTTTATTTCCTATAAAGCAGATAATGGCTTAAAATGTCTTTACTAGGGTGATTATGATAATTATGTTTACATATCTGACACAAAAAGTAAATTATTGAAAACATAATACATAATTTGAATTAATTACAGTAATATTAATTTCTCATCTACTTGGCAACGTCATTCCTCCACTCTTTGAGCCAGAGATGCAGGTGAAGCAGTTTGCACTGCTTTGTCTGTGGTTTAAGTTCAGAATCTTTTCTGCTAGCTGAAGAGTAGAAACGACTATGGATTTGCACTTAATGCCTCATTCTTGTCTGATCTGGGTGTTAGGTGGTATAATCAGATGTACAGACAGGTGCCTGGTTATGCCGCTTTATTAATAATAAAGATCCCTGCTCCTCTCATCTTTATTAACAAAAGTATGCAGTTTCAAACTGTGAACTCACCTGGATGGCTCCCAGAGCTCTCTCGTTTTCTTGGTTCAAGCCAGTGGCCTGCTTGGCTCGGGCAGCTGCCTTCTGCAGCGCAGCACGAAGATCACTGAGTTTGGCTTCGTATTCATTTAAAGAAGCCCGTATACTGTCAGCAAGCCCACTGTTTTCCACCTGATGGATTTTCTGCCAGGTCTTTATCCGGTTCAGCACTGTAATACATCACTTCATGTTTTCTACTTGACAGATGGGCATATTGAAGCTGGGTTATAAAGACTACAGAGGGAGAATAAAGTTTCTACTCATTTCATGGTTTTCCTTGAACTTTGTAGGGGATGGTAAAGGAAACTCACATTGACATAGACCTGCTATGTGCACTGTACATGTCGCCTCATTTAACTTCCACTGGAAAACAATAATTATCATTCTCATGTTTTAGATAAGGAGATGGAGGCCCTAAGAAATGAGAGGACTGACCTAAGGTTACATGGCCAGTCAGGCTTAGGACTTGAACATGAGCTGGCTGCAGGGTATACGGTGCATGCTCCTTCCACTGTGAATACTGCATACTTACAATTAAAAGCCAAGACTTGTATTCAATTTGAACAATACAGAGTTAAGCAAGAAAACTGCTAGTGTCTACATTTACCACTGATACATCATTTTACTAAAGAATAAATACCAGTATCTGAAAAAAGTAAGCACCAAACTAACATTTTTCAGTTTTGAGCTAATGAGGCATTTTCTCTAGTCAAATCTTTTAATGTGTTCTATTAATTTCTAGTATATCCTTTTTTATTTGTTTTTGTAATACACGTGTGAACATGCCTCATCTAAAAAGCCAGAATCTGAAATGCTTCAAGATCTGACATTTTTCACCAATGACATGATGTCACAAGTAGAAGATTCCATATCTGACCTCATGCAACAGGGTGCAGTCAAAATGCAGTCAAAAGTTTGTTTCAGAGGCTGGGCATGGAGGCTCACGCCTGTAATCCCAGCACTTTGGGAGGCCGAGGCAGGCTTATCACTTGAGGTCAGGAATCTGAGACCAGCCTGGCCAAAATGGTAAAACCCCTTCTCTACTAAAAATACAAAAATTAGCCAGGCATGGTGGCAGGTGCCTGTAATTCCAGCTACTCAGGAGCTTGAGGCAGGAGAATAGCTTGAACTCGGGAGGTAGATGGTGCAATGAGTTGAGATCACATCACTGCACTCCAGCCTGAGTGATGAAGTGAGACTCTGTCTCGTACACACACACAAAAGTTCATTTAATTCACAGAATTATTTAAAATATTGTATAAAATTACCTTCAAGATACATGTATAAGATGTAAATGAAACATAAATAAATTTTATGGTTATACTGGGGTTCCATCTCCAAGAGGTCTATGCAAATATTCCAAGAGCCAAAAAATAAAAATAAAAAATCTGAAACACCATCTGGTCCCAAGCATTTTGGAAAGGGAGTCTTGATCCGTAGTAGTGCTAATAACAATTTGTGATTCAAAAATTCAGTAGTAATGAGGTGACCATTAATGATGACATAATGAGAAAACTGGAAAGAGGTGAACTAGCATCAGAAAAATGTTCAGAAGGAAAAAGAGGCAACCATATCTAACTTTTAGAAGAACCTTTTTTTTGCATGATGGTAAACTGTTGTATTCCATAGCCTCTTGGTAACTTGGATAAAAGGCTCTGGGTCTCCTGGGGGCTACCGATTTTCACCACGTGATGTTCTAACAGTAATATTTGCTGAAACCCATGAGGCCTTCCAACTTGAGATGATACCACTGCACTCCAGCCTGAGTGATGGAGTGAAACTCTGTCTCATACACACACAAAAAGTTCATTTCATGCCCAGAATTGTTATTGTATAAAATTACCTTCAATGTGTATAAGATGTAAATGAAACATAAATAAATGTTATGTTTAGACTGGGGTCCCATCTCCAAGAGGTCTCATTAAGTCTGTGCAAATATTTTTTTGTGGGGAACTCTACATTGTACTCTGCACATTGTATTTCAAATCAATTAGAATGAATTGGATGCAAAAATTTGGGAGTGTCCTTACAGAGCTGAGACTCCCTTCTATCAGCTTCCGCTTCTCTCAGGTGCTTTTCAAAGTTCCGGTTCCGCAGCTCCGTCATCATGCGTTGGGCTTCGGCCCATTCTGTGGAAAAGTCACCTGAAGGCACGTTGTTCCCCTCTCCATCTGTCCCAGAGATCTGCTTCAAGAGAACTAGGAAACATCAAGTAGTTTATTAAACTGGGAATTCTGGGCTCCAGTTGGCCACTTAAAAAAAAAAAAGGCAGGAACTTTTATGGAGGTTTTATATTAGTTTTTTAGTATCGGCATGGAATTCTTTGCATAATGTTGAAATCTTAAAGGGAATTCTTTTAGTGTACAATGAAGGTTATGTAACCAAAAAAATATAATTGGGTGTAGTAACTCTACTTACTGTGCACATTCCGGATGACGTTTTTAATCTTCACATCCAGTTCTTTTGCACTTTGGGTAGCCCTATTAACATTGTTGTGTAATGTTTGTGCTTTTCTGGAATTTACTTGAGCCTATATGAAAGATAAATTGATTAGGAACAAATTAAGTTGATGAGGACAAATAAAAGCACTATGAAAGCAAAAAACCTCAAAAGTTAAATGGACCTAACACATTACCTTTTCTTGCAAAGTCTCAAATTCCCGATTCAAATCACTCAGTTCTCTTTCCAGGCCTTCTAGTTTTGATCCATGATTCGAAATGGCAGAACGGTAGTTGTGCAACTGATTCTGGAAATAAAACACAAATGAATGTACCTTTACAGTATCAATTTAGACTAAGCCCTGTCAACCTGGTAAACAGGGTTATAAATGAAGAGTCATTTGGCCAGACCATTGTCAGTTTCACACACACAAAAATGTGGTTCTTTGAAATAAGTTACATAAGGAATCTGTTTTCTGATATACATTGTGATATGGCTCTAAAATAAAGTAACAGATGTGACAAATGTGAAGAGACAACAGCTACTTCACTGAATTACCTAACCTTGTAGAAACGAGGGCAATACTACCTACCTAATTTCCAGATTCTACAATAAATATAGTTTTTAAAAACCTGTTGTTAACCTGACAACACTAAAAGCAATGCATATGGCTACTTGATTGAAGGAACCATTAGGAATCTGTTCACTGCAAGGAACTCAGAGCTCGTGCAGTTGAACAGCCTCATATTGCAAATGAGAAGATGGAAGCCCAAAGAAGTCGGGTGACTTGTCCATGGTATAGCTCATCAGTGACTGCTTCAGGACCACAGACCGGGTACCTTGCCCTTTTTTTAGGCTAAATTGCCTCATTACTCTTAGACTCTTAGACACTGCTGTATGTAATATCTGTAATAGTGATTATTTTCAATTTTTTGGAAAAGAGTATTAATCTATTGAAAAAGTTTACAGAAAAAATGGCATTATTACCTCAATATGTATGTCAGAACCCGTGTTGGGTAAAAGAACACAGGCTTTGAAGCCGAGGTCCAAACCCTAAGTCTACCACATAGTAGATGAGCCTCACTAAGCCATGCTCCTCCATTAGTAAATTGGGGATTATAATATTTAGTTGCAGGGTTGGTTTTGTTGATAAGTCAGTTAACGTATTTTAAAATGTCATGTACACACGGGCATTCAAAAATGTTACTTCCCTTCTTATACTTAATCTTTCTTAATTTTTGCATGTTTGTGTGAAATGGCGAGAAGACAGTTCTATTTTAACTTGAGTATGGGCAGAGGGAGGTACGTCATTATACAGATTGTCAGCAGAACACCGGGATAAGAGGTGGAGTGGGTAAAGCATGGTCTAGGGTTTGCTCTTGATTTGAATTCTTCCAGAACCACCATGTGGCAGCTGTGTGATTTAAGTTGCTCAGCTTCTCTCGGCCTGTTTAATGAGGACAATACTATGTTCCTCATGAGGAGGTTGTGAGACTTGAGTAAAACCCTTAGCACAGGGTGTGGCACATGGCATGTGTGCAGAATGGTGGAGGCTGCAGGGCTGTGTGGATGAAATCCAAGCAACCCAAGCGGCTTCCTTTTCTTTCCTCAAAACATAAATGCTCTCCCCTCCTCTTCTCCATATTAAGCCTATAAATCTTAGACTAAAATTATCCAAGAAGATAGAAAAGACTCATTTTTTTAGAATCATCTTTTGCTACATATACTCAGCTATAGCCACTAGAATCAGCCCTCAACCCAAAAGTACTTATTAAACTTTCCCTAAAGCCTTGTTCACGGTGTCTAGACTAGAGCTGATCTCATCTGCTGAATTCTTTTACTTCATATTTGTTCATTTCTATGATTTTCAATTGGGTCTTTTCATATCTACCTCTTCTTGTTTGATTTCTGGTGGTTTCCCCCCTCAAATTTCCTAATTTCTTGTTCCTTTTATTGGGTGTTATTCTGCAAAGTAAATTTCAGATTGTCCTATTGTTTTCATTTTATCGGAAGTGAACTCATCTCCTGACTGTTGCTTCTGTTGGGTGTCTTTCTTCTTGCCTGTTGACAATGCTTGCAGGCTCATTCTGGGTGGGAGTTCTCCTCTCTCTGCACTCTCTGGGCCTTGTCTAATGCACTTATGGTTATCACCACACCCAGTGGAACCCCACCCACCCACGGTCTAGGACTGGGCCTTACTTTGGCAGTTGAGGATTTGTAGACCATGGTGGCGCTGAGAGGATGTCACATTCCAGCACAGATCCAGGGCTGGAGATTTGTCCTGCCCCTGTAGCTTTTCTAGGCTTTCATATGGCCATCACGCAACAATGAGCATGGGGTAGTTTCCAGGAGGCTTTCTAGCCCCGATTCATGGGCACAGCATCCCCTGTTTCCCCCCAGGGACCAGATTCTGCCCTCTGGGGCACTTTAGGTTCTATTATTTCTCCAGATACCCCCGCAGCCACCTTCCGTCCAACTGTACTCAGAGCATTCACCCAAACAGACCACATTCTGAGCTATGAAACAAACCTCAACACATTTAAAATTACTAAAATCATAGAAAGTGTGTTCTCTGACCACGAAAGAGTTAAATCAGAAACCAATAACAGAAAGTTATCTGGAAAATCCCCCAATTTGGAAATTAAATAACACCTTTTTTTTTTTTTGAGACGGAGTCTCGCTCTGTCACTGTCATCCATGCTAGAGCACAGTGATGCCATCTCAGCTCACTGCAACCTCTGCCTTCAGGGTTTAAGTGATTCTCCTGCCTCAGCCATCCAAGTAGCTGGGACTACAGGCACTCGCCACTACGCCCAGATGATTTTTGTATTTTGAGTAGAGAAGGGGTTTCGTCATGTTGGCCAGTCTGGTCTAGAACTCCTAGGCTCAAGTGATTCACCCATCTCGGCCTCCCAAAGTGCTGGGATTACAGGTGTGAGCAACTACACCCAGCCAACACATTTCTAAATAACACATGGGTTAAAGATAAGTCACAAGGAAAATCAGAAAATCCATAGAACTGAATGAGAATGAAAACATAACATTGCAAAATCTGTGGGATGCAGCTAAAATTGATGGGATTATATGCTTATGTTAGAATCAAGAAAGATTTTGAATCAATAAAACAAGCTTAAGGAACCTGAAAATGAATAGCAAATTTCACCCAAAGCAAGCACAAGGAAGGAAAAAAAAATGGGTAAGAACAGAAATCAATGAAATTGAAAACAAAAAAATAATGGATAAAAGCAATGAAATAAAAAGATCAATAAAATTAATAATACTCTAGCCAAAATAAGAGAAAGATAAGACATAAATTTTCAACATCAGAAAATGAATGAGAGGGCATGACTACAGACTTTGCAGATGTGTAAAGGATAATAAGGGAACATTATGAACAATTTTATGTCAATGTATTTGGTAATTTAGATGAAATGGACACATTATTTGAAAGGTACAAATGACCAAATATCACTCAAGAAGAAATGGATAGCCCAAATATTCTAGTCTTATACCTATTCTTTGAAAATTAAATTCATGGTTTATTTTGAAAAACCGCAACTTCCAACAAAGAAAATTCCAGGCTCACATGGCCTCACTGGAAAAAATTCTATCCAACATTTAAAGAAGAGTTAACATCAATTTAACACAAACCTGTGTTTGATACTTCTGAATGCAAGATACCGAACTAAATAAAGGCTCTATGAGAAAAATTAGCCTGGAAATGTTCGGTAAGTATTGTTCACTTAGATGTGTTAGTTTTGTTGTGTTCACAAAAATGATTTTCTACCAGGAAAAATCTTATCTTCATTTGGATCAGAGGAAGAAGGATAATATTCCTAAACCCTTTCAGGAGTCAACCTCTCCCCTCCTGCTTATGGAGAATCGACTTTTGCACCATCTCCTCTGTCTACTCTGTCTCCTCTGCACCATCTCTACTCTGGGCCACACACAGGGGATTTACCCTCAGGTCCTTGGCCTGGGTCTCCACGTGCCTCATCTGCTCCAGAAGCCCCGCGCTGACACCCAGGCCCTGCAGCTGAGACTTGACCAGGCGGAGCTGCTCGCCCATGGCGGCCAGGTCATTCAGGAGAGTCACCACACAGCTGTCGCAATCTGTAGGGGCCACAATCAAAGGCAAATGTGCTGCAGCTGGAGCCACGGGAATGTGAAAAGAGCGAAAGTGCTGTGCAGCCCAGTTGGCACACACACAGCTCACCATGGGTGACAACCACAGCCCTCGTCTTCCCAGGGAGGGATGTGGTTTCTGAAAAAGGGAGAGCCCTATGCACGGGGAACATTTTAGAAACGGAGATTCCATTCAAACTTGTTAGTCACGTTATACATGAGGAAAATAATAACAGCCTTCATCTATGGGATGCTTGCTATTTACCAGGCATTGTGATACGACATTTACAAGTATTTCCCTGATAGCCCTATGAGGTAGGTCTTAATTATTATGTTCACTTAGTAAATGATGAAACTGAGGCTTGGAGAAGCAGCGTCACCTGCTGAAGGTCACACAGCCAGTAGTCAACAGAAGCTGATTTGACCGTAAGCAGTTCTCCTTCCGCCTCCTTCCACCCGTACTTTTCCAAACTGGAAACTGCATGACCCAGCATGGGGCTCACTATCTTAAACGAAACCCCACAACTTGGAAAGGAGGAGAAGGGGCTTTCTTTTCTCACCATCACATTCTTCTGCGGGGCTGCTATCTTTGGGTTCTTGGTTTATGCAGTCTGAAATCAGAAAATAACCAAAGAAGACATTGTTATTAAATTTACTCTTCATCTGCTCTTTAACTTGGCTTTCAGAAAAGCTAGTTTTGCAAGGTTTTATTAAGTCAGTGCAAAAGTAATTGTGGTTTTTGCCACTACTTAAAATGGCACCCAACTACCCAGCATCACTAGCTCTTCCTTTTTTTTTTTTAAGACGGAATCTCGCTCTGTCGCCCAGGCTAGAGTGCAGTGGCATCATCTTAGCTCACTGCAATCTCCGCCCTCCCAGGTTCAAGCAATTCCCCTGCCTCCCCAGTAGCTGGGACTACAGGCGCGTGCCACTGTACCCAGCTAATATTTTGCATTTTAGTAAAGACAGGGTTTCACCATATTGGCCAGGATGGTTTCTATTTCCTGACCTCATGATCTGCTTGCCTCAGCCTCCCAAAGTGCTGGGATTACAGGCGTGAACCACTGCGCCCAGCCCACTAGCTCTTCCTTTTCCCTCCCTCACCCATGCCAGTGCCCAGGCAGCTTTCTCATCTCCCAGCAGGCTCACTGCAGGAACTTCTTTCATGGCCTTCCTGTTATATATTCACTTCCTTCACTACAAAGGTCAATTCTATAAAAGGCCGAGCCTCTCAATCTTCACATTAAAGCTATCTTCACTGGACAGCCTCCTGTATGTTCATGCTGCTTCTGGCATCATCTAAGAACATTGTGCAAACATTCACGGAGCACCTTTGGGCATTTATGGTGTGCCAGAGCTCCATGCTAGATGCTGGAAATACAAAGATACCAAGACAAAAATCCCTGCTGCTCTGTGACTTAACAGTCTCATGAAACATGGGGAGCAGACAAGTTACAGAACGGTGTAACAGATATGTGATAGAGACGGGTATACAATGTCAATGGGCCCATACCACCAATACAGCACATGTAAGCTGAGTTTTGAGGTTCTCGGCTACAGTAAAGCCTGCTGGTCAACTCTGGGCATCCTCGACCTGTTCCACGCCTACCCCTTCCCCCATGCTGTGCATCTTGACACTGACACGTCTTCTCATGTCCCCCTGAACAATCGACCTTTACAACAGCAAAACTCTAAGCTTAACATTTTCCTGGACAAGCTGCAAGAGGCTTTCACATCTGTTATTCTCAGCAGCCAATAATATTCCACTCTGTGTGTGTGTGTATAAATACATTTTAAACCACATTTACTTTTCATTGTAAAAAATGATATAAATTAATTATGGAAAATCTGGGGAAGTCAGAAAAATGAGATAAAAGCATCATCATTGATCTTGCCTTTCAAAGACAATGTTCCCTTTATACATATTTGTATATGTTTTAATTTATTATATGTAATCATGGGTTTCTTTTATTCATCCTTTAAAAAAAAAACCTGACTCGCTTTTTTTTTGTGTGTGTGTGTCAGTTTCACTCTCGTTGCCCAGGCTGGAGTGCAGTGGCATAATCTTGGCTCACTGCAACCTCCGCCTCCCGGATTCAAGCGATTCTCCTGCCTCAGCCTCCCGAGTAGCTGAGATTACAGGCATCTGCCACCACACCCAGCTAATTTTTTGTATTTTTTTATATAGAGATGGAGTTTCCCAATCTTGGCCAGGCTGGTCTTGAACTCCTGACCTCAAGTGATCCACCTACCTCAGCCTCCCAAAGTGCTGGGGTTACAGGTGTGAGCCACCGTGCCTGGCCATTTGCTCTTATAAGCATACATTGCGATATTTTTATTGCCTCAATTAGTCTGTAAATGGCTTCTGGCCAGGAAGCCTGGTCTTGTTTCCTTGACAATTTTCAACAGCACTCTGAATAGTTTATGGGGAACTAGGCTTCTCTGGATGATTGATTTATTAGTGGAATTTTCCCAAAAAGCTCGCATTTTGACCACGAAGGAATCTGTCCATCAATAGTTGAAGAAAAAAAAAGGAATTAAAAAAAAAAGCAACTTGAACAGGAACAAGCAAGTCTCATATATGAGCATTTTCTTCCATCTTGGCAATAGCTACTATCCTGTCAGGTTGCTTATGTTTGTTATTGGTGTGGGGGAAATGAGCGTTGCAGAGGCATTAGTCTGGTGAATAAGCTGCCAGTGATGTTGAAGCTTCTTGAATACCTCCAGTGACAAGAGAAATTACCTCCTTTTAAAGCAATCTGTTTCATCTTTAAACATTTGACACTTCTTCCTTAGAGTGATTTAAAATAGAGCTCCCTCTTGCTTCTACTCTTTTCTGTACATTCTGTCCCTATGTCTCAGAGAACAAGACCAACACTTTCCCACTCGCCAGCCTGACAAACATGTCCTTTCCAGCTCTTCCTTTCACTGTCCTCGTCAATCCTTCCTCATGTGACTGTTTCGCGTCCCTTCGAAGTCTTACTCTCTTTCTGAACAACCACAGCTGGTCTACTGTCTTCTAAAGACATAACTAACACTCACGTGAGGACTTATGTGAGCAATGTGCCGGCTTTAGACACTGGAACTCAGTGAAAACAGGACGAGCTATCTTAGGGGCCACACCCCCTCTAACCTACCCTGCACTTAACTGCTGATGACAACCGTAAGCCTTTTTCCACCTCCTGCTACTAAGCCAGTTGCCACTTGTCACATAGCTAAAGGTTTATTTATTTTTTCCACTCAACTATAGGACCATATCCTCATCCTTAACATCACTTTGTCTGGTTAGAACTGGCCCATCATTTCAGACTGCTGAGGCCCTTTTGAATTCTAAATGTGTCATGGAAGACACTTACTATTGGAGAAAACCAGGGAATTTCACCCCAAAATATGGCACCCTGGTATGCCGATGATTTTAAATTAAAGGCCCTTGGAGACCAGCAGATGCCAGAAGAAACTACCCTGGTACCCACTTATCTTCCCAATGTCCACACTTGTCAAAAATGAAAAACTGCTTCTGGTTTCTTCCATGAGATTTCATTAACTCATATTTCAGGAAGGAAGACTGAAGTCCGACAACATACTTGACACCTGGACACACTCTTGTCACAAACCATTTTCTATTCTGTGGGCCCAAAAGATTTTGTCCCAGGCCCCACTGTATGTTTTCCAAGTCCATTGAATCAGCCTAAAAACCATTTACCTTTCCCCTTAAAATTATCCATATTTCCACATCTCTCTTTCTCCTAAGAAGGGTACATAAGCATCTATACCCCAGTGGGTTATTAGGTAATCATTGTCCTGTGATTCTCCTGTGTTACACACATTAAAATAAAATTGTGTATGCCTTTTCTTCTATTAATCTGCCTTTCGTCTGCTGATTTTCTGCAAACTTTCTGCAGCTGAAGGGGAAGTTTATCCTTGGTCCCTTTACTATTCTTCCCAACTTTGTGTCATCTGATAAATGGGTAGGCATGCTTTCTATATTTTCATCCAAATAAAAAATGTGGAGCTGAGGATAAAGTCCTGAGGCATGATAATAAATACCCTATTCTGGACTGGCATTAACCAATCGACTCTGCATTCCTTTGGGAATAGTCACTTGACCAGCTGGAATCCACACATCCAGGGTTTAATTTTTCAACTTGTCCATAAGTATAATATGAAAGATTTCATCTAAGTGTTTGGTGTTATACTAAATCAATAGCATTTTCCTGATAAATCATATTAATATTCTGTCAAAGAAGGAAGAGGATAGTCTTTCTTTTTGTTCCAAGTTGTTTCTAATAAACACATGCTAACTCCTGCTGATTATCTTTTTCTTGGTGTATAAAATCCACCCCAATTACCATCCACATCCCAGAGCATGTGCTGTTGTAAGATAGAGTATTTTTAATTTCTTTGGACATACACAGGAAAGCTAATGTGATGATAATGTGATATCAAAGGGAGATCTCAGCAAAATTGCCAAAGTAGAATCTGAAGTTATTTTGGTTAAAATTAGGTAAGTTTTAAAAACAATTCACTTTTTAAAAAAGTGAATTGAAACAGGTTATTCACCAAAGCTGAAAATACTATCTAAGCATTCCTAGGGTTGTCAAAACAAGGGGATAACTTGCTGGCTGGAATTACGTATCCTGAAAATGTGTGCTTGAGTTCTTAGGCCGTTATGTTATACCAGCTTTATAAATGCAAGTAAGCAGAGGTGTGGGTCGACCTTACCTCCAGTCAGGGGATCACAACTGCCCAGCTGGCCATTGCTGTTACAATTGCATGGTTGGCAGCTACCTCCGAATTTCTGGGGATTCCCAAAGTATCCTGGTGCACACCTACACGAAATACAGATGGGAGGAGAAACACCCAAATAACACATCATTTATCCCACCCAATTTTCTGGATCTCTAGCTCTTGTTTGGGTTAAGGCTGACATAGATCTGCAAGAATGAATATTTCTCAATACAGAGGTATTTACTCCTTGAATTGCCTCACAGAAATAAATTTGAAGATTCACATAATTTCTAATTTTTTTGGATGAGGGAGGACTATCTTAATATTTCCTATTGCATTCTTTCTTTTTTATTTTTTTACACAGTCTTACTCTACTCTGTTGCCCAGGCTGGAGTGCAGTGGCATGATCACAGCTTACTGCAACCTCAAACTTCTGGGCTCAAGTGATCCTCCTGCCTCAGCCTCCCAAGAAACTGGAACTACAGGTGCATCCAAGCATGCCTGGCTAATTTTTAAATTTTCAGTAGAGATGAGGTCTTACTCTGTTTCCCAGACTGGTCTTGATCTCCTAGGCTCAAGTGATCCTCCTGTCTCAGTTCCTTACGTGCTGAGATTACTGGCATGAACCACTGCACCTGATCGGTACTGTGTCAAGTCTACATAATTCATATCTGCACTAATTGCTGCATGCTGTATATAATGAGCTTAAACAACTGAGAGCAGTTACAGCTGCTACCTTTGGCCCTGAGCCTTTGTTATTCTACATAGTATAGTAATGAGAACTCATTCCTGGTTTACAAGTTTAAAGATCACATTTCCTTGATTCTTAGATTTTTTTTTTAAAGTCAAATAAGCACATGTTAATGTCCTGGAGTTGGGATGTCAATTACAATATTTCCATTAACAAAGTTCCACTCCCAGTCACCCCCAAACTGCCATTAAACTGATGTGTAGTGTCTTATTATCAGTGGACTTCATAGACTCAAAGACATATGGTATTTACCTCATTTCCCAAAATTTAAGCACTGCATCAAAAAAAAACACTAGGCAATTCCAATACACGTTACCATGTACTTCCAATATACTTCACCAATGTATTACTATGGATACACTGGTGATATAATGTCAAGGATCAGAAAGATCTGGCTGGACTCCTGCCTCCACTACTTACAAGTGTGATCTTGGGCTGTGGCTGTAACCCTCTGTGCTTCTGTTTCTTTACTGCTCTCTCCCCAAGCCCCGATTAAAATATAAGCTCCATGAAGACATGCGGTTTGGGGCTGTTTGGCTCACTGATGTATCCCTAGCACCTAGCACATACTAGGTAACAGAAAAATCTTTGTTGAATGAACAAATGATTGGACTAATAATACCTATTTTACTCAATGAATGCAAGAGATAATGTAATTAATAACTTAGCATAATGTCTGCACCTAACAGACACTCAAGGGTAGCTATCATTATAAGACATGACAAAATATTCATCTTCTAATTGGCATCATTTGAAATCATTATAAGAAAACAGAAGGCTCATGTATTCCCTAATAATCAAAAAGGTAACTAGGCTGAGGTGGCTTATCTAAGTCTACTAAGCAGGGTGGTCATGTACTAATAATAGGGCTTTACTTTGTGACTGGATTGGTATTCTACCTAACAGATCATGCTATACAGAAGCTCTGTGTTCTAGAATACCTTATTTCTGATGTCTTTCTTACCTACATCTAAACTTCCCATGTAATAGAGGCATAATTACAAAGTACCTTATATTTAATCACAGAAATATTCAGGAAGTTCAATTCTGCTTCTTCCTTACTCTTGCAAAGTATTACTTACTGGTTACAAGAAATAACTTGTTCTCTTATTTTCAATTTATGGCAGTGGCTAAGCACAAGTAAAACTTCCCAATTTCACAAATGACGCTGGTACCACAAATAAAGAGCAGAGAACAAGCTAGTCATCTGTGGCCCTGTGTGGCTGCGGGAGATGAGGTGGTGAGAGCATGCATGAGCTTCGAAGCCTTTGCTAACCCCTCCCCCCAGCTGGCTGCTCTGGCTTCTATACAGCGAGTCTCCTGTGGATCTATACTCCCATTTTTCACCCTCGACTGTCCTTGTGTTTACAATTGTGTAGCTAATTCACTAGTGCTAGGAATGACTTCCGGGTGCTATGTCTAACAAATGAAAAATGTTGACATCAAAATGGCATTTTCCCATGAAAAAGCTTTAAATTTTTTTAAAAGAAACAATAGCTTGTTTTCTTCTCTCGCTGTTTTAATGGCATGTTTTGATGTCTGTCCACCACTGGACTGGAAAGCCCTTGAGGACACTGTCTGCGCTGCCTGCTAATGTGCCTCTAGTACTTAGCACTATGCCAGATATATTCTAGGACCTCCATATATTTTTCATTGAAAGAATAAATGAATAATAAGTGTGAGGCAAGTGTGGGAGATGCTCCTTTTGCTGAAATGGAAAATGGAAAACAGAAGAACCTTACATTGCTACCTTTTGCCCTAGAACTGGGCTCCTTAGCTGCTGCTCAGTATCCCCAGTCTAAGGCAGTCCCCACCTCCTACACATGGCAGGTGTCTTCCAGCCCCTTGGGCTTCCCTGCCTTCTTTCCCCAACCTACCCAGCCCTCCACCTCCATCTTCTGGCTCTACTAGATTCTAGTCACCCAAAGTCCTACCTTATCTATAAACATTTCAGATAACCCCACTCTAGAGTAGTTATGCCTTACTTGAAATCTGGTTGAATTCATTTGCTGTTTAAAAAAAAAAAAATGAGTCGGCCAGGTGCAGTAGCTCACACCTGTAGTCCTAGCACTTTGGGAGGCTGAGGGGGGTGGATCACCTGGGATCAGGAGTTCAAGACCAGCCTGGCCATCATGGTGAAACCCCATCTTTATTTAAAAAAAAAAAAAAAAAAAGATTAAAAAATTAGTCAAACTATTCTAAAGTTTAAGCAAAACAATGTGAATTAAAATGACATAAATTTTCTCTATCAAATTGGCTTTTTTTTTTTCTGTTGTCCAGGCTAGAGTATAGTGGTGTGATCATAGCTCACTGCAGCCTTGAACTCCTGGGCTCAAGTGATTCTCCTACCTCAGGATCCCAAGTAGCTGGGGTCACCGGCATACACCACCACACTTGGCTAATTAAAAAAAAATATATATATATATATATATATATATGGAGATGAAGTCTCTCTATGCTGCCAAGGCTGGTCTCTAACCCCTGGGTCACATGAAATGATCTTCCCCCCTTGGCCTCCCAAAGTGATGGGATTACAGGTATGAGTCACCACCATGCTTGACCCTAATTGGCAAATATTTTAAAAATTGATCCTTTCCAATATGCATTGGGGTAGGTAGTCACTCATTCTCTTTTGCTGATAATTAAGAATATAAACTTTTCTAGAGGGCAATTATGCAAAAACTATTAAAAGCCTGGAAAACCTATCCTCTGACCCAAGGAATCCACTTCTACAATTATCCCTTGAGAATATACATACGCAAATATTAAGCTGCAAGGATTTAATTTTAGTGTTGCTTTAAACGGAGAACAGTAAAAGGATCTCTAAGGCCAAGAGTAGGGGGTTATGGAAACCCAGTGAAAATTTTTGGTCATTGATCTGATGTTATCAGTGGATACTTACTGATACAGCAAGATATTTCTAACATAGTATTAGATAAGAAAACAAGTCAAAACAGAAAGTAATACAGGAATCTACTTTTTTTTAAGTTCACGCATTTAGAAATGATCCTTAAAAACATACAGCTAGCTTTTTTCTAGTGGCTTTCTGTAAATAAAATGATTATGAATAGGATTGTATGTGAATGCATCTGAGTGCACATGGCTAGCTCGAGGGGTACAGGGGCCTCGCTGGTTCTCTGCTCACTTGTATTACATCATTTTATAAAAAATATGTATTGATTTTAAGAGAAAGCTATTCTAAATTTTAAAATATGTCAACCATGTGATTCATTTTTCCTACCGTCCCTTTTCTAAATATGTGTGTGCTGTCTTCCCAGCTAGGTTATAAGCATCTTCCGTATCTTTCTCAATACTTGGCGGTGCTCTCTGCATAGTCGCTAATCATGAAAACTGTCCGAGAATAACTGAAGTTTGGCTCCTGTGGCCTTTTGTTGTCAGTTTTATACTTTCTATTCCACAACATTTATTCTTTTGTTTCACAAACATTATTGAAAACCTATTAAGTGAACAGTACCATGCTTGGAACCAGAGATTCTGAAATAAACAAGACACAGATTGCCCTGAAAGTGTTCAAAATACAGTGTGGAGACAGAGGCACGTGTGTCTGTGTGTGGGGGGGGGGGCTACCTAAGGCTGTGGATATGTGTGTGTATGATACGGAAGAGTGCAGGAAGTTGTACATGTGTACAGGTAAGTAGGGGTATGTTGGGGGCTGGTGTATGTGGAAATACGGTGAAGGGACATGTAGAAATGGGGGTATGCAGAGATCATTGTGGAGGAGGGGTAGGGAGTGATGTGTAGGGGGTTGAGATACACAAGGGTGTGTGTTGGGGGAATGTAGGTACAGCTACATGTGGGTGAGTGTATGTGTTATGCCTGATTCTCAGCTTTCTGAAACATACAAAGCAGGAAAGAGAACAATGTTAATGATTTATTAGTTGAACAGTCTTGTATTTTTCCCAAGAGACCTTTTTCTAGGCCTCAGTCAAACTCTCAGCCCCACCCCTAGCTCTGCGCCAGTGCCTGGCAGCGCCCCACCCACAGCCCTCCCCGCCCCCTGTCAGGCTGAGGGCAGAGGGGCACCCACCTTACCTTTCACACTGTGTTCCTGTGTACCCAGCTTTGCAGGAGCACCGCACGTTTCCCCCGTTCACCACACAGCCGGTGGCAAAGCTTGAAAGAAGACAGAAAAAGGCCCCAGTAAAAACGCAGATCGATAGGATTTATGCTCATTATTTTTTACCACAAAGGACTGACTTGCATTAAGTGAACGCTGAAACCCAGGGTCTGGTTATTTTTTGTGTGAAGAAAATTTTGCCCATCAAGACTTGGAGAGATAATGATGAATGATCTCAGCTGACACTGGGCTATTTTGGTGAATAAGGACTGAAGGCATTTATTTTATTTGTTCCTTGGGGAAGAGCATTTTTTCCCCTTAAGACAGATCAGAGTAATTCACTTTGGAAGAGATGATTACAACAGCATTTTTCCAGGAATAACAAGGAAGGAGTAAAACAAGTCCAGGCAGAAAAAAGAACAGAGAGTTCTGATTCTTTAAAAAAAAATGTTCTCCTTGTTGATTCTAGTTCTTTTCTATCAGGCACCTTGCCTTCTGGGAAGAAAAGTCGGTGGGGTGGCCAGGGCCTGGAGCCACCCAAAGCAGCACAGAGGACACTCGCCTGCCTTGGTATTTCTGTGGGTACAATCATTGCTAATTCTCACTTTTTTTTTTCAAACCAAGTTGTGGAATTTTGATCCCTTTTCTTTTAGCTCTAAAGTGATGGTATTTTACACTTGATCTTAGCCAAAAGTGATGATATTTTAGAAGAAGCTTTTTTCACACACACACACACACACACACACACACACACACACCACAAAGAGACCATGAAAAAGCCCTGTTGCCTTGCAAAGTGTCTCCTTCTGCCGCTGGACATGACACTGATGACATCTGAGGGAGTATCACTCCATCTATCATTCACTGGTAAAAGAATTCCTATTTAGGAAGCCTCTGGAGGGACAGTAAGAAATTGGTCAGCAGTATTAATATTGCTGGAAGGTGAAGTAGATAGACATAGAGTTTTACTGATACATCCAAAGACCTACGTGTTACTTCAACTGCCTGGAAGCTGGAAGCTGACCTTGATGCTAACAATATGTTTTGCAAACGCAAATGAAAAACTTGTTCCAAGCACCCCAGTGGAAATCTTGCTGCTTTCTACTTTTGCCAGCTTCTCTTTAAACAAGTCTGGGCAAGCTCAAGTGATTGATCCCTTGACAAAAAAAGCTGCAGGATGGGGCGGGCTTTACAAGTATCAAATACATAGGCAGCAAAGCAGGGTGAACATTCCAAATAGGTTTTGCAGAGAAGCCACACTTGGCACATGGCTTCTGGCAATGTTAGGACTCGGCTCAAGTGTCTGTTAAGTGAGGGCTGATATAGGCCTGACTTTGTGATCCACACTTGTCTCTGAGCCTACGTACTACTGAGACTTTCTCAGTATCTTTTTGATTTTCAAACTAACTCTTGCTTCACCTATTTTGTTACATTATTCTTTGCTTGGGTCCCTGCAGTGAACTGTTCGTGATGAACAAGGGTATGACAAGGTGCCATGCCTAAGGAGAGAGGGGGTTACCCTGAAAACACAGCAGTGGCTTCCTACCTATGTAGTCTATTGGTCATGTTGGAGCATGAGTGACAGCTCAGATCACTCAGTGGCTCAGAACTGTCTTCAGGCTTCCATCGCACTGAGGATGAGATCCAGATGCTTGACCACAGCCTGCAGGGTTCTGCGGGCCCTGGGCCCTGGCTGTCCCCCCAACCTCACCCCTGGTCCTCCCTCTCCACACTGCATTTCTGTCACTCCTGCCTTCTCACTGCCTTGAACACACCATCACAGGCCTTTCCCTTCTGTTTCATCCTTGCCTGGGAGCCTCACGGCCAAGATACTGCCTTGGCTTCCTCTATCTAACTTCAGGCCTCCTTGGCCACCCCTCCAAAGCAGCCACCCTCTCACTGTCAATGACACAAGCCTATTGCAGAAAATATCTCTATCTCCAATTCCACTTCTTATTGATGAGTGTGAGTATTTATTGAGTGTGATGACTCCCACCCTTTCTCTTCCTCCCTGCCACACTCTAGGTAAAGGCCCAGGAGAACAGGGGCTGCCTCTGTCTGCCTTCCTTCAGTTTCCCCATCACATAAAGAGGGCTGAGGCCTGGCCCTATCATGGGTGCTGAAGTGGCTGCTTACCCACTGAATGAACAGTAAAAGAAAAGAGGGAAAGGAAAAGCCTGGAAGGATACAACTTGGAAAGATGGTTTCTGGTTTTCTTGTGGTTGTTGTTGTTTGTTTTTTTTAAGATGGAGTCTCGCTCTGTCGCCCAGGCTGGAGCGCAGTGGTGCAATCTCCGCTCACTGCGGCCTCCACCTCCACCTCTTCTGCCTCAGCCTCCCGAGGAGCTGGGATTATAGACTAATTTTTGTATTTTTAGTAGAGAGAGGGTTTCGCCATGTTGGTCAGGCTACTCTCGAACTCCTGACCTCAAGTGATCCACCTGCCTCAGCCTCCCAAAGTGCTGGGATTACAGGCATGAGCCACTGAGCCTGGCCTGTTCTTTTGTTTTCACGCATGTCATGTTTGTTCATTTTGCTATCACAGCTTTACTGAGATATAATTCACATATCATGCAATTCATCATGTAAACTGTACAATTCAATGGCTTATAGTATATTCACAGAATTGTGCAATCATCACCACAATCAATTTGAAAATGTTTTCATCCCTTCAAAAAGAAGTCCCAGACCCTTTGGCAATCACTTCCCATTCTCCCCACCTGCTCTCCCACCCCTGGTCCTAGGTAGCCACCAAACGACTTCAGAGCCATGTAGTTTATGTTAAGCTGCTACGGTACCTGTTGGTGTGAGGACACGGACAGGCCCTGCAGGATCCGTGGATGGCATTGCCATAGTAACCCTCCTGGCAGCGTTCACAGTGCTCGCCTGCGGTGTTGTGCTGACAGTTCTAGGGACAGGGAAACAGCACAATTCAACAGCAGCTGGTACAGTCACTACTTCTGAGATCATTGTAACCTTACTTATTCACAAGACTGGAATTCAAGTCCTCTGACTTTGCAGCGATATGAGCTCCTCTGACCATGTATTTTCCCTGTCCGTTTAATAATTGTTGGTGCTAGAGAAGAGGTCTAAGTGTTCTTCCCTCAGTGACGTGGTGCTTAATGTAGGCAGCGTGACAGAGTAGGGACAAGCCAGCTGAGTCTCTATCCCACTCCAGCATCTCGAGGCCATGGAGTCCTGGGGCGGGGGTCCTTTCAATTATATGAATTTTACCTATATCGATTTTACTAGGGTATGACTTATCCACAATTACAATTTTCTCAAAATGTACATTTAGAATAAAGCCCATTTTCTAAGGCTGTCGGGAGGGTTTAAAAAAACAAAGTGTACTAAGCTCTTGGGAAATGTAAACTCTTTTCTCTCTTTCCCTTACAACTGCTTTAATGAAAATCGTCTTCATTTTACTTCACTGTTCACATACCAATGATATACTGAAGAGTGATATTATTAAAATGAGTTCTTAATACAGAATTTGTGAAAACAATCAAAAGTCGCACAGTATCTGAAGAAAACACTCAGCTTAATTCTAATGTCCCAAAGAAGCAAAAACTTAATGTTGTCTAAGCTTTTTACTTACATAAATCCAATTCTTTTCATGTCAAGGTTGCTGTGTAATGAAACATGTTCTTTACTAAAGTATTGAGATGTAATGGTTTTGCAACCAAGTGGTCTACTGAGATAAAACCTAGTGGATTGGGTCAAATTTATTTTCTTGGCGTTACCCTAGCAAAAAAGATCTAAATGCACAAAAACATCCAGGAAAACTCCCCTTGCTGTGGGCATTTGATAATTTGGAGATACTTTGTGTCAATTATATGGACTGGAATAAGCATAATTTTTAAAATTTGCTTATGTATTTTACCTCTGTATGCAGAGGTGTTGCTTGAGTAGGAAACTTTTATGAGTGTCAGCTTTTAAATAATGTCTGAAAGTTAGTAGGGAAAAACAGTATATGTTTATATCCCAAGAAGATATGGCTTATTCATAATGAAAAAGATGCCCTTCCATCATAAATGTCTCCAGCTTGTCTAGATTGAGCAAATCCATCCTTCACCAACCTCTGAGTAACTGAAAATTACACAGATTACTAAGAGGTTAAAATATCCTTTCCTATGTGTTTCCTAGCTATAAAATTGTGCTATAAACACAAGATATTAGTATTTCAGAGCATGTGGAGGGGCTTTAAAGTAGGATGCTGCTCACATGTTTGCATTTGCTTATCATCAGAAAGCAAATTCCTATCCGGAATCCTTCCTTGTCCAAATCGCACTGCACTATGGGTCCAGACTCCTTGAGGTCTGGACGCTGGGGATAATCTTCCCTGCAGCTGATCAGCTCCACGGAGGAGTCCTCTCACGGGTGACTGAAAAGGACACCAGTGGCTTTCCAAACCCTGTGTTCAGCTGCCCTGACTCTCTCATAAGACATTGGTCCTTTGGAACTAATACGTTTCCATTTTAGTTTTCTCTTTTAATCAAAATGACAATTTAAAAGAAGAACATGCCTGTATAGATATATTTCAGTCCTGTGTCTAATTAGCTCTGAGGCTGAACACAATGGAGAAATGATAACATAGAGATGTAAGAACTGAGGTAAGGACATCCATATCCTACTAAAATCACTCTGAATACTGGTCCTCCACAGGGCTGAGAGGAGAGGGTCAAGGAAGGGTGTCAAAAATGTCGCTTGACAAAGTCCCATAAGAATATGTGCGATACCCTGCACTGTCCGTTTGTCACCAAATATCTATTTGGCATTTACTATATGCCCAACTATGCTAGGCACTAAGGATGTAAAGATGGGTTGATACCTCGACTCAGAGTACAAGTAACCCTGTGAATAGATGTATTCAATATCACATGGAAAACAGGACATACGTGTGCCAGCATCCCGCGAGAGCAGGAGGAGGGGCTGCCTGCGAAGGCCACAGAGGGACAGGGATTCACTGAGCGTAAAAGTGAGGGAAGGGCATTCCAGGCCCAGGGGCAGAGCATGCAGAACCTCAGTCTCACAATAGCATGGCAGTGTGTGGAGGGAGGGAAAAGCAAAGGGCATCCCAGAGGCAGAAGTGCAAAGGGGCAAGATCCCGCTGGACAGCGGCTCTGAGACTGTGCTGAGGAGTTGTGGGGTTTCTTCTCTCTGTAAGCCTCAGGGGAGCACCATGTCAGCTGTGAATTTCAGATAAATCATTCTGAAATTCCATTGCAACTGCGGTGTGGAAGATGGCCTCAAGTAGCAGAGAATAAAAGAAGGAAGATGAAGAAAGAAGACAGAGAAAAGGGGAGGAAAATGGGAACAGAGAGGAACATAAGGGGTGACAGAGACAGTAGACAGCAAAGGGAATTGGGGAGAGAGGAGAATATATGGGGAGACATTGGGGCAATAAGGAGAGGGGGAGGCAGGGGTCTCAGCGCATAGCAGGGGGCAATCATTGCAGGTCCCTCTGGAAGGTGGCACCCCCACCTGCTACTCCTGCCCTTAATGCTGGACACCTACTGCTATACTAGCAAAAAGTTGGGCCACTTATATTTTCAAATTTCAGAGTCTATTCTTGAAATGTCATGAAGATTTGCACCTGGGTGAAGGTCCCTGATGTCAGACATTTACTTGGGACCTTGAGAGGTGGTGGTCAATTTGCAGTGAAATCAGCCAGAAAGTCCATCTGATATTCAAACGTACTGGATTTCCGCAGTACTGTTCTTTGAGAAGGAGGGCTGCATTCTTGGCTTCCATGCAGTGGACACAATTCAGAGCCGCATCAGCACTTAGGACTTGCCATAGAGCTGGTAGTTGAGTGCAGACACGGGCTCCGTGTGTGTGTGTGTGTGTGTGTGTGTGCGCTCGTGTGTGTACGTGTGTGTGCGTGTGTACGCACATACACATTCCCTGCTAGACAGCAAGACTTGTGAGTGTAGGGATTAAGTCTGATGATTTAAACTCTAGCACTTAGCTCAGTACCTGCCATACTAGCCAATACTCAGTGAGGATTTCCTGAATTAAGTCTTGGCGGCCGCATGGCCGATAGGAACAAGTGAAGAGAACAACAAAAAAAGGCAATGGGAAAGAGAATCTTGTTTGATTAAAATATGAATTATGACTCTCACAAGTTTTCCTTTCAGTGCGTGACTACAAAAAAAACAAAAAAAAAAAACAAAAAAAAAAAAAACAAAAAAAAAACTCGCTTTGCTCTTTGAGGTTTTATAAGGTGGGCTTGACAACTAGCAATGGTTCAGTGATAAGGTATTTATTCTTAAAGCGTCTACCCATGCTACACAAAACATACAATATTAGACATGAACTATTCTATAGGAACACTAATGAGCTGGGAAACAGTATTTCTCAATACCTTTTATGCTTTTCGAACTTATAAGGTTACAATCCAACAAAATATTCTATCAGGTGGCTCTTCACAACAATTTCCTGTTCTAGCGTGTCCCATCTTGCAAAGGAAGCAGTTCCCTGGGCCACGCTGAACTAGCTTAATACGGTCTAGGAACTCATACTTGAAACACTCTAGTTGCATTACACAATGCAAAGAAAATCTATGCCAGAGGAGTGCATGTCCAAAGGGGCGCAGCACAACTGAAGCCCTGTATTCTGGGAGTACGCTCCCTCCTTCTTTTCACTGCCCATTTGCCTCACTGGGGAGGCCCTGGTTACCAAGAAGAACTCTAATAAAAAGGATGAAAAAAAAAAAAAGCAGAATAAAAAAGATTCTGCTTTGGGATGCATAAGAAAAATTTCCTAAGAAACTAATTTTAGGTAGGAGAATTTTATTTTATTATTTATTTATGTATTCATTTTTTGAGATGGAGTCTTACTCTGTCACCCAGGCTGGAGTGCAGTGGCGCGATCTCGGCTCACTGAAACCTCCGCCTCCCGGGTTCAAGCGATTCTCCTGTCTCAGCCTCCCGAGTGGCTGGGACTACAGGTGCGCGCCACCACGTCCAGCTAATTTTTTGTATTTTTAGTAGAGACGGGGTTTCACCATGTTAGCCAGCATGGTCTCAATCTCCTGACCTTGTGATCTGCCCGCCTCAGCCTCCCAAAGTGCCGGGATTATAGGTGTGAGCCACCGCACCTGGCTGACAGGAGAATTTTATAAAATATTCCAAAATAAGATTTTTCCAGTGGATAAGGTGTAGTCATCCAAGACAGCCTCGAGGCCATGAGAAAAAACAGTCAACATAGGGAACAGGCAGGCAGAGGACGCCATGAGGACCCGAGAGGTGAGCAGCACTTTCTCTCCCCAACAACCTCCCTCACGGGTCTCCTCCGAGCCCCGCTCTGTCTTGGCAATACTGAAGCTTGTGTTGGACTGATTTCTTTCTTTCTTTTCTTTCTTTCTTTCTTTCTTTCTTTTTTGTTTGTTGAGATGGAGGTTTGCTCTCGCTGCCCAGGCTGGAGTGCAATGGCACAATCTTGCTCACCACAACCTCTGCCTCCCAGGTTCAAGTGATTCTCCTGCCTCAGCCTCCTGAGTAGCTGGGATTACTGGCGCCTGCCACCATGCCCAGCTAATGTTGGACTGATTTCTTATGAGCCATAAGCCCTCCTCAAATCCCCTTCTCCCTGGTTGCTTTCTTGAGTTACTGCTCATCCAACAGCAAGGCCCGGTCCTGTAACTTCCTACCACCCCAACAAAATGGGGACCCAAAGTCATGGCTCTGATTAGTTATGTCCTGGCAAGAAGTAACTTCCAAGGTCCACCCATTACTATCATTTCATGAAGCAGAGATTTGGAAGCTAAAGTGTAACTTAATTGCTCAGACAGCAGCTCTCTTTTTAATGGTGCATGTTAAAATAGAGGAAAAAAACGAAATGTAAAATACTTCAGCCTGATAATAGAGCCTCATATATTCAAACAGCGACCTCTATTTAGGGTTTGGCAGGAGATGTGATGTTAATGTCTCGGGGCATAGTAGAGGGAAATGGAGAAACAGATTCCCTGCTGATAGCATAAAACTATCAATTTACTCACAATACATATGCCTGAGCCATCCTGGCATCGATTTGAATGTCCGTTGCAATTGCAGGGAACACACCGTCCGGTATACAAGCCTTTGTGATCCCGATAGTATCCAGGGCTACAACCCTATTTTTTTCAAACAAAATGTTTAATCAGTACAAAGAAAGAAAACAATGATTATCCAAAGCATGTGATACTTCTCACTGTGAAGCATGAACCTTATTTTTTATTTTTTAGAGACAGGGTCTGGCTACGTTGCCCAGGCTGGAGTGCGGTGACTATTCACAGGTGTCATCACAGTGCAATAGAGTCTCGAGCTCCTGGGCTCAAGCGATCCTCCTGCCTCAGCCTCCAGAGCCCCTGGAACCATAGGCACGTGCACCCCTGAACCCGGCTGAAACACTCATTTTTCAAACCTCCCTTCCCTCAGTCAGTGTGAAGATTTTAAATTTCAACCACCAGTCAGATCCACCTGTTTTTCTCTCAAGTTGCTTCGTTTTCATGCCCTGGTGGGAATGTGAGATGCATGGCAGGGAAATCAGAGAGAGGGCAAGTGTGGAGGTGGTGGGTGAGAAGGGGCTCCTCTCTTCTCACAACTGTTTTAGGGAGCAGGCAGAGAAGGTGGAAGTGGACAAATAAAGAGAATTGGGCCCCCATCCTTAGACAGGAGGACATCTAAGCAAATCACTTCAAGTTCGAATTATCTTTGGCTAGCTGTTTGCTCTCCAGGTTTGGGCTGGTGGAAGGGCAGTATGGGAGGAGGAGTGGGTTGTGGGGAATGGGATTCTTAATTGAGATCTGCACAATCATGCTACAATCAGTGGAGTCACTTCATTCCCATTCACTAGTCCATAGGCAACAGAGAACCCAGGGGAAGGGAGTGTGCATGAGGTCCTGTAAAGGACTCTTCATGAATATCTGGTCCACACTGAAAACAAAAGGAGTCTCCTTGGCTTGGTCGTGTTTTATTTCTATCTCCAGCATATTATCTCTCTCCAGTAAAACACAAGTTGTGCTTTTTCATCTGGACAAAAATAATTATAATTTTCTTTTCATGAACTAGTACCTTTCAAAAAGGCTTCTAGTTAAGAATTCCTCCAACAGAAAAAAAAGCCATTATTCTTATACTGGCCATTAAAATTACTTAGATTTCTGTCTTTAAAGGAAATTATAGACATGTCCTTTATTTGGGCAGAGCGAATCAGCACACAGATTAAAATCAGATATTGGCTGGTTGTGGTGGCTCATGCCTATAATCCCAGCACTTTGGGAGGCTGAGGCGGGTGGACCACTTGAGTCCAGGAGTTTGAGACCAGCCTGGGCAACATGGTGAAACCTCGTCTCTACCAAAAAATACAACAATTAGCTGGGCATGGTGGCACGTGCCTATAGTCCCAGCTACTTGGGGCGGCTGAGGTGGGAGGACAGCTTGAATCTCAGAGGTTGCAGTGAGCCAAGATTACACCACTGCACTCCAGCCTGGGCAACAAGAGGGAAACCCTGTCTAAAAAAAAAAAAGGAAAAATCAGATACTGTCCTTAGTTTGTTTCTCTGATCTCCTATATACCCTATCTTGAAAGCATCAGGAAAACTATCTCAAGATAAAGGATAGTCTTTTGTCAAATCTTCTTTAAATAGCACATATGTCTGTAAAACTCAGAAACTACAGTCAAAGGAAATCTTGAAATGGACAGTCCATTCTCATTCATCCGTGGCCATAAAGGTCTCTACCTGGTCAAGTGGAAGAAAGGAAGAAGCCACCTGCCAGGAGAGAGAGGCAGACGCCTCATGTGCTCGGGGAGTGGAATCTCCAGCTGTTGCTAGAGCGCCTTCCAAAATTACCAATGAATACAGATCATGCACAATAAGACCATAGTTTCCAATATAATGTTCCTTTAAGCTATTAGGAACCGTGTTTAGGCAAAAGAGTATGTTGCAAATAAATAGATTATGTTGTTATAGGAATAGGCTTGTCTAAAGGAGAATCAAAGTATGAAAGGAATGTTCTTTTGCTGAAAGCACAGCTGAGATTTACACGTGAACGAAATGCAGCCAATGATGGTGTCATCATATCTATTATACAATCTGTCCTAATCAGTGGCAAGTTCCTAATAATTATCAGTGTATATCACATTACCGGCTTACGAAATAATTGCATTTAGTGAAGAGCAAGTTATTCAAATAAACAGATAGATCTGGTTAGTTTATGACAACACACCTAAGTAAAAGCCTTAATTAAACATGCTTTGGGGGAGTATAGTCTACACTGATTAAAACTAAATCACTCATCTTAATTTGCTTTTGATTACAAGCAGAAAATATACCCTGCAAGAGTTACATATCATGTGACTCTCCAACGATTTGTCAGTTACTAAAATAGAATCACTTTCACCTCTTATAATGCAGGCAAAAACACGTTCTACAAAAAAATCAGTTCAAGTATTCAGATTATATTGAATATTCATTTTTAAATGAAAATGAATGTATTCTAATACATTAGTTCAGTAAAGGGGTTCTATAACTAGTTAACCTGATGATGTTTCATGTTAAGTTTTCCAGTAAACTTTTGTAGTACAAATTATATACAAATGACAAAATTATGTTCCTAAACCAGTTTCCAGGGCTATATCAGTAGCCATAGGATCTATTTCTCTGCAAGAATACATGTAGCATCCAGGAAGTTTAAAGAGAGCAGAATTTATGAATGTTTCATGCCTGGCAAATGGAAGCATGTCTTTTAGATTTATGTAAATTTTGATCGCTTTTCGTAAGCATTGGATTTCATTCTTTCTCATGTTTTTTTCGTGGGTAAATTTTCTTCCAAGCAGCATTTGGAAAACTGTAGGCATTGACTCTTGTTCAGAGCCTTGGGGTGGTCTCTAAAAGGCATAAAGTTTCATCCCATATTAACATCCCACAAGCATTCAAGCTCTTAACTGCCTCGGCATTTCCAGGTGGGCTGATGTTAATGGGATTTGTGGTTAATAGCTTGGGAGAACAATCTGTCAGGCACTGTAATCAACACTGCCAGTCAAGGCTTCTGGGAGGCCATCAGCCCCTCCTTAGTCCACTCATTTACTCATTAATCACCTAACTGCAACTTAAAATGTCACAAAGCTGGAAACTCTTCCCCATCCCAAACCAAAACTTAAAAGGACGTTACCTGGCTGGGTCTAAACTCCACATAACTCGCTTGCAGTTGACTTTGACCGGGAGGCTGAAGAAATGGCACCCTTTGCTGCTGTGAACTGTAGCCCAGACATTGCCCCAGGGCTGCCCCAAAGATCCACAGCCATCCCAGGCTCCCGGCTGACCGCCTCACACCTGGAGGCATCCTGGCTTTTGGGCGTCCCGCTGGCTGCGCATGAAGCTCTGCCTCTTCCTCTTATACCTGCCTTCCTGCTCAGTGCCTGGGCCTGCCTGACTCAGGGAAGGAAGGCTGTCTGCGGCAGGGGCCCCACCTTTAAACTTCACACATGAGTCAGCCTGTGCCAGAGCGCATATAACAGTCTTGCAGGTAAGCGCACCGCTCTGTAATTCCTGGGAGGTGGGGCGGGCATCGCCTTCCACCCACCTCACCCCGCAGACGCTCTAAATCACAGGCTGAGTCACGGGCAGGGAACACGCCCTGGGCAGAAGGGTGGAAATCCAGAGTCCCTCTCTTTCCCTCAGGCTATCAATTTTAATCAGGCTAGAAAAGAGATGGAGGAAGGGAAGGAATGTAGGCAACCTGTGGGCTAAATATTATAACTTGGGAGTACCCGGAAGACCATGGCAGGTCAGATTTGTTTCTGCAGATTTAAAAAGTGGAAACTTGTATGCTCAGATCACCTTGGGGGCTTTTGGCTACCAGGGGTTAGGAAAGAAAATGAAAGGTTTTGCTAAGTCTACGTACTTTTGAATGTATGGAATACACAAAATGACAGTGTATTCTACTTCTACTAATTGTGCTAATGACAGTGTATTGCTACTTCTACTAATTGTGCTAACATTGTGCTTTTGGCTTGCTCTTTAAGAAAAGACATATTTATAGCCTGAGAAATTGAATAGTTTCATTCTATGGCACATTTTAATTATCTGAAGACAGCTCTGTTTGACTGGGCCTCAAACAAGGAGGCCCTGCTGCAAGCTAGAACATAAGATCCCCTAAGAAATCCAGGATATTCTCTGGAATTCCAGTCTCCCGGGGCATTGAGAGTAGGTGGAGGGAGGCTCTGGATTACAGAAAGGTATAAGGTCAGTTATTGAGAAAGCAGGGGCTCAAATATTTAGATGCTGACTGATGAGCTCCTTCATTTTCAAATATATTTTATTTTAAAAATTGATAAATAATAGTGATAAATATGGAGTGCATAGTGATGTCTTATACATATAACATTTAGTGATCAGATAAGGTAATTAGCATATCCATCATCTCAAGCACTGATCATTTCATTGTGTCGGGAACAGTCAGTATCTTCCTTCTAGCTATTTGAAACTATAGTATGTTTTTTCCTACTCTATTTCTCTAACCCTCAACATCTATTGAATTCCTGTGGCTTTCCTATGAATTCTGAGACACTGATGATGTGTTTTTCACATTGAATTCCTGAAGGGAGTCTAGGTAAGATATAAGATAAGCCCCGCAGAAACTTGGACAGAGAAACAATAAACCATTCTGCAGTGCTGGACAGCAGTCAGAAACAATGGCCAGAGGAGTTCCCTAAGGGAATGGTATGGATGGGAAAACTTCCTACCTGACATGAGTCGCCGGCATAGGCAGGGGGGCAGGCACACATTTCCACAGCATGTGCTATGCGTCCGCTTCCTGTGTCAGAGGCTTCCTCTAGCCCCACCTCGCCCAGGGTGAGCCTCTGCGTCTCTGTGAAGTGAAGGCCTTGGATGCGCACATCTGCCAGTCTAGACAGCACCGTCATCAGCTCCTCCCTAGACACCGGGGCTCGGCTGCTGGCGTGTCTGAAGTTTCCCTACAAGTGGAAACAGAAAGGCAGGGTCTCCCTTAGGCAGACTCACTTCCAGGGGTTCCTTAGAGGCAGCCACCCCGAATGAATCAAAGAAGAGACACTTAAAACGCATAGGGAGAAATGAAATAAGCTGGGGAAATACCTACCTCCTGAAGTATTTACATTTAGAAGTCAGATGTCCTGGGTTATTCCCATGAAGGAAGAAAAAGAAGATGAAGGCAGGAAAGAGGGGCAATAAAATGAAATAAAATTGGCCAGTGTCATTCTGATCTTTAAATGAGCTTTTGTTTGCGCAAACAGAAGGTGAGTGAGAAAGAAGGCAGGCAGGCATATGGAAACAAACTGAGTCATGCAGCCCAGGTCAATCATTAAACATACACAACAGTGACAGAAAATACAATCTTTTCTTGCACAAACATTCACATTATTTTATTTTAGGGTTTTTTTTTGAGATAGAGCCTCACTCTGCTGCCCAGGCTGGAGTACAGTGGCGCGATCTCGGCTCACTGCAACCTCTGTCTCCCAGGCTCAAGGGATTCTCCTGCCTCCGCCTCCTGAGTAGTTGGGACTACAGGTATGCGTCACCATGCCCGGCTAATTTTGTATTTTTAGTAGAGACAGAGTTTCACCATTTTGGCCAGGATGGTCTCAATCGCTTGACCTCATGATCTGCCCACCTCGGCCTCCCAAAGTGCTGGGATTACAGGCATGAGCCACTGCGCCCGGCTGCTTCTCAGGTTCATCTATGCTGTAGTTTATGGCAGGATTTCCTTCTTCTTTTCTTAAAGGGGATAATGTTTCATTGTGTATATCTATATATACAACACATTTTCTTTATCTGTTCATCTGTTGATGGATATTTGGTTGCTTCTTGGGTATTGTGAATAATGCTGCAATGAACATGAATGTGCAAATACCTTGTCAAGATCCTGTTTTCAGTTATTTTAGATATATATCCAGAAGTGGGACTGCTGGAGCATATGGTAATCCTACTTTTAATGTTTTGAGGAACTTCCATAGTGTTTCCACAGTGGATGCACCATTTCACATTCCCAGCAGGAAGGTCGAAGGGTCCCAATTTCACCACACTCTTGTCAACACTTGTTAAGTTCTGTTCGGTAATTTTTTTTTTTTAAGAGAGAGCCTCGCTCTGTTGCTCAGGCTGGAGTGCAGTGGCGTGATCTCGGCTCACTGCAATCTCTGCAATCTCCACCTCCCAGGTTCAAGTGATTCTCCCGAGTACCTGGGATTATAGGTGCACCACATCCGGCTATTTTTTTTTCTGTCTCCCAGACTGGAGTGCAGTGGAGTAATCTCGGCTCACTGCAGCCTCTACCTCCTGGGTTCAAGTGATTCTTCTGCTACAGCCTCCCAAGTAGCTGGGATTATAGGCAGATGCCACCACCTCTGGCTAATTTTTGTATTTTTAGTAGACACAGGGTTTCACTATGTCGGCCAGGCTGGGTCAATGAACTCCTGACCTCGTGATCCATCCACTTCTGCCTCCCAAACTGCTGGGATTACAGGCATGAGCCACTGCACCCAGCCTAATTTTTTAAAAAATATTTTTGGTAGAGACAAGGTTTTGCCATGTTGACCAGGCTGGTCTCAAACTCCTGACCTCATGATCTGCCTCCCTCAACCTCCCAAAGTGCTGGGGTTATAGGCATGAGCCACCACACCTGGCCTGTTTTGCAATTTTTTAATAGTAGCCATCCTAATTGGTGTGAGATGGCATCTTATTATGGTTTTAATTTGCATTTCTCTAATGATTAGTAATGTTGAGCATCTTTTTATGTAAAAGCCTGCCTTTTTAAACTTTACATTTTGTTGCCCTTGTTGAACTCAGTTTTTATATCTCTTAAATAGGCACAGTAATGCCTAATGTCCGGGGGCTATCATTATAATTAAAGTAAATTAAACGATACAATGTACATAAAGTATTCAGCGCAGTGCCTAGCATGTAGTAGGCATTCAATAAATGGTAGCGATTACTAACAAACAAATATAGTACTCATTTTAATTTATACTTTAACAGCTAAAGGAATAACATATACAGTAACTCCTCATTTTAAGTGTACAATTTGTAATAAATTTACAGAAGAATGCAATCATAATATGATTTTAGAACCTTTCTATTACCTTAAAAAAAAAAATCTGTGTCAATTTGTAGTCACTACCCATTCCCACCGTCAAACCCAGGCAACCACTAATCTACATTCTGTTTCTCTGCATGTGTCCATGCTGGACAATGTATATACATGCCAGCTTAACTTCAACAGTATACAAAAACTGTGCTTCCATTAGCATCATTCCCTCCTCTTTTCTTGTATGCTACTATTGTACAAATTGCATCTTTATATATTGTGTGCCATTTCCAGATGGCTGCAAGGCTTTGATTAATTTCCAGAGCTCTGAAAACGTTGATTCTGACCTTTTTTTTTTCTTTCTTGCCAGTTCTCTAATTGCTTTTATGGAGGACAGAATTTTTAGAGAGATTCTTACTCTATCATTTTAGTGATATAATCTGTCTCACATAAATAGAATCATACAATATATTTCTTTGGTGTCTTGTAGTATCAACATTTTATTTTTAATTGCCAAATAGTATTCCATTGTATAGATGTACCTGTTCAGAAATGTTAAATATGTCTGCAAGTTCAAAGTACTCAAAAAGTTTCATCTAGAGGTACTATACATATTTAATATTATGAATGGAACACTATTTTTAAGGAGTAGTTGTAACCAAGTAAGTATAACAAAATGTTTTACAATCTGATGAGCTTTCCTTTATTTTGCTAGTATTACTCTTGTTTCTTTTCATAGCTTTTCTATCTATTCATCCTAAGCATATGTTGAATATTAACCAGGTCTCAGGCACTGAGGGAGACCTGAGGATGACAGCGAGCTATGTCATGGCATTTACAAGCTCCCAGGTTTTTTGTTTGTTTGTTTGTTTGTTTGAGACACGATCTCACTCTGTTACCCAGGCTGGAGTGCAGTGGCACATCATGGCTCACTGCAGCTTTGACCTTCTGGGCACAAGCAATCTTCCCACCTCAGCTTCCCATTACAGGCGCAGTCCACCTTGCCCATTGAATTTTTGTTTTCGTGCAGACAGAATTTTGCCATGTTGCCCAGGCTGACTCATGGAGATTTTACAACTAGGACAATGAATTCAGAAATGGGAGAGACAATGTTAAAGGGCTGGACAGATGGTACCAAGAAAGCCACATGAGCATCAAACACTCTACATTTTATATAATTCGTGTTTTGAATCTATACAAGTTGGGTGTCTCTTGTCTGAAATGTTTGTGACCAGAAGTGATCCAAATTTCAGATTTTTGGAAAATTTGCATTGTATTTACCCGCCAATTTTTGGATTATTCCTAACCCAAAAATCTGAAACCTGAAATCCTCCAATGAGCATTTCCTTTGAGTGTCATGTTGGTGCTCGAAATATTTTGGGTTTTGGAGTCTTTTGGATTTTCAGATTAAGGATGCTCAACCTGTATATGTAAATTTATATTTATATAACTAGAGTCTATATTTTAAAATTCTTAAAATGAGTAAAATCATAATTGTCTGAAATTATTAAGTCATAAAACAAAGGACCCTCCCCACCGTATGGTTGCTCTTCCTTTACCTCAACCACCTGCACTCGCCCGTGATGCAGCCGGTCTGGCCGTGGGGTATTTGCTTCTTCATAGATGATGGACAGATGCTGACCCTGTTTAAAGAAAACAGTGAATGTGTTAGTGCTTTCACTGGGATCTTTCAAGATTTATAACTGATCTAAGGAAACATTTCTATGACCTACATCAGGCGTCCCTAAACTACGGCCCGCGGGTGGCATGTGGCCCCCTGAGGCCATTTATCCGGCCCCCCGCCGCACTTCAGGAAGGGGCACCTCTTTCATTGGTGGTCAGTGAGAGGAGCACAGTATGTGGCGGCCCTCCAACGGTCTGAGGGACAGTGAACTGGCCCCCTGTGTAAAAAGTTTGGGGACGCCTGATCTACATCACATGACATACCTGACTTAAAAAAAAGTTCAGAATTAACTGACTAGTAAAAAGATTAGTGACATGGAAACAGAATAATTATAGACAATACAGCGTCTTTTCAAATAGGAAATCAGGAAAATTGCCTTGGCCAAAAATATATATATATATTTTTTTGGCAGGCATAGAGTCTCACTCTGTTGCCCAGACTGGAGTGAAATGGCACAATCTTGGCTCACTGCAACCTCTGCCTCCCGGGTTCAAGCAATTCTTCTGCCTTAGTCTCCTGAGTAGCTGGGATTACAGGTGCTAACCACCACGCCCTGCTTATTTTTGTATTTTTAGTAGAGAACAGGTTTCACCATGTTGACCAGGCTGGTCTCGAACTCCTGACCTCAAGTGATCCACCTGCCTTGGCCTCCCACAGTGCTGGAATTACAGGTGTGGGCCCACCACACCCAGCAGAAAAAAAATTTTTCTTTTTTTAAACTTTGCCTTGTAGTCAATGCAGGAAGTGCTGTTTTCATTACTGCCCACCGAACCAGACTGTGGGGGGAAGAAAGTGCTTTGGTGGGTGGGTTACGGGGAGGGCAGAGGGTTGGCCCATGCAGGGAGCTACAGGCTGGCATGTGGGGCGAGAAATTCCCCTGCTGCCTCCCTCTGTGGGACCCATCCTCATTCATTCTCAGCCTCCAGCCCTCCACATTGTGGTGGCTCAGATTTGCATCTTAACAGGGCAGGTTGGGTGGCCAGCAGCCTACTGCACCAGCACTCCACCATCAGCAACCCTGCTACAAAAACACACACAAGTCCCAGCTTTTCTGCTATAGCACCACACCCTAGAGGGTTCCATTCATTAGGGCTGGTGTTTCAGAAAGAAGACCATTACCTGGAATCACATATCATTTAAAACCTTAATCTAAGAAACATGCCCGAGAGACTCTTAATTATAGTGAATTAGAACAAAGCAGCAGGGAAAATGTTTCATAAGCCTAAATTATTTTCCATGTTTGAAGGTAAAATTAAACAGAAAATTTGGTCATTACCTTCCAGTGAATTCCAATGGTTTGCATAATAAACTCTTTGGCAGTCAGAAAAAATCGGCCTGGCCTGAACTACAAGATGCTCTGCAAAAACAAAAACTGAAATACAGCACTGCTGGGACGGTGTTTCTACTGTATAACTATTTTTTCTTAGACTATAATTCCAAAATCTTTGCTGCTTCATCTTCAAGATATTCTGCAAAGGTTCCTTGGAGTTAAAACAGTTCAGTAGATTTGCATACCAGTGAAAACAAAACATAACACAGAAGTACCTGAACACAAATATCTACCCAGGATGTGCTGCGATGAGGTGTGTGTGACTTGCTGGTCCCTGTATACAGTGCATGACATGAGAAAACCCTTCAGGAAGCTATTATTACATCACATTAGTCACACCCCATAAACCAGAAATAGAGCCTACTTCAGGCAATAGCACCCTACCCTATGCTCAGGGTATTGTGCCCTGTGTTGTAGGGAATTCAAAGTAGGATGTGATACTATCCTTGCCCTCAAGGAATTTTCTAGATAGCAGTACTGAATTGTGTGCCAGGCATAGAGTGTGTGGATGTTGTTACTTCCCTTCTCAAAAATAAATGTCCCCTCCTGACCTCAAGCGGATGAACCACTTGAGGTCAGGAGTTTGAGACCAGCCTGGCCTATACGGTGAAACTCTGTCTCTACTGAAAATACAAAAATTAGTTGGGCATGGTGGCCCATGCCTGTAATCCCAGCTACTCAGGAGGCTGAGGCAGGAGAATCACTTGAACCAGGGAGGCAGAATTTGCAGTGAGCCAAGATTACGCCACTGCACTCCTGTCTCAAAAAAAAAATTCCTGTTATAGCATCAGACCCTTACAGACTTGTTTTCAATGACTCTGCACACACTGATGATATAGCCCCATTGGACTGGTCGTCTATGAGCACAGCCTCCTGCCCTGTACCACTGCTGAGCCCTGTTAGCCTTCGTCCGTGCCCCTGGAAGGGCACTTCTCTTCATATACCCATTCTTAAAGAACTGGCTCAAAATGAACCACAAAGTCTTCTAAGGGCCTTTCAGACCACATGACTCCCATTCCCCCTACACAAACCCCAGCACTGAGAGGGCTGTTTGGACTCTCCTCCAACATTTACTGTTCAGTGGGTTGGAGTTCCTGGCATATTTCCCTGATTTCCCCTACTTTTGAGGAAAGGGGTCACTTGTCCTTTACAAAGTCCAACAATGCAGTCTTGCCCATGGGAAGGACTCAAAGGCATTTATGAAACAACCTTAAAATATAGAAACATTTTTAAAATGCTTAATATGTGGCAGGACATGTAGCTCACACCTGTCATCCCAGTGCTTTGGGAGGCTGAGCAGGGAGAACTGCTTGAGCCTAGGAGTTTGAGACCAGCCTGGGCAACACAGTGAGATCCTATCTCTACAAAAATTAAGATGAAAGAAATTAGCTGGCCATGGTGGTGTGTGCCCATAACCTCAGTGCTTAGGGAGGCCAAGGCAGGAGGATTGCTTGAGGCCAGGAGTTCAGCTCTAGCTTGGGCAACACAGTGAAACCCTGTCTCTACAAAAATTTAAAAAAAAAAAGTTTAAAAAAAAATTTTAACATGGGGAGGCAGTAACTTGTGAGAGGCAAGAGCAAAATACAGTTCAGTACTTTGGAGGTGAGAAGAGAGAAACCATTTGGTCAGAGGAGGCAGAATCCTGAAAAGATGCTACATGCTCTAAACTTTGACTTAGTTTCTACAAAATATTAGAAATGATTTAATCCAATTTTTTACAGGCCACATATCAAGATGTCCTAAACTTAGATCAGCACCAACGGCAGCTGGCACTTCTGCCACTTAGGACGCACCCTGATACCTACAGTGAGCTGTACGTCTGGCTTCTTTTCCAGAAGAACCATGTCACCAGGCAAGCCAAAGGACTTGGCTTGGTAAGTGAGGTAGCCACCATATGACGAAACCTAAAATGGAATGAATATCATCAATAGCACAAGCATTAAAAGAGATGATGTCGGCGTCAACCCACAGGAAAAGCACTTAGGCACACAAAGTGTGGAAAGAAACACACTCGACCTGCTCACAAGGGTTGTATCTAGACAGCGAAGTTGAGGATGGTATCGTAACTTTCTACTTTAGGCTATTTTTAATGTTATTTGAAATGTTTAGCATGAACATGATTGAGTTTTACAAGCAAGAAGATACCTTTATTTAAAAGAAAAGTAAGGCCGAGTGTAGCAGCTCATGCCTATAATCCCAGCACTTTGGAAAGCTGAGGCAGAAGGATCACTAGAGGTCAAGAGTTAGGGACCAGTCTGGGCAATGAAGCAAGACCCTGTCTCTACAAAAACATTCAAAAATTAACCAGATGTGGTGGTGTATGCCTGTAGTCCCAGTTACTTATGAAGCTCAGGTGGAAAGATCGCTTGAGCCCTGGAGCTTGATGCTGCAGAGAGCTATTATTGTACCAATGCACTGCAGCTTGGGCAACAGAGCAAGACCCTATAAAAGAAAGAAGAAAGAAAAGAAAGGAAAAGAAAAGAAAAGAGAAAGAAAGAAAGAAAGGATCGGGGTTTCGTACGTAGCAGAGCAGCTCCCTCGCTGCGATCTATTGAAAGTCAGCCCTCGACACAAGGGTTTGTAAAGAAAACAAAAAAACTAAACAAAGAAAACAAAAAACTAAAAAAAAAAAAAAAAAAAAAAAAAAAGAAAGAAAGGAAAGAAAAAAGAAAAAAGGAAAGAAGGAAGGAAAGAGAGAAAGACAGGAGGAAGGAAGGAAGAAAATAGTCATGTTTCTTTTTTTTTTTTTCTAGATGATTACTAGACCAAAATGTTTATTTAATCCATGACTATTCTAGGAAATACAGGCCATTGGTTTCTTTTTTAACTGAGAGAACTGGATAATATCTATCAGTCACAAAGTGAACCTCTAAAAATAAATTGTCTCCAAAAACAATGCTGCTGAAAGCAGATGGTGAACATTTCCCAAACCATTGTGAGTTCTGCTGGGTACAGAAGCCATGGCTGACTGCTCCAGCAGGTGCACAGACATCTCAATGTCGTACAAGCTGCATGACAGTGGTGGGGACATGGAGTGAATGGTCACAGTTTTCTGACAGCTACTTCACACTTTGGGTCCTGGCACCTCCCATCCTTAACACAATCAAGAAGGAAGAAGTCATAGAAGGATGCAAATCACAGGCAAGATCACCTCTGATTAGACAGAACGAAATAGCCTACAGGAAAATGCCAACAACTTAGAGCAGGCAGGGAGAAGCAGCCACGCTCTTCTGGGATTCCATTCAACAGAAGCTTTACCCTAGGGTCTGTAACCTGACAAAGTCTTACAGAGTTTTGATCTTCAAGCCTGGAAGTATTCCAAGGTAATGTCTTGAATTATTATTGCGATTAAGTATTGCTTTTTTGATGGACTTAAAATGGGTTTAAAAACATGGCCACAAATTCTTTGCACTCCTGCCTTCAAGAGGTAGAGCTTAATTCCCCCTCCTCTTTTTTGTTTCTGTTTGTTTTTCTGAGATGGAGTCTTGCTCTGTCACCCAGGCTGGAGTAGAATGGCATGATCTTGGCTCTCTGCAGCCTCCACCTCCCAGATTCAGATGATTCTCCTGCCTCAGCCTCCCGAGTAGCTGGGATTATCAGCGGCCACCCCCATGCCTAGCTAATTTTTGTATTTTTAGTAGTGACGAAGTTTCATCATGTTGGCCAGGCTGGTCTCAAATTCCTGACCTCAGGTGATCCACGTGTCTCAGTCTCCCAAAGTGCTGGGATTACAGGCATGAACCACCAAATTCCCCTCCTCTTGAGTGTAGGCTGGGCTTAGTGACTTGCTGCTAATGAACAGAATAAAGGAGAGGTGAGGGCATGGCAGTTCTGAAATTAGGTTATAAAAACACTGCAGCTTCTGTCTTGAGCACGCGCGCTTGCTCTCGCGCTCGCGCTCTCTCTCTCTCTCTCTCTCTCTCTCTCTCTCTCTCTTCCCCGCCCCACCCCCATACCTGCCCCTTATGAGTTGCTTTGGGGGAAGCCAGCTGCCATGTCATGAGGACCCTCAGGTAGCCTACGGAGGGTCTCATGTGATGAGAAACGGAGGCATCCAGCCCACAGCCAGCAGGAAGCAGAGGCCTGCTAACAGCCATGTGGGTGAGCTCGGAAGCAGATGCTCCAGTCCCAGGTGACTACAGCCCTGGCTGATATCTTGTAGTAACCTCGGAAGACTCTGGTCCATCCCCTCCTGAATTCCTGGTCCAAGATAATCATTATTGCTTTAAGCTGCAATGTGTTGGGGTAATTTGTCATATAGCAAGAGATGATCAACACATGGGCCCATCATACAGGGGTGAAAAGGAGTATTATGAGAGAGAAGTGGGATCATGGGAGAAAGGCAACATTCCCCACACTCAGATGTCAAAACCCACAGTCCTTCACCCAGAAGCCGAAGTTAGAGACCTCAGGCCAACGGGGCCCTACTATTTTCATCCTCCTAATGTGAGAAGATGGCATCCCCTGAGCCGGGCCCTGTGAAATCCACCCATTAGCAAGTTCCACCCTTGCTAAGAAATATACGTGACCTGATGGTGTTTCCACATGAGGCCTGAGTTTCTGTCCTCATAAAATGGGTGGAGGCGGCCAGCCTCTAGCATAGTAACTCATGCAGCAAGGGAAGAGCAAGTGGTGTGTGAGCTCCTGAGGGGTGTGGAACTAACACGATTCTGCTTACGAAAGTCAGACTGCCACCGGGGCCTGTTTCTTTTTTTTTTTTTTTTTTTTTTTGAGATGGAGTTTCGCTCTTGTTACCCAGGCTGGAGTGCAATGGCGCGATCTCGGCTCACCGCAACCTCCGCCTCCTGGGTTCAGGCAATTCTCCTGCCTCAGCCTCCTGAGTAGCTGGGATTACAGGCACACGTCACCATGCCCAGCTTATTTTTTGTATTTTTAGTAGAGACGGGGTTTCACCATGTTGATCAGGATGGTCTCGATCTTTTGACCTTGTGATCCACCCTCCTAGGCCTCTCAAAGTGCTGGGATTACAGGCTTGAGCCACCGCGCCCAGCCGCCTGTTTCTTTTAATAAGCTTGTGAGTCACTTGTCAGCCTTTGTTTTTCTAACAAAGAGGCTTTCTTCTGCCTAAAATAAAGAATTCTCAGCATTTAAAAGCATGCATGTCCCATTTTCAATAGATATGATTTAAATGGTTATTTCCCTGGAGGAAAAGTCTTTGACATTAGGCAAAAACTGAGAAAAATGTTGTGGGCAATTTCCTCTGCTGGTAGTTCCTGCATGGCGAGGGTGGAGCACGGGGGGTGCCTGCCCAGCGCCTCACAACAGGAGGCAGGGTCTCTTCTTCATTTTTAGTTCACCCAATTTCTGGAATGTTAGGAACCTAAACTGCTGAATGCTTCCTTCCAGATTTCCAGGAAATGACGCTCACACCGAGGGTCCAGAACAGCAAGACATCATTACCTTGTCCCCCAGGTAGGAGGCGGGCGCGACCCAGGACGCACTGCGGACGGTTGTGGGCAGCTCCTGGAGATCCGCCACCATGCTGTTGCTGCCTGGGTTGAATGAGACGGGGATGTCCACTCTGTCTGCCGTCTCCAGGCGCCAGCCCAGCATATCCACAAACTGGAATGAGGGAGAGAGAAGCAAGGGATGGAAACGTCTTGGTTGTGGCATCCCTGGTGATGGCTGTATGATGTCCTAGAGAAAGCTTGACAGGCAGCCTCCTTGCCTCAGAGGCTTCCTTTATGCGTCTCCTCTGGCACCTGCCCTCCCAATCCGGAGTCCTATCAGACCCATTGCCACTGGGAGTTCTGGGGAGGCAGCGACCACACGTACGTGGGATTTATCTTTGTAACCCAGCACACATCCTGGTTCTTGACATTTAGTAGGTGATCAATAAGTGTTCACATAATAAAGAAATAAGTGTATGAATAAAAGCTAGGACTATGGTGCCTTTAATGGCAAGCTCCTCAGAGAGAAAAATGTGATGTGGAATTCAGTGGCCTGCTGTTATTATTTTTCTCTAAATGGAGCATCAAAATTAAATCTTTTCCTGATCACAAAGGAAGTCAGTTAATTTTGAGGTAGAAAAGAAAGAACTGGCCAGGAATAGGATAGGATTAATGCTTTCTTGTTCTCAGGAGTGGAGAGAAGAGACTTCAGAGCAAATTTACAAAGTTTTTTTTTTTTTTTTTTTTTTTTTTTTTCCCTAATTACTAGCTGCACCTCTTTTAGGAGACAGGCAGTAAAAGATAAAATAGGCAGGCAGTAAAATACATAAAACAGTCTTTTTTGGGCTAGGGTGGTGGCTCACATCTGTAATCCCAGCACTTTGTGAGTCCGAGGCAGGCGGATCACCTGAGATCAGGAGTTCAAGACCTGCTTGGCCAAGATGGTGAAACCCTCTCTCTATTAAACACAAAAATTGTCCAGGCATGGTGGGGCACACCTGTAATACTCAGGAGGCTAAGGCCGAAATCGCCTGAACCCAGGAGGTGGAGGCTGTGGTGAGCCAAGATCATGCCACTGCACTCCAGCCTGGACAACAGAGTGAGACTCCATCTCAAAAGAAAAAAAAAAAGGTCTTTTTTTGAATACTTGTTGGATATAAGACATGACTCACACAAAACAAGCATGCGTGAGGTTACTGGTTCATGGAATAATGAAAACAAGAAAAGTTTTAGTTTTATGAAGTTAATTTTAAAAATGGCCAAAGAAGACTGGGTGCAGTGGCTCACGCCTGTAATCCCAGCACTGTGGGAGGCTGAGGTGGGAGGACTGCTTGAACCCAGGAGTTTGAGACCAACCTGGGCAACATGGCAAAATCCCGACTCTACAAAAAAATATAAAAATTAGCCAGATGTGGTGGTGCATGCCTGTAGTTCCAGCTTACTCAGAAGGCTAAGGCAGGAAGATTGCTTGAGCCCTGGAGGCGAAGGTTGCAATGAGCTATGATTGCACTCCAGCCTGGGCAAGAGAGACCCTGTCTCAAAACAAAGAAAAAAAGAAAAAAAAGTGGCCAAAGAAAAGATATGGTAAAATAGATGAGAAGGAAAGCAAAACAGAAAGACGTAAAAAAAAAGAAATGAGGGGTGTGATAAATATTGTGGCATGATGAGAGGTATCGATTTGGTTATTACTACCAGTTTCTGGCACAGAGCTCCTAAAACCCTTTCAATTTTCTGAATGACAGGGGTGACAGGAGCATCTTTTGCCATGATACTTTATCTCAGTCCACAGTTCCTGACACCAGAGCGTCTAAGACTCTCGGACTCATGATGGCAACAGTGTCTCTTTGTGTGCTGATGAGATGGCTGGTGACTGGATCCTCTGAGTAGTTTCAGGATGGGGGCGTGTAGCCAGGAAGAACAAGGTAGGATGAGAGGGTTGGGACTTTCAGCCCTACCCCCAACCTCTGAAAAAGGGAGAGGGACTAGAGATTGAGTTAATTATCAATAGCTGATGATTTAACCAATCACGTCTACATGAAAGAGCCACCAAAAAACCCCTGAATGATGGCTTGGGAGAGCTCCTGGGTGGGTAAACACGTCTGCATGCCAGGAGGTTGGTGCGCCCTAACTCCCATGCCCAGAACCCTCTGGACTTCACCCTGTACACCTGTTCACCTGGCTGTTCCTCTGTACCCATTATCATATTCTTTATAATAAACTGCAATAGTAAGGAACGTGTTTCCTGAATTCTGGGAGCCATTATAGCAGATTACCAAACATAAGGAGGGGGCTGTGGAAAACCCCAACTTGTAGCAAAGCACTAGAGAAGCACTGGAGACCTGGGACTTGCAACTGGCATCTGCAGTAGGGACAGTCTGGAAGAACTGAGCCCTTAGGCTGTGCAGTCTGATGCTACCTCCAGATGGAGAGTGTCAGAAGTGAATTGAATTGCAGGACACCCTGGGAGTGTCTAGAGAGAATCAGAGAATTTGGGGTATGGAAAAAAACCCACACATTTGGTGTTAGTGTGTTCTGAGTATAGAAACAGGATTTTCTTTTAAGGGGAAAAATAACAAACTGTATTTATATAATGAGATTTATTGGGCATCTATTATGTCCCAGATCCTGTTCTAGGCACTAGGGGTGTATCAGTGAGCTCACATTCCAGGGATGGAGGAAGAAGGGCAATAAACAAATTTTAAAACGGAATGTTAAATATGTTAGGGAGTGCTGACTGCTATGGGGGAGACAAGGGTATGGTCAGCAAGAGTGACCAGGGTGTGCTATTTCACAGGGAGTGGTGAAGGAAAGGCCCTCTGAGCACATGACATTCGAGGAAACACCTGATGAATTCAGGACACAAGAATTTTAATAGGCTGCAGGCCAAGGAACAGCGAGGACAACACTTACCATTTAACAAATCCATGTACAAAATGCTCCCCAGCACTTCCTGTCAATGCATACCTTAGCTCTTCGCTTATGTGAACTGTGACATTGATTATTTACTCCAAAACAGAAACAGCTGGTACAACCCTTGAGATTGGCTGAGTCCAAGTGGAATGATCCTTCTCGACACACATCGCACTCTGTGCCTTCTACGTTTTCCTATTGAAGCAAAACGTGAAGGAAGAGATTACTTCTTCTAAAGTTTCCCTAGTTGCAATTAGTTACTTGCACAAATTAAATACCAACAGAAGATGTTAGGATGAGGATATGAATGAAACATTAAAAGAGACATTAATTATTAAGGTTTCATCCCATGATAATTGTTTAAACTTTTATGCCACACATGAATGGAGGAGAGAATTCTCTAAATTTGATAAGATGCCCCTGGGGTATCTTGCAAGTAGAGAAATAGCACCATATGGTTCACAGTACAGGGAGACCGATTCATCTCACTCACCACCACCTTAAAACATCTGTTGTGAACTGGAAGGTCTCCTATAACCTGGCGGAACCCCTTGGAGCAGAGATGGTCACCTGGAGTCTATGGTTCAAGAATGGGTTTTAGGGGAACCTACGGACCTCATGAAACTGTAGATTAAAGTTTGTGTTGATTTTTCTGGAAAAGGTCTATTCTGTCATCAGATTCTAAGGGGGTACATGACCTCTCCAAAAGATAAAAGGGGTCTTGCCTCCTATTTCTATAAAATGAGATCATGACTATAAAATGCTACACACGCTATGAACAACTATTATGGGTCAGGCCCATTTCCCACATACTTTTCTATGTTAACTCAACATGAAGCACTTCCCCACTGACTGGTAGCTGGTGCCTCTGGTATTGCATGATCTCTCTTACCTTGCAGAGGCAAGCCCCTGTCCCTGGGTCACACACTCCGGGCTCAGTCCCATCTCTGTTGCAATTGCAGGGAACACACTCAGGGAAGCGGTAAAACCCAGAAGCACATCGGTCACACTGCTGTCCTGTGATTCTGGGCTTGCATCTGTACACAAAGTAAAGGAAGCAAAAATCATCATCTTTGAACATACAATTTTAAGGTGCTCACTTACACTACAGTGGAGTAGCTGGCATGCAAAGCCAGTTAGATACAACGCCTGCTTATAGTCCAAGGCAGAATGGAGAGAAGCAGATAAAATGCACTTACAGAAAGTAGGTCATTGACCATTAGCCATTGTGGATGGTCATGGATGACCATCGCAGATGGGTCAGGCTTAGCACTAGGTGCTGGGGGTGCAAGAAGGGACATGGCCCCTGAGGCTGGAGGGCTCCCGCAGATGGCCCATGAGTAGAAATGATGATGATATATACACATGGTCTAACTGAGTTTCAGAGGAGTAGCAAGCGACCCAATCACAAGTTTCCCTGGGGAAAGTGACTCCTGCCCTGAGCTTTAAAGGGCAGAGTCATGGGGTAGGGGACATTCCAGACAGAAGGAACAGAGCAAGAGATCACCCCGCATTTGCAGAGAACACCACAAACTTGGTGCTGCTGGGGTGGATGTCCAGGCAGGGAATGCTGCCCCATGGCTGAGGAGGTAGGTGGTACCAGATCGTCAGGACAGAGGGGCTGGACACTGTCCCATGGCAGCATAGAGCAGTAGCTGAGACCTGTGTATCCAAGGCTAGAGTTCTAACCCAGCTCTGACCATATGAGACATACCATCTTAGTAGGTTCTTTAACTTCCTGAAGCCTGCTTTTCGTATCTATGAGGGACAGAATACAGCAGCTGCTGCCTCCTGGGATTGCTGGGAACCCATGAGGCGGTGCATGAATGCATGCAAAATTTCAGCCCAGTGCCTGGCACACGACAAGTCATAGACAGGGGAAGACTGTCATGAAAAGCTGTTAAGGAGGAGAGAGTGTGGTTGGACTTTTATGAAGGATGGAGCCTAGAGGGTGAATTCCACCAGCAGCAGCAACAGGCTGTCAAGTCATGAGAGAGACTGGAGGCTGACCTAGGGCAAGAGTATTCCAGATGAGGAGGAGGGATAGGCTCCCGAACTATTTTGGGGTAACGTTTCTGGGAACTGTAATATTCTGAGTGAAGAGTAGAAGAAAGAGGAGAAGCCAAGAAGACTCCTAATTTCCCTGCTTGGCAATAGAGTGGATCTTAATGCCCCTTGTCACCAGCAAGGGGCAGAGCTTGGAGAAAAGCATGGTAGTGGGGGCACAGGGGTCACTCTGAGTCATCCATCCTCATCCATCTGCAGGTCCTTTTAACTGAAGCACTGGGCAGACAAGGAAACACAAGCAGCTGAGCAGAGGCAGAAGAGCAGTGGGCTATGGCCGTGCCTGGACAGCCCAGAACTCGAGGTCGAGGAGGGGAAGAGAAATTGCCGTGAGCCCTGGGGAGCCAGGCACTGCATTCAGAGCTAGGATCTACCTACAGACGGACTAAGGGAAGTACTAGAAACATGTTTTATTGTCAAATAGGAAAAAACATTTTATCATTCTATTACTACCAAATGTAAGCTACCACCTATCTCCTAGAACCTATGAAAATATCTTACCCCAGTGACTATCCTAAAAAAGTGAAATATGACTCTTCATATCCCATTAAGTTTCTCTTTGGCAAATACCCCTTTGACAAATATCTGCATAAAAAGGATTTTGTATGTGATTAAGAATATGCATTCGGAACCAGGTAACCTACTTTAAATCCCAACTCTACCACTTACTGGACCTTGGGCAAATTGGTCTCTTTACAATCAAGTGTCTTCATCTGTGAAAATGGAGATAACGATACCTACTTCACAGGATTGTAGTGAGGATTAAATAATACATGTCAAAGCCTTAGAGTAGTTGCTTGCACACACATAAGTATTTGCTATTGCTATTCCAGCTGTGACATGGGCTAAGAAGAGCAGATGGGTGCCTTTCTGTCCACTCAGCACACCTAAAAGGACTAACTCAGCACTATCTGCAAGACTTGCTGGCAAGTTCTGTCTTTCAGTCCCATCCCTGTCATCTCTCCCTACCTGATCCCTGTAGAAATTATTCCATAAGGAAGTAGCCTCGAAACCACACTTAGAGCAATGTAGATATAGAGTATAAATATTCTGCTTGAAGTGCATGGCTCTAGTGCAGTGGATTGTAAACTCTGGGAGGGATTCAGAGACTCTTTTGGAAAGCTGGGTAAATTATGGGCCATCTTCTCAGAAAAGTGTCCACTAAACTCACGGAAAGGCTCACTCTCATATACACACAGTTTTGCATTCTCTATCAGAGGGTTCCTGGCCCCAGGTTAATAACACCTACTCTCTTCTTGTGACTCTCAGACTAAATGTAATCCAACAGTCTGGCAAAAAATAAAATAAAATAAAGCCTGTTCCCAGTTGATTCATTATTTCTGGAGAGACAGCAAGCGAGGAGCATAAGGACTTTGGTGGTCTAGAGATGGAAAGGAAGAGAGTGCAGATGACCCCTCCCAAAATAAAAGCCATCAGAGAGAGGAGCCTTAGAACAGAAGAGGGCCTTTGGAGATAGCCTGACAAGGCTGGGGACACCTTCCTTCTCTTTTCCTGGCAGTGAAGGAAAGAACACTGTACACAGAGGGACAGTGCTGCCATGAAGTGCCAACCTGGCAGACTGGCATCTCAAGGTCTGAACATTTCTTTTAGCAAATATGTAAGGCTTCTGGCCAAGGGAGCAGTAATTGGATGCTGGTGGCAGGTGAAAAACTCACTGAATGCCATTGGTGGGCACAAATCAGAGTGTCCCCTGAGCAAGTGATCTGAGCCTTTGGACCTGGAAGGGGAGATCACGCAGACGGGAGCCTGTGTTTTGTATTTCCACTTCCCTGGAAAGGAAACAGGAGTGTTTGCAGCAAGGGCAGCTGTGGAAGCTGCTTGTCCAGACAAGGAGGAAGGGAAGCAAAATCATGACTGGCCTGTGTGTTCATTTCAGAATGTATGTGAGATGATGTGGTGGAAAGAGAGTGACCGAGAGCATGTGGCCAAGTCGGTAAAACAGGACCAAGCTCTGACCCTCACTCAGCATGGGGGTAGCAGCTGAGGGCACTAAAGCAGATGGAAAAAAGCCAACAGAACAGAGGGAGGGGAGCAGTGGCCCGCACATGGGACCCTGAGTGGCCCCACTGGAGCTGCTAGGCCAGGGTAAACCAAAACAATATCTATATTCCTGAGTATGGCAATACTTAGATCGTTGAGCTTGTGCCTCCTGTGCAAAGACAGTTTTTGGTGTTTCCATGCCAACAAGGAAGGTTTTGGTGGTGCCATGACAATAGGGAAGAAATAGAATACTTCCTCTTACAAATCTGGCCGAACTACCTTTAAAATGACTTCATGTCAGCCTGACTTGGTATGTTTCTCCACAGCAAATGGTACCCAAGGAACAGCCCTACCAGAATTTATGGTACCCAAATAGCAGAATGGCAATTCTGGGGAAGCAGGTCAAGAGAAGTCATCTCCATGGCAATGGGCTCCTGGTCAAATATTATGTGACAACATCTGGGCATGGGTGGGTGCTTGCCGTGTCTCAGAGAATCAGGCCTAGATGTGCTGGGGTAAGCTGCATCTTTTGGTCATTAAACACTGCAGGGCCTTTCATATTATGCTCACGTCAAAGACCAGTTTTAATCTAGAGCCCAATGTCTACCTTATTCATTCATTCATTCACTCAAGAATCATGGCGTGCCTTCTACATACACATTCCTGTGTTAGGGCACATGGGAGAGAGGGGACAAAGTAGAATAAGTCAGTCTTGACATGGACACGTTTTCACTGAGGACACGGGACCTAGAATGTGGACATTAAGAGAGAAGCTGGCTAAGCAGTCAACTTGCTTGGCCAATCAGATGATGAGGAGATCTCTGTGGACTCACAGAAGGCTCCTTGCATTCTTTGAGTTTATGCTTGTAACACAAAAATCCTGGAAGGACAGGCATAATTTGGGGGTAGCAGAAGAGGAGGGAGCCCTTTCATAACTGGAGAATAGAACATAGACAAAAAGTGTTCAGAGGAAGTGAGAAAACTAAGCCAGAGAAGAAAGCAGAAAAAACAAAAGGCATTAAGAGTTAGGGTAGATGGAAGTCAGGTCATCATGGAAAGTTGGTCTTTATCCTGTGAGACAATGGGGAGTTGAGGAAGCTTCTTGAGCCAAGAGTGTGATGTCAAGGCAGTGGTGTTCCCATACTAGCCCACACACAACATGACACTCACTATGCTGCACTGTCACTATTGGTTAGAACAGGTGCCCCCGTGAGACCACAGACGTGTGTGCCTCCTACAGGAAGCACAGCACCTAAGCTGGAGCAGGTAGTAGATGTACTTTGAGCAACAAAACACATGCAAAATAAAATTTAAGGAAAAGGAAAAAAAAAAAAAACCTCACAAGGAACTCAGGAAGATGTTTCATCCTCATTAAAACAACAAAAACAAACAAAAATACATGCCAAGAAGATAAAATCACATTTAAGGGTAGGCTGTCATGAAACAGAAAGAAGATAAAATCGTAAACATGTACACATTTATCAACACTGTCTCAAGTTCACAGACCAACAGAACCATGGATTTGTGACAAAATTAAGGGAAAGATAGATATTTGAATCCAAATATAATTGTCCATTTAGTATATTCCCCTTAAAGATCCAAAAAAGAAAGAAATAAAGAAAGAGAGAAAGAAAGAAAGAAAGAAAGAAAGAAAGAAAGAAAGAAAGAAAGAAAGAAAGAAAACAAAAGAAAGAAAGAAAAGAAAGAAAGAAAGAAAGAGTAAACCAGGAAAAGGAAGGTCAGTTAGGAAAGCATCAATATCATTTACACACGAAGTAGTAAAAGGACTTAACCAGGCAGTAGACAGCCTGGAAAGCAAGGGGGATAATATGTCTCTTGCCAGAAGTTGACACTTGACTGGCTGTTGGGAAAATGGGTCGATTCTGAGATGATACTCAGATTTCAGGCTTAAAGAACTGGAAAGAAGTTGTTACCATTAAGTAGAATTTTTTTTTTTTAATCCAAAGGGAGAAATGGATTGAAAGGGAAGACAATGACATGGTTTTCAGAGATAGTATCAGTGTTGTAGAATTCAGGAGTTAATGATTATCCAATCTAGCTCTTCATAATATATGTGAGGAGACAGGACCCCAAAGAGCTTAGGGACCTTGTCCAAGGCTACCTGCGTAAAGTTGATAAGAGAATCCAGGTGGAGTTGATTTTCAATAAAGGTGGAATAGGATAGCCCTCAAGGATCAGCACTGGAGCTGTGGATCTGGGGATCATCCAGGAGTCGGGGTGGCTGAAGCCAGGAGAATGGGTGGAGTCTCGGGGACAAAGCATAGAGGGACGAAGGCAGACAGCCATGAATGACCTTGGCAAAAAACCACATCAGCTAATACTTACTGGGTGCTCAGAATGTATCAGGTACTGCTTTCAGTGTGTTCACAGAGGATATTTAACCCTCTACACAACTTTAGGAGGTAGATGCCTCCAGAACCCTTATTTTACAAATGAAGACCTAAGGCTCAGAGGACAGAAGTAATATGCCTGAGGTCACCCAGAAAGTGAGCAGCGGAGACAGGGCACAACTCACACTACACATCCTCTTGGTCTGGAGGCAGAAGGAGAAAACGAAGCCAGTGAAGTGGCCAGAGAAGGATTATCAGAGAGGTGAGAGGAAGACCCCAGTGTTACAAGAGATGAAGGACGACAGAGAGCCTGCAGGTGAGAACCCTGAGCTCCTTCTGTGTGGTTACAGAGGTCACCACTGTGTCAACAGCACACTCCAGTGCCTTCACACTGCCTGGCCAGCCTCACTGATTATTTGATAAGGTGGATCAAAAAAATTGCCTCGCCAAGTTGTTAGGGTTGATGAACTGATGAACTGATGCCTAGCTGGAAGCCCTTCTGTTCCAAGAACACCAAATCTATGACCTTTTCTGGTTTTTAATTTCTCCATTTAACACAAAGGCTTAGTAAATCTGAGCGGAGATAGAGGGCATCCCCAAAGCTCTCCTGTGGCTACTACCCTTGTGAAAAGGCATGAGGTACACGTGGCTTCACTGGATGTCCAGGTGGACTGCCATCTCCTTTGGTCAATCTGAAAATAACTTGGACGTGGTCAACAGCATGGCAGCTTCTATCAGGGATCTCCAGCTTCCTTGGTCTGACACAGATGGATAAAGTCTTCTGAAGATATTCTAGCCCTTTTGTGTGTTCAGAGAATCTGACGGCACATATCTTCCACTATAGGAGCAGATACAGATTTATTTTTTCACCACTATAGACATATGTACTGTCATGTAGTGCTACAAAAAATGAAGTATTGATCAATAGAAGCATCTTTTTGATCTTGATCTAATAGAGTTGGCCAGAATAACAGACCTTTTGATAATTACACAATATAGTCTGTGATACAATCAGAGATTGAAAGAGAAAAGGAATCAGAATTTTAAATTTAGGTAGGAAGTTAGAGATGGTTTTACCAAACTTCATTTTACAGAGTAAGAAACTGAAAGCCAGGGGGACAAAATGACTTGCCCCGTCTCAAAGCTGGGACTTGCCACACGCGAGTCAAAGGCTCAATTCTATGGTTCCAACTTCATTTATTCTCATTGACTCTAAAACGACAACTCCAGGTTCACTTAAGTGAAGAGTGAGTATTGTGGATTGATAAAATTATTTCTGTAAATCATTTTAAAGTAGGTGTATATTTGTAACAGTTTGATTTTCTTATAGTATGATAAAACTGAACACCTAGAAGTAGTCAAATACAATTTGAAAATTGCAGTTTTCCAGCTTTGTAGTTTGTGATGATTTGTAACTGCAGGGCGATCTGTTATATGACTGTGAAAGGATGTGTTTTCCTTTTTCTCACAAACTCTGGGTATCTCTGATTATTTCTTTTACATGAGCTCTAGACTCCTCTAAACATGTTTTTCATAAAGGAAATTTTCGAGGGAGGGAAAACAAAACAGGCAATCAAAAGCTTTTTCGGCATTCACACTGAAATTATCATGGGCAATTTGTGCAATTTACGGTAATATAAATTTTCTCACATTTTCTGCCAAGGCCCTTTTATGACAAATCCACTTTGATCATGGGAAGATGTGTTATCCCATTAGATTATTATAGTCCCTTTCCTAAAGTCAAAAGTAAACAGTTTTGTATCTTGGTTTAAGTGTAATACAAGTCAGTAAGTTTCCGTTTCTGATGATGCTGTCAGGTTTGGGCAAAACTTACCATAGACATGCCTCCATCTTGAGTTAGGAATTTTCCAAGCTATTAAATTATCATTGACAGTGAGAGTTTGTTAAAAATAAAACTCCTTAGAATTTTTGCGTAAAATACTACAGTAAATCTGTTCATCATTTTCTGGTGCCTTGACAAGATCAAAAATGTTTTAAAGCACTCTTGGTTTTCTTTTTCTGTGATAGCAGCATTGAGAAATTGTGTGTGAAGTTCCATTTGCCACGATCTATTATTGACAAACTACTCCCTTTGAAAACTCTACTGCTACTCTTCCTGCCGGAAAACCGCTTCTCCAGCTCCTCCTTGGTTCCTTTGCTTCCTGTGATTAAACACAGGTATCCCATCCGGTTCTTGAGCGACTAAGCTGACTCAGGCAGGACTCACACCTGTGGTTTCAAAGACTTGGAATGTTTCATGATTCAAGAATTTCTCCCAGTTTCCTTACAAGGTCCCAGTAACATAAAGGAGTTGGTAGGCACCAGCTAACAATGAAAGGTGTGGTGAAGGGACCTTCTTTACAAAAGCGAACATGGTTGCTATAGAGAGTTAAACTGTATCCCCTCAAAAGATCTGTCCAAGTTCTACCCCCAGTACCTTGCCTGGAAAAGGGTCTTTGCCGATGCAGTTAAGTTAAGATGAGGCTATACCACAGTATGACTGATGTCCTTATAAGAAGATAAGAAGAGACAGAGACGTACAGAGAGGAGAATGCCACAGAAAGACAGAGACACACAGGGAGAACAGTGTGCAATGGCGGAGGCAGAGGTGGCAGTGACGAGCTACCAGCCCAGGGACTCCCAGGAACACCCGCACACCAGAAGCGAAGAGAAAGGTATGGAACAGGGTCTCCGGCAGACCCTCCAGAAGAAACCAACCCTGATAACATCTTGATTTTGAATTTCTAGGCTCCAGAAATATGTGAGAATAAATTTGTTATTTTAGCATCAGTTGTGGCATTTGTTAATGGCAGCCACAGAAGCCTACCACAGCCACCCTCAAGCGGGAGTCACTGAGGCCTGTCCCCAGCTCCTGGCTCTCATACCCAGATTACAGACTCCATAACAGCCATGTGCCTGGCTTGAGTGCTGAAGGGAGTGGGGTGCATGATGAACATTCTGCTTTCTCCCGCACACTGCCATCCTGGCCTGGAATCTGGAAGCTCTGACTCAGTTTCCCTGCCATATCGCCACTGATCTAATTCTTACCCATCCCTCCTTCTAGGAGCCATCCCCTTTTTCTGGCCCCTGCACCCCCCCAGCTCAGTCCTGGTGAGATCAGGCTCATGACCTAGAACCATATGACACTGGCCTCTACGTTCCAATGTAGCCCCTGAACCAAACCTCTCAGCAACGCAGCATCTGCTTGAGCCGAGGTCTCCACCTGTCCCTTAGCTATTAAGTACCGGTCCTCTGTGGGAAGTCCCACTCTCAGGCCAGGCTCTCCAGCCTGTCTCCTGCTCACCATGACTCCCTCCTCACTCCCACCAAGCTTCGCCATGGAGTCCTCAGCATCCCTTCCAGGCCACCTCACCTAGGTGGGATTTGAGACTTTGTCATGCACTGACCTGAACCACACTGCCAGCGAACCGTAAAAGGAGGGTATGAAGCTCATACCTAAGTACAAATGGACAGGTGCTTGCCACAAGGCAGCCCAGCAAAGCACACGGATACCTTCATTATGCATATATCACGCCTCTCCTACTTTTGTCTCGTGGCACACCAGAACACAGTCCCATAGTGACAGTATGCGGGAGTCAATGGGCAAGGCTGCTGCTGGCCCAAGGCGACTGGCGTCTGTCCACACAGGCTCTGCCCAGCTCTGAGCTAAGGGACTGATCACTCCACCCACTGCAACCCATCCTGGCTGGAAAGCTCAGGCTGAGGTCAACACAGGGCACCCCAGACAGGGTGGAATGTGACGGTGACCAGTGTGTGGGTAGATGGCATACAACCTTCCTGTGACAGAAGCGGACAGGCTCCTCCCCGCAGCTCACCTGCACTGCCCGCTGTCCTGGTCACACTCCAGCATGGCAGCCTCGACGGTGCCCCTCCTGGAACAGTTGCAGGCTTCGCAGCCGGCCATGGGGTGGAAGCTGAACGAGTGTGTCTCACACACCTCGCACTGGGGCCTGACCGTGCGGGGAGGGCAGCGGCACTGCCCGGTCATCTCTTCACAAAGGTGCCGGCCACAGCTGCATGCTGGTCAGGGGACAAAGAAATACCAATGTGAGGGTCAGAGGCCACCTGGCCTCCAGCAGTGCTGCACCAACTGCCAGGCTTTCCAAAGCTTCCAAGAGGTCTGAGAGAAATATTTGGATCCGAAAGACCTGTTTCTTGGAGTCAACACCAATCACACCAAATGCTCACGGCAGACAGTGTGGATGGGAATGAGGAGCAGCGGTACCAGCCAGCTCCAAGGTAGACCCTTGAAGGAGCCCTCCATGCTGCCACTGTGGGCCACTCATATGGGGCCTCTGGACCATCGGAGGATTCTGGAAATTGGTAGGAGGCTGCTCACAGGCTCCCTGAAGTGGCTCCACATCCACATCACCCCAGTGCCCTGCGGGTCCAGAGCCCAGGGCCGGGGCACGACTTGGCAGCAGGGTCCTTGTTCCCTGGCCTCCACGTGGGGACTCTGTACACTGCATTCCTCACTGTAGTCACGTGAAGGGAGCTGACCCTACCCTTTGGGCCACAGGATGGTTCATAGATTAAGGTCCCACAGGTTCGCATTCAGAGAGTAGCGCTGCCACGTGACCGTGGCTGTTCTATCGCACCTGAGTTTGGGTTGGGCCAAAAATATGGAAGGGGCTTTGGTGAGGAAGGGGATCAAACTCTCCAAGACTCTGATGTTTGAGACTTGTCACACTCACTTGTTTTGCCAAGTGCACAGGTCACACAGCAGGGGATTCACAATTATTTTCTAGAACATTATTACTCAGAGTGTGGTCCAGGGACTAGTGGCATTGGTACTCAGAGTGCAGTCCATGAACCAGCAACCATTTATCGGAAATGGAGGGTCTCAGGCCCCAGCCCGGGTCTCCTGAATCAGAATCTGCATTTCTCAAGATCTCTGGGTGAGTCTGTAGCACAGTGACACTGAAGGAGGCTGCCCTAGATGAGCATCATCCACACGGGACCAGAGCAGACCTCGGGTGACGGGAGACGTGCACTTACGCCTGCAGTGTGGGAATCCGTAGTGGCCTGTTGCACAGCGGGTACACTGCCGCCCGATGACATTGGGCCGGCATGGGCACTGCCCACCCTCGGGGCTACAGTGAGGGCCAGTGGCTCCAGCGGGGTGGCACTCACAAGGCAGGGCGCCTTTGTGGTAAAAGGCCACCAGGGACCTGGCAGAATTCTTACAGAATCTGGAGGCTGTCTGGGGGCTGTGGAAACAGAAACAACTCGTAGTGATGCCCTGGAAGGTGTGTACGGGAGTGGTCCCAACCTTGCCTTTACCACCTGCTCCACCCAGCAGCGTCTGTGGGAGGGGCTCATGGCTCTGGAGTTGGGGAAGAGTGGGAAACACCCCACCTCAGACTCAGCCGGGGACAGCCACCCATCTCCCACTACTCCGGAGGAGACAGCACAGACATTCCCATGGGAACCTTGCAGAGCTGGAATAAAAGAGTGGAAACGGACCTAAAGGAGGAACTATATGGTATGTGAATTATAGCTCAATAAAGTGGTTACCAAGAAGCAGACCTATGTGTGTAATAATACAACTAATAACATGATAATGAGGAGGAGCATCACCAACATTCATTGAATGTTGTGTGCTGGAAGCCCTAGTTACATCCCGCATGACCTCCCAATCAACTGGGCCTAAGCCCTAATTCACAGATAAGGCAACTGAGGCTCCTGGAATTCAGGCAACATTCCCAACGCTGCAGGGTTATGGAGTGGCTGAGCAGCATTCACAGCCACAGTTGCTTGACTTACGAGCCTTTGCTCTTAATATTCACTGTACAGGAGGCGTCTGCCTCCCAGGGCCTCTGGAGCGCCTGGGTTCTTCAGGAACCCTACGACGGGGAAAGGGTGAGTCCACAGAAGAGAACGGCAGGAGCTGATCCTCGGGGCCATCCTAGCTCTTGGCATTCAAGGACACAAGGAGAGAGGGCAGGGGGCCGTGTCTCTGGACACTCCCTGCTCAGTTAGGTGGCAGAGGAGAGTGAGATTGAGATTGACATCCTTCCCGGTGGAGGGGACCCTGTGTGGTGTGTTTTAGGACTCTGTGCTGGCACACAGGAAGCAATGGAGCAGGAGAGAAACTCCTAATCAGCCCCTGAATCTCCGCTTGGAGTGTGGACCCCTGATGAGTTCATAGCTGAGGACAGTCATCTTTCCCAGACAGCACATGGCGAAGTCCATCACAGGAGGGTCGGTGTGGAGAAAAAACGTCTTCCCCTGGGACTCAATGCCACTCTCTTGGACAGTGAGGGGAAGAGGACGGATCCAAAGGCCAGCCCCTCCCCGGGCCTCGAGCTGGTCAGGAATGTGGGTGTGGCTCTACATTCCAGAACCTTCCCACAAAGTGATACTCACTCAATGTAAAAGCTGTTTTTTCCACAACTGGTGATAAACTCCAGTGACCTGTCTATGGATTTTTTGTGAAGTATTTGGTAGTCATAGTTTTCTGCAGGCATCGCTAGAACACGGATCTGAAAGAAACCCATCAGCATGTCTTAGAACTTCCCGTGATGGCACTGACCTAAGGCTACTTACTACACAGGTTGAGCATCCCTACTTGAAAAATCCAAAATCTGAAACGCTTCAAAATCTGAAACTTTTTGAGCACTGACATGATGTTCAAAGGTCATGCTCAAAAGAAATGCTCACTGCAGCATTTTGGATTTTGGATTTTTGAATTAGGGAGGCTCCATCTGTAAGTATTATGCAAATATCCCAAAATCTGAAAAAATCTGAAATCCAAAACACTTCCGGTCCCAAGCATTTCAGATAAGAGATATTTGACCTGTACTTTCTCTTCACTGACATCAACGCTCTTTATTGTCAAGACAAAGACCAAATGAATCGGGATTAATGAAAAAGAATCACAAGAGCAGGCCAAAGCCAGGGTCGAAGGCTAATCCACATTCCTACGCAGAGAAGCAAAAGGCTGGTGTGCTGGCAGGGCCACCAGACCCTGGGGGTAAGCAGGGGCCTTCGGGATGGCCAGGGCTCCATGTGACTCATGCCTGGTGTTTCCCATGTGACTCATGGCTGTTTTGTATTTTTAAAGGCAAACAAACCAAAGTGGCAAGAACATTGCAGAAGCTAACACCACGGCTTGTCCTCGGAGCTTACATCACACCTGGTACTCTATTATGAATAATGGTAGCTTGGTTCTCTGTGCCGGTATAAATCAGAATATGCCTATAGCAAAGAATGTAGAAATTTTGGAACGTCTTTGGCAACTGCTCACCAGCTCACAGCTTACAGGGAGCCTACTACTCTCATGATATTCAATTCAATAAACATCTGCTGAGCACCATAGACCAGGCGGTGTTCTAGGCATGGGGGATGCAAAATGCACACATGCAGCCCTTGTCTCCCGGGAAGATGACATCTTCAGACAGGAGGAGGCCCAAGAAGAGAGCTGGAGGGCCACAGAGACAGTCCGGGCAATGCTTCCTTTAGGAACCCGTGAGGAAGCAGGGACCGGTGCAGAGGGGAGATGCCTGCTCTCTTTCTGTCCTAGTTCCCTTGACTTTAATTGTCACATTTTACTTATTTATTTGGGGAAGGGGAAGATAGCTGTGAAATTTAAACATTTTTCTACAAATATGACTTCAACTCCTTGGAAGAATTATTTCCATGAGCCAAACAGACACACAGAACAGCCAGCCAGGCAGCCATGTGAGGAGCACGTTGAGGGACAAGCAGAACACACCAAAACCAAGGACTTTCCTTCTGGAACCTTCACGGTCACGGCTACTTCAGGCTCTGAGATGTCAAACTCAATCTGGCCTTCGGCAATCACTTGGTCCTGGCAGCCAAGCACATGGGGGCAAAAAGAGGCACGGAAGGAGCCTGGCAGAGAGAGAGAGACATCCGGTCACACACGGGACTACGGGGTCGCCCAAGGCAGGCAGCAGGGCCTGCTCCCTGCGGCTCACCTGCCCGTGGCCGCCCGCCATCCACTGACACCCACGCGGGAAATGTCGGGTGCTCTGCTTGGTAGAAATGGATGACAAAGATGTATCGGCCCAGGTGTGGTACACGTGCCCTCAAGGTCACTTGATTCTAAGAGGAAAGAAACAAAAACCCTCAAGCTGAAGAGTTATGAATAACTAGAATCATAGAGTATTCAGAGGTTAAAAAAACAAAACAACCTAAGTATTGATCAGTGAAATGACAACCTATCTTCCCCCAGAAGCCTTCATGCATATGTTTCCAGTAGCTTTTACTGTACTCACAATAACTGAAAACAAACCAAATGTCTCTCGCTTACAGAATGGATAAACAAACTGTGGTACAACCATAAATGTTGGAGCGGGTATAATTTGGTGAATCGGGTTGGAAACCTTTTTGGCAGTATTTACCAAAGTTGAACATATAACCCAGCAATTGCCCTTCTGGGTACATACCCAAAAGAAATGTGTAATATGTTTGTGAGAAGGCCATACTTGAATGTTCGTAACAGTGCCATGCATAGTAACCATGCAATAAAGACTCTGACCCATTTTAGGGGGGAAGGGGACAGAGTCTCGCTCTGTTGCCCAGGTTGGAGTGCAGTGGCATGATCTCGGCTCACCACAACCTACGCTTCCTGGGTTCAGGCAATACACCTGTCTCAGCCTCCCGAGTAGCTGGGACTACAGGTGTGTGCCACCATGCCCAGATAATTTTCATATTTTTAGTAGAGACGGGGGGGTTTCACTATGTTGGTCAGGCTGATCTCAAACTCCTTACCTTGTGATCCACCCGCCTCCGCCTCCCAAAATGCTGGGATTACAGGCATGAGCCACCGTGCCCAGCCTGACTCCATTTTTTTTTTTTAAGAGACGGGGTCTCACTCTGTCACCCAGGCTGGAGGGCAGTGGTGCAACCATAGCTCACTGCAGCCTCAAACTCCTGGGCTCAAAAGATCCTTCCGCTTCAGCCTCCTGAGTAGCTAGGACTACAAGTTAAGTGCCATCATGCCTGGGAAATTTTCAAATTTTTGTAGAGACAGGGTCTTCCTCTGTTGTCCAGGCAGGTCTTGAGCTCATGGTCTCAAGCAATACTCCTGCCTTGGCCTCCCAAAGTGCTGGGTTCACAAGTGTGAGCCACCGAGCCCAGTTCTGACTCCATTTTAGATGTTTGCCCAGCTTTCAAGCCCTATTACACCCTTGTGCCTTTTGCCCCATATCCAGACAAGCTGATAAGACAGGGCAGGGGCTCCTGGCTCCCAGCTCCCTCCTTTGTCATGAGTAGGGAGTTCTACTCACACAAATCCCAGCCCCTGGGAGAAGGAATCCTACCTGGGGGCCCTGGCCCTACCACAATAAAAGCTAGAGCCCACCCTCCTTTTGCTCAAGCTCGAATACAAGCTCAGAAAGCCTCACTTTGTGAGTAATGAACCTTTTAACTCACAAAAACCTCCAACAGCAACAACACAATAACAACTAAAGCTTATCCTCATTTTTCAGATGAGACCCATGACTCAGGGAGGGTAAATAGTTCACGGAAAATCATACACGAATTTCATGACAAAACCAGGACTAGAACTCCATCAGCTTGATTTTGACTCATTTCCCCTACTATTCTAGGCCACATGATCTTATTTGATTCTACCACTCAGATGCTGTAAATTCCCAAACTCAATGCACTGTGAACAGATGCAAACCATCTTTGAGATTATAAGGATATAATACAGGTTGAATGCCCCTAATTTGAAAATCCAAAATGCTCTAAAATCTGAAATTTTTTGAGCACTGATCTAATGTTCAAAGGAAATTAACCTTGGAACATTTTGGATTTTAGATTTTCAGACTAGGGATGCTCAATCCATAAATATAATGCAAATATTCCAAAATCTGAAATTCAAAACATTTCTGATCACAAGCAGTTTAGATAAGGGATACTAAACCTTGTAATATCAGAATGTAAAGTATATTTTTATAATGCAGGATTTTTAAAGTCCTGTGTTCATTTTTTGGCTTACAAAATGTATTACCTTATTATATTTCACGTTTGTGCTCTAGATGATTAATAAATGTTTATTGAGAATTTCCTACCTGCAAGACACTGTGCTGGTGCGGTGGGGGATATGAAAAAGTTTACTGGTTCGAGACCAGCCTGGGCAACATAACAAGACCCCATCTCTACAGAAATAAAAAAGAAAAAAATTAGGTGGGCAAGGTGGTACTCACCCCTAGTCCCAGCTATTTGGGAGGCTGAGATGGGAGGATTGCCTGAGTCCAAAAGTCGGAGGCTACAGTGAGCTATGATCATGCCACTACACTCTAGTTTGAGTGATAGAGCAAGAATCAGTCTCAAAATAAATAAATAAATAAATAAATAAATAAATAAAGGTTCTTGGCTATAACAATTATTCTAAAAGTCTTATGATCCAACTTGGAAAGAAAATGAATAAACAACAATATTAAACAGCAGCTGTTCACAAAAATATAAGATATTACAATATGGGCCATGAATAATTGCCAAATGTCTAGTGGACAGAACTCAGGAGGGAAAGGGCATCAGGCAGGGTAGTCCTAGGCAGGATGAACCAGATGCCTACATTTCTGGAACTCTTCACAGAAGAGAGTAGAGATTCTCAAACTTCAGGGGCATCAGAATCACCTGGAGGGTTTGTTAAAACACAGATTCCTAGGCCCACCCCCAGAGCTTCCACCTGGGCAGGTCTATAGTAGGTCTGTGAATCTGCATTTCTGACAAGTTTCCAAGAGATGTGAATACTGCTGCTTCAGAGGTCATACTTTGAGAACCACTGGTTTAGAAACAGCACATTACCTGCGGTGCCTTCAAGGTGACCCCAGGAACATCAAGAGAAGGTAAAGATTGCTGGGGCAGGCGAGGGAAAGGTCTGCCACTCAGAACATCCAAAATTAATGCTGTTGGAGGAGTTTCATGGGCCAAAGAGACACAGGTGGCACTGAAAAATAGAATATTTTAAAATTGTATTCTTAAAAGAACCCCAAACTACAGAACTGTGAAGAGACAGACTTGGAGCATAGGACTACATGGGCATCAAAAGTATCCAGCGCTGGGGAAACCACAGGACTCTAGGGATTGTTATATGATACTCGTGCCAAGTGTATTCCAGCCACCTGTTCAATTAAACCAGCTGAAACAGAGATAATCTTAAATTTGAAGCAAGGTAAATTAGATAGAAACTTGTAGAAACTTCTCTTTCCAGAACTAAAATTATTAAAATGAGATCAACTCAATAAAACATTATTCACCTCTAGACATAAATACTGACAAAACACTATATAAAAGAGAAAAACTATACATCACCTCTTTCATGCACAGCCAGAATTGTATTGTGTTGGTGGCTCCTACAGTCCTAACCATGTACACCAGATTTCATGACCATGCCTATAAGTTGTTTTTGAATACACAGCAAAACAGCCCTACCAAAACCCTAATAAGATGGGAATTAGTTAGCTGATTCTCATCACATAGTTATGAGATAGGTCATTATTTTCATGGTTTTCCAAATGAAAAGTCTCAGACAGAGAGATTAAAAGATGTGAACAAAATGAGTCTTTTCAAGGGCTCAGAATAGAACTCAGCGTTCCTGCCCTCCAGGAGTAGGCTTAACCATTTCCCTGCTTGTTCCTGTGTCAGCTTTCTGATATTATGGAATTCTGGAAAGACTGCTGGGATCAATCATTTCCGCAGCTGGTTTTTCTTTCTTTCTGTTCTAAATCTACCACAAGACTTCATCAGCTTGGCTTGTGATCATTTCTGATGTTGTGTATAAATTTTTGACCTTATACTCATCCCAGTATCACTCAGAGCATGAACAGCGAAACAGGAAGGAAATATATTACCTTTGATTGACAAATCGCTCGTAACTGGCAATGCAGTGGACTTGCGGTCTCACATACTCGGCTGAGAATTCTTCAATGGGTATGATACAAACTTGACGCTATTGAGCAAATACAATGCATGAAGAGCACATTGCAGTTACCAGTGGTATAGCCAAACATGCTGTTTTTCTTTTTTCTTTTGTTTTTTGAGATGGAGTCTCACTCTGTCACCAGGCTGGAGTACAGTGGTGTGATCTTGGCTCACTGCAACCTCTGCCTCCTGGATTCAAGTGATTCTTCTGCCTCAGCCTCCCAAGTAGCTGGGACTACAGGCATGCGCCACCATGCCCAGCTGATTTTTGTATTTTTTTGTAGAGACAGGGTGTCATCATGTTGAACAGGATGGTCTCAATTTCTTGACCTTGTGATTTGCCTGCCTTGGCCTCCCAAAGTGCACACTTTTTTAAAAAAGCTATTAAGAAAAGGATTTTTCCATAATAATTCTAATCATTATTTTAAAGTAGTAAATACTGCAGGATGGCATGTCCTCAGGCATCAGTATGTGCAACAACTCCTTTTTACCGTTTTACAGGATTACTGACTGAATTACTGCTGAAATACTTACATAAACAGAACTGAGAACAAAGCCATAAGAAAACTCAGAAACTACTCTTTCAGTGCCTGTTTTTTCTCTCCTGCCCTGCGGCAATCCTGGCTCTTTAGGCCGATTGGGAGGAAGCAAAGGGATGCCGCGTAGGGCCAGAGAGCCTGCCTTTCAAAGTGAGGGCTGCCACTGCTAGAAATTACCTTTCTTAATGAAGGATGATTCCTATTTCAGGCACATTTGGCCTTTGTTGAAGGAACAGTCTCCAGAGCTAGTTTTTGAGTCACACAAGAAACTTAGTCATTAATTGATCAATACACTTCATTTTAAATAAAAACTGTATTACCAGCTTGACTGCAAAGTTATTCAGCAGCAACAAGAAACATTTTTGTTGAATACCATAGAGACTAGGGGGTCTTGCAAGTCCAAGATGGACAACACCCCTGTCCTCATGAAGCTTATGTTCTAGCCAGCCTTGACTCTGAATGGCATTTGACTTCTTCAAAAAGGGAAAACTTATTCTTAAATGAAGATTCAGCTCCATTATAATTTCAAAAGATGAAGAGGTTAGATTCCCTTGGATTGTTATGCTTTAAGAAGGAGCCATAATTTTATAATTATAATTTTTAAAAAACTGAATTCCAGCTTCTTTTTAAGAGCAAGCTCAAAGTTTTTAATACTATCAGGCACAAATATTTAAAACACATTAGTACAGGCTGGCCTGGCATCTCCCAGGATGTGATGCATGTGTAGTATCAGCAGTAACAGGAAGTTGCTTCAAACTTAATCTTAAATTCCCTGAGACATTCATTGTAAATCTGGTCCCTTCCTTTCTAGCCAGATCCCACTGCCTCTGTTATCATAATCCTCAATGTTCAAGTCATGCCATTACAAGGGTGGGCATGAAGATTATTTAATCTGCCACACTTGATATTTTAACTCTTATTATATATATATATAAAATTAACTGAATGATATTCTTTTTGAAACCATTTTTTAAACTAGGTAATTGTAAGTTTTAAGTTTTGATAAAATTTGCCAAGAAGCTAATAGAGATAATAACATAATAAAATAGTAAGATAGAAAAGAAAATAAACAATAGCCACTGGCAACTCCAAACTCTGGCAATAATGATAAACTAGGAAATATAATAACAGAAGACGTTTTCTTTATAATAGTAGAAATGAATAAAAATTAACGTAATAGGATTTTGTGAGAGGTGCTTAAATATGATGATTAAATTTTATTAGGCCATATCAAAAAGGCTCAAACAAATGAAGAGGCAAGTCAGGTTCTAGATGGGAAGAATAAACATTAAACTGGCAATTCTTTCAGGTTACAGGAGTAATGTGACCCCAGGCAAAATGTTAATACGCTTTACAAAAATAGAGATATCAGCAAAATGCTTCCAAAATTCAATGGGCAAAACAGAAGCATACCAGAAGGAATCGGGCCATGTGCACTTTGAGCTGAATGTCTGCGTCTGCCAACAGCTCATACACGGCGATGCGGCTCATGTGATCGATCACGGCACTCCGGCAGAGAACGCTGCAAGAGAAAAGTTTTCTGAGCCTGATTCCCGGCATCGCCCTCATTCTGCACACCCTTATGGGGTGGCTGATTGCTCTTTGGTTTCACCTATTTATTACGTAATGAACTATAGTGAATTTTCCTGCATGACGAGTTGAAGAGGGATGCAGCTCGCAATCTCTATGGGGAAAAGAACCTTCCACCTTCCCGTTGTGGCCAGTGTTGTACCTCTCAGGGCTAAGGGTCCCAAGTGCTTTTACTACTTGGCTTGATGGAGTACTAGGTTTAGTCCTTGAGAGAAGGGGCCCCAGGGTAAGTAACTGCAGATCTCTAAGACACAGCCAACATTCTTGGGACTATGTATTCACAATTGAAGTCGCCCACCAGCCTGACAGCCACCATCCCACGCCAAGGCAGTGAGCATGCTGGCCTTCCTCCAGCATGGAAATACCCTGAGTTTGCTTCCAAAACCCCATCTGGTCCTCCTTCTTCCTTCTTCATTTCTACCTGTGGTATCTCTTCCCTCCATCATGTCAAGTGAGATACAGAGTTCAGGGACATTTAAAAACTCACAGTTTTGAATCAAATAACTCTAATGGTAAAACCCTTAGAGGAGGTACTTTGGAGTAATGTTTCTGACTTCATGCTTGGCTGCAAATTTTCTGTCTGTAAATGTAATTTGAAACCAATGTTACACTAAAACCAAAGGACTGCTTCTGAGAAACAGTTGAAATAATTTAGGCAATTTTTTTTGTGTGAGAATTAAAATAAGTTATACAAAAAGCCAAGCCCAGTTTGTGGTATATATTAGAAACTTAATAAACTGTTGTTTTCTTTTCCCCAGTGTTAGTGAGAGAGAGAGAGAGAGAGAGAGAGTGAGTGTGTGTGTGTGTGTGTGTGTGTGTGTGTGTACACTAAAACACATTCTTTTGGATTTAGGCATAATCCGAGGGTTAAATATATTAAGTGATTCACTTAGTTTTATCCTTATTCTATATTAAATTCCTCCTAATAGTCTAAGTAATAACCAGATTAATCACTAACGATCATCTCTCTTATGGAGAACAGATTAGATTTATCACATGACTACTTTGAAAAGCGGTGTTTCTATTAGCACCAGTGTTATTCTGCTGGGATATTGGTTTTTGTTGTTGTTGTTGTTTTTTAACATCATTAGAGGTCACTTGAGAAATGCTGGGAAAAGTTCAAACCTCAGCAGGAGATGCTGCAACGCTGAGGGGGCCTTTCGTAGCTTTTTACGGGTCAAATATTTTCCAATTGCACCATATTTTTTGGACTCCCATCCCTGTAGCCTGTTCATTTTCACTTATCCACATGACAGGCAAGGAAGAGAAGGAGGAAATATTTTAGCCATATGCCAAAATACAACAGGACTTTCCTTGGAGTGGTTAAACACAACGAAAGTGGTTCCTAGTCTGAAACCATGCCGTTCTGCACTTCTGAGGATAAAAACTCCTACAGCAGGACTTTGGTTGTCATGTTCAGAGCCAGAGGGATCTGCAGACTGACATGCAGTTCACTCTCAGTAACTCCATTCAGACTTAGGTCGTGAAACAATCACCTTGGTGTCCAGAAAGGGTGTCCTTTCTTTCTTTAGTTTTGAAACCACTCCTCTCGTCTCCTTGGCACAGACATTCTCAGAGCTCTTCTGAGATGATTCGGGGTCACCAGGGTTATTAGGAATATTTCTTCCAGCCCCCTTAGCCCTCTCTACTTTGTATCCTGAGCAACAGTAGTCAAGCCATGGGATCTGGAGGTAGAAGGAGCGGAGAGCTGAACCAGTGGGTGGGCATGGACACGTGAGCATGGAGAAACCCTGCCCCAGGCCCTGTGGCTAACAGTCTCCAGGCCTCGGGTGAGCTGGCGACCCACCCATCTGGGAGTGGACATGCCAGTGGTTGCTGATTTTATCTACAGATGCAGCTCGTGCCTTCAGATAATGACAGAACTCTTTTAGGCCCATTTTCTGCTCCTGTTGAAAAGCCAAATACAATTACCTTGTTTGGTTCTATCATCACCCAACGACAAAGGCCACAGCTGCTTGTTTAGGGCTGCCGAGGGCATGATGTTGATTCAATAGCCATTTCATCAATTCTCATAAAAGTTTCCAGCTACGAAAAGTAACTCTTTGGATAAGTTTTTGTTTGTCTGTTTCCATTTTCATGACAGGGAAAATGTCCATTGCTTCAGGTCATCTTGGATTTGACAAAAAGCAACACAAAAGTGGGAGTAACACAATGTTCAAGGCCTTGGCCAAGAACTGGATGGGTTTACTGCAGTGCACCATCTGATGCTTCAAAAGACTCTGACTTCCAGTGTCATTTCATACAATTAATCATGTGGAAACACCCTTGTGCTGATTCTTTAATAAAAGCATGCTCTGAACACTTGCATGCGTCTTGAAATATTATGCAAACAAAACGATTTTTAATAAACCCTTGTCAGTCAGTGCTCTTGGAAGAGAAGAACTTCACCAGTGCAAATTTTGAAGTCCTTTGTCAATTTTTTTTCCATGTGACAATCAAGTATTAATTATCCCCAGCCCTGAAGGTGTATTGCAAAGGTAGGTGTGCCCCCCCCCAACATTACTGAGAAGGAGTCTTCTTTCCTATGCTATGCACCCAGGTACTTGACACAGCCTTTGAGCTGAGAGCAGCGAGTTCATTGCACCACACCTGAGTGATAGAGAATCAAATAAAGAGGTTGTGTTGTGTCATGTGGATCTGAGCCAAATTGCTAAGTACAGCATACAGCTTTTTAAGAAAATGCCACATTTTTATGCTGCCCATAGAGAGAACTCCCAACTCCATCACATTGGTGATGACGTTGGACCATACAACTAGTCACCTGCTTGTTTTCAAGAGCTGCCTCAAAAAGAAAACAACTTCCCAATGCGAATATCAGCCAACATTCCTAAGGCAGATTTCCTCATTGCTCCTTTATAGAGAAATTCCCATGGCGGGACTGAGTACCTGTACTTGCAGCTGTAAATGTTCACCTGGCCTGCTAGAACAGACCCGGGGCTCTTCACGTTCACATCAACCACAAACAGCTGGGCTGCCTCCATGGAATACTCGACCACAACCACGTAGTGGCCAACCTGTGGGACATGTAGCCGCAGATGCAATTCCACCTATCAGAGAGGCCAAGCAGACAGACTGTGATCCAGCTGTGACATGTACTGGCCACACTTGCATCAGCACTGGTGAAAATAGAGCCCAGAAGACACCCTGGAAGTATTTTTATATGTCATCCAAGTAAGAAATAATATCCTACAGGTTGGGATGCCAGATAAAACATACGGTCCCCTGTTACATTTTAAATGGAAATAAATAACAAATAATTACTCGTTGCTTATTTGGACAACTTAATGGGGCATCTTGTATTTTTATTTTCTAAATCTGGCAGCCCTACTTAGAGAAGCTTCTACTCTTTCTACCCAGGAATGTTTTTGCTGCTTGTTTCCCAAGGTAAAAGACATTCTAAAACTTGAAGTAAAAATGAAGTACTGATGAGTATTAAGGGAAGTAATATAAAAGTAACACACACACACCTGCTCCTGGGATAAGGACTGTTAGTACTTCTCATATTTCCAAACCATTTTCTTTCTTCTTCTTCTTTTTTTTTTTTTTTTTTGGAGATGGAGTCTCGCTCTCTCACCCAGGCTGGAGTGCAATGGCACAGTCTCAGCTCACTGCAACCTCCACCTCCCAGTTTCAATTGAGTCTCCTGCCTCAGCCTCCCAAGCAGCTGGGATTACAGGTGCCTGCCACCACACTCAACTATTTTTTGTATTTTTTGTAGACGCGGGGTTTCACCATGTTGGCCAAGTTGGTCTTGAACTGCTAACCTAGTGATCTGCCCACCTTGACCCCTCAAAGTGTGGTATTACAGGTGTGAGCCACTGCATCCAGCCTCCAGATCATTTTCTATGCCCCAATATGCACACAAATGTTTTGTTTTGTTAAAAAAAAAAAAAAACGTGATCATAGTAGGTAATTAGGGATGCTTTTGTGCTACGATGACAGAGACCACAGGGCCTGCAAAATGAAAAATATTTACTATGTCCCTTTACAGAAAAAGTGTGCCCTCCCCTGATATCATCTACTGGTTACGAGCTTGGGGTCTGGAATCAGACAGCCTCCAGCTGTGTGAGCTTGTGCAAGTTATTTAATATCTGTATGCTTCAGTATTCTCCTTAGTAAAATGCAGATAACAATAGTACTCCCCCTCAAGATTGTTCTGAGGACTAAGTGAATACATATGGAGCTCTCAGAAGTGTATTTGACATATAATAAGTACTATATATGTATTATGATTACAATTGTTATTATTGCTTTTTACCATGACTTGCTTTTTTTACTCAATGGTATTTCTATGTCTATCGCAAAAATATATACATGCAAATATACTTACATGCAAATATATTTCATTTTTGAATAGCTGTCTACCATTCTCTAGTATGAATATAAAATGATTTAATCCTATATTGAGGGACACAGGTTGTATTTAATTTTCCCTACAACCTATAATGCTATATGATCATCACACATATATCCTAATGCTAGTATTTCTGAAAGATTCCTAGAAGTGGAATTGCTGGGTCAAAGTGTGTTTGCAATATTTAATGCCTGAGCCAATATTAGAACTGTATTCCTCAGCAGTGTGACCCACCTCCGCCCGCAAGCTCAGGCCCAGGCAAGCTTTACCACATTTAATTAAAATGATCCTCCCTCTTCCCGCCTTAGGAAATTCACATTTGGTATTCCTTCTGAACGGCTCTGAACCGCATAACTCCTATTTTCCACAGTGATTTTTTTTTCTGTCACTTAAATAATAGAAAGACTTCCCCCCTGTAAAGAACGTGGCTCATCCACACCAGTTTTGACTCTGTGTTATAGAGGGAAACATGGCTCTGCCGTTGCACCACGTGGAGCGGTTATTGCCAGCATTTCACCCCGGGGCATCTCCAAACAAGAGCTCGATGGTCACTACCCCACCACAAAGCACTCACAGGTCGATGAGGTGTCAGGTTTTCTCCCAGAAGTTATTACTGGCTGCAAGTTCTATCTTGTACTCTATTATAAATTTCTGCTACTCTTTCCACTCTAAATTTTATAGATTACTTTTTGGAAGATTTGTTTGAGGAGTTTAAGGTACATTTGATGGGAAACATCAGGTTGGAGAAACTCAGATAAAAGATATAAAAGATGGCAAACAGAAACTTTACTGTTAGCTGTTGTGATTATTTATGTGTATTGTTTATTTTTACAAAAGGAACTTAAATGGAATCAGTGTGAAACTGGAGGAATATTTCTGGTTCTGTGGCACAGAACTGACCTCTACCAGTTATTAGTGTTTCAGGATAATGACGTAGAAGGTGGGTTTATCAAATCTGCTGCCCATACAAAACTAAAAGGGATAAGTAACATGTCTGGGCCGGGCGCGGTGGCTCAAGCCTGTAATCCCAGCACTTTGGGAGGCCGAGGCGGGTGGATCACGAGGTCAAGAGATCGAGACCATCCTGGTCAACATGATGAAACCCCGTCTCTACTAAAAATACAAAAAATTAGCTGGGCATGGTGGCATGTGTCTGTAAGCCCAGCTACTCAGGAGGCTGAGGCAGGAGAATTGCCTGAACCCAGGAGGCAGAGGTTGCGGTGAGCCGAGATCGTGCCATTGCACTCCAGCCTGGGTAACAAAAGTGAAACTCCGTCTTAAAAAAAAAAAAAAAAAAAAAAAAAAAAAAAAACCATGTCTGATGACAAAATGAGGTTTCAAATGATTTGGTCAGCAAACTACTACTAAATACCTACGCTATGCCAGTCCACCAGCCAGGTGATAGGCATGCAACTGGAGGCAAGGCAGACATTCCCTCAGACAGACTTGAATCAAGTAATTAGATAACTACCTTTATACAGCATAAAACTACATGTGACAAATGTTCTGCAGAGGTATAAGACAGGGGCCTGAGCTAGTCAAGGAGATGAGGGAGAAGGGAAGGCTTCCTTGAAGCAGCAGCAACTTAGGTGAGTGTGGAGGACAAGGAGAAGGCAATCAGGCCATAGGGGAAAAAAAGCGTTTCGGTAGAGGGAACAGCTTACAGTAGGAGGCTACATACAACATAGAACGCTGTAGGGTCCCATATAATGTAAGCCCAAGAGACTAAATGTAGGTCAGAGCAGGAGGGGGTATAACAAAATTGGGAGGTAGAAAGGGCAACCATATAAGCCACATTAAAATCTTTGTCTCTATCCTAAGAGCAACAAGCGTAGATCAAAC